>NC_053397.1:62660895-62974174 GCF_905171765.1 Bufo bufo | reverse complement strand
ACCCGAACCCCATTGAAGTCAATGGGGACCCGAACTTTTGGGCACTAAAAAGGCTGTAAAACAGCCCAGGAAAGAGCTAGAGGGCTGCAAAAGGCAGCAACATGTAGGTAAATCCCCTGCAAACAAATGTGGATAGGGAAATGAATAAAAATAAAAATAAAAAAAATAAAAATGAACCAATATCAATTGGACAGAGGTCCCATAGCAGAGAATCTGGCTTCACGTCAGCAGAGAATCAGTCTCTTCATGCCATAGCAAAGAATCTGGCTTCATGTCAGCACAGAATCAGTCTCTTCATGCCATAGCAGAGAATCTGGCCTTATGTCAGCACAGAATCTGTCTTCATGTCATAGCAGAGAATCAGGCTTCACGTCACCCACCACTGGAACAGGCCACTGTCACACATTTAGGCCCCGGCATCCAGACAGAGGAGAGCGATCCAGTAACAGAGAATCTGGCCTTATGTCAGCGCAGAATCTGTCTTCATGTCATAGCAGAGAATCAGGCTTCACGTCACCCACCACTGGAACAGGCCACTGTCACACATTTAGGCCCCGGCACCCAGACAGAGGAGAGTGGTCCCGTAACAGAGAATCTGGCCTTATGTCAGCGCAGAATCTGTCTTTATGTCATAGCAGAGAATCAGGCTTCACGTCACCCACCACTGGAACAGGCCACTGTCACATATTTAGGCCCAGGCACCCAGGCAGAGGAGAGAGGTCGCGTAACAGAGAATCTGGCCTTATGTCAGCACAGAATCTGTCTTCATGTCATAGCAGAGAATCAGGCTTCACGTCACCCACCACTGGAACAGGCCACTGTCACACATTTAGGCCCCGGCACCCAGACAGAGGAGAGCGGTCCCGTAACAGAGAATCTGGCCTTATGTCAGCACAGAATCTGTCTTCATGTCATAGCAGAGAATCAGGCTTCACGTCACCCACCACTGGAACAGGCCACTGTCAAACATTTAGGCCCCGGCACCCAGACAGAGGAGAGCGGTCCCGTAACAGAGAATCTGGCCTTATGTCAGCACAGAATCTGTCTTCATGTCATAGCAGAGAATCAGGCTTCACGTCACCCACCACTGGAACAGGCCACTGTCACACATTTAGGCCCCGGCACCCAGACAGAGGAGAGCGGTCCCGTAACAGAGAATCTGGCCTTATGTCAGCGCAGAATCTGTCTTCATGTCATAGTAGAGAATCAGGCTTCACGTCACCCACCACTGGAACAGGCCACTGTCACACATTTAGGCCCAGGCACCCAGGCAGAGGAGAGAGGTCGCGTAACAGAGAATCTGGCCTTATGTCAGCACAGAATCTTTCTTCATGTCATAGCAGAGAATCAGGCTTCACGTCACCCACCACTGGAACAGGCCACTGTCACACATTTAGGCCCCGGCACCCAGACAGAGGAGAGTGGTCCCGTAACAGAGAATCTGGCCTTATGTCAGCGCAGAATCTGTCTTCATGTCATAGCAGAGAATCAGGCTTCATGTCACCCACCACTGCAACAGGCCACTGTCACACATTTAGGCCCAGGCACCCAGGCAGAGGAGAGAGGTCGCGTAACAGAGAATCTGGCCTTATGTCAGCACAGAATCTTTCTTCATGTCATAGCAGAGAATCAGGCTTCACGTCACCCACCACTGGAACAGGCCACTGTCACACATTTAGGCCCCGGCACCCAGACAGAGGAGAGCGGTCCCGTAACAGAGAATCTGGCCTTATGTCAGCGCAGAATCTGTCTTCATGTCATAGTAGAGAATCAGGCTTCACGTCACCCACCACTGGAACAGGCCACTGTCACACATTTAGGCCCAGGCACCCAGGCAGAGGAGAGAGGTCGCGTAACAGAGAATCTGGCCTTATGTCAGCACAGAATCTTTCTTCATGTCATAGCAGAGAATCAGGCTTCACGTCACCCACCACTGGAACAGGCCACTGTCACACATTTAGGCCCCGGCACCCAGACAGAGGAGAGTGGTCCCGTAACAGAGAATCTGGCCTTATGTCAGCGCAGAATCTGTCTTCATGTCATAGCAGAGAATCAGGCTTCATGTCACCCACCACTGGAACAGGCCACTGTCATATATTTAGGCCCAGGCACCCAGGCAGAGGAGAGAGGTCGCGTAACAAAGAATCTGGCTTCATGTCAGCACAGAATAAGTCTTCATGTCATAGCAGAGAATCAGGCTTTACGTCACCCACCACTGGAACAGGCCACTGTCACACATTTAGGCCCGGCACCCAGACAGAGGAGAGGTTCATTCAACTTTGGGTTGCCCCGCAATATAATGGTAAAATGAAATTAAAAATAGTATTGAATGAGGAAGTGCCCTGGAGTAGAATAATATATTGTTAAGGGGAGGTAGTTAATATCTAATCTGCACAAGGGATGGACAGGTCTTGTGGGATCCATGCCTGGTTCATTTTTATGAACGTCAGCTTGTCCACATTGGCTGTAGACAGGCGGCTGCGTTTGTCTGTAATGACGCCCCCTGCCGTGCTGAATCCACGTTCAGACAAAACGCTGGCCGCCGGGCAGGCCAGCACCTCCAAGGCATAAAAGGCTAGCTCTGGCCACGTGGACAATTTGGAGACCCAGAAGTTGAATGGGGCCGAACCATCAGTCAGTACGTGGAGGGGTGTGCACAGGTACTGTTCCACCATGTTAGTGAAATGTTGCCTCCTGCTAACACGTTCCGTATCAGGTGGTGGTGCAGTTAGCTGTGGCGTGGTGACAAAACTTTTCCACATCTCTGCCATGCTAACCCTGCCCTCAGAGGAGCTGGCCGTGACACAGCTGCGTTGGCGACCTCTTGCTCCTCCTCTGCCTTCGCCTTGGGCTTCCACTGGTTCCCCTGTGACATTTGGGAATGCTCTCAGTAGCGCGTCTACCAACGTGCGCTTGTACTCGCGCATCTTCCTATCACGCTCCAGTGTAGGAAGTAAGGTGGGCACATTGTCTTTGTACCGGGGATTCAGCAGGGTGGCAACCCAGTAGTCCGCACACGTTAAAATGTGGGCAACTCTGCTGTCGTTGCGCAGGCACTGCAGCATGTAGTCGCTCATGTGTGCCAGGCTGCCCAGAGGTAAGGACAAGCTGTCCTCTGTGGGAGGCGTATCGTCATCGTCCTGTGTTTCCCCCCAGCCACGCACCAGTGATGGGCCCGAGCTGCTTTGGGTGCCACCCCGCTGTGAACATGCTTCATCCTCATCCTCCTCCACCTCCTCCTCATCCTCGTCCTCCTCGTCCTCCAGTAGTGGGCCCTGTCTGGCCACATTTGTACCTGGCCTCTGGTGTTGCAAAAAACCTCCCTCTGAGTCACTTCGAAGAGACTGGCCTGAAAGTGCTAAAAATGACCCCTCTTCCTCCTCTTCCTCCTGGGCCACCTCCTCTTCCATCATCGCCCTAAGTGTTTTCTCAAGGAGACATAGAAGTGGTATTGTAACGCTGATAACGGCGTCATCGCCACTGGCCATGTTGGTGGAGTACTCGAAACAGCGCAACAGGGCAAACAGGTCTCGCATGGAGGCCCAGTCATTGGTGGTGAAGTGTGTCTGATCCACAGTGCGACTGACCCGTGCGTGCTGCAGCTGAAACTCCACTATGGCCTGCTGCTGCTCGCACAGTCTGTCCAGCATATGCAAGGTGGAGTTCCACCTGGTGGGTACGTCGCATATGAGGCGGTGAGCGGGAAGGCCGAAGTTACGCTGTAGCGCAGACAGGCGAACAGCGGCAGAGTGTGAACGCCGGAAGCGCGAACAGACGGCCCGCACTTTATGCAGCAGCTCTGACATGTCGGGGTAGTTGCGAATGAACTTCTGCACCACCAAATTCAGCACATGCGCCAGGCAAGGGATGTGCGTCAAACCGGCTAGTCCCAGAGCTGCAACGAGATTTCGCCCATTATCGCACACCACCAGGCCGGGCTTGAGGCTCACCGGCAGCAACCACTCGTCGGTCTGTTGTTCTATACCCCGCCACAACTCCTGTGCGGTGTGGGGCCTGTCCCCCAAACATATGAGTTTCAGAATGGCCTGCTGACGTTTACCCCGGGCTGTGCTGAAGTTGGTGGTGAAGGTGTGTGGCTGACTGGATGAGCAGGTGGAAGAAGAGGAGGAGGAAGCTGAGTAGGAGGAGACAGGAGGCAAAGAATGTTGCCCTGCGATCCTTGGCGGTGGAAGGACGTGCGCCAAACAGCTCTCCGCCTGGGGCCCAGCCGCCACTACATTTACCCAGTGTGCAGTTAGGGAGATATAGCGTCCCTGGCCGTGCTTACTGGTCCACGTATCTGTGGTTAGGTGGACCTTGCCACAGATGGCGTTGCGCAGTGCACACTTGATTTTATCGGACACTTGTTTGTGCAGGGAAGGCACGGCTCTCTTGGAGAAGTAGTGGCGGCTGGGAACAACATACTGTGGGACAGCAAGCGACATGAGCTGTTTGAAGCTGTGTGTGTCCACCAGCCTAAATGACAGCATTTCATAGGCCAGTAGTTTAGAAATGCTGGCATTCAGGGCCAGGGATCGAGGGTGGCTAGGTGGGAATTTACGCTTTCTCTCAAATGTTTGTGAGATGGAGAGCTGAACGCTGCCGTGTGACATGGTTGAGATGCTTGGTGACGCAGGTGGTGGTGTTGGTGGTACATCCCATGTTTGCTGGGCGGCAGGTGCCAACGTTCCTCCAGAGGCAGAGGATAAGGCCGAGGCGGCGGCAGCAGCAGAGAAGAGGCCGAGGCGGCGGCAGCAGCAGAAGAGGCCGAGGCGGCAGCAGCAGAAGAGGCAGCAGGGGGAGCCTGAGTGACTTCCTTGTTTTTAAGGTGTTTACTCCACTGCAGTTCATGCTTTGCATGCAGGTGCCTGGTCATGCAGGTTGTGCTAAGGTTCAGAACGTTAATGCCTCGCTTCAGGCTCTGATGGCACAGCGTGCAAACCACTCGGGTCTTGTCGTCAGCACATTGTTTGAAGAAGTGCCATGCCAGGGAACTCCTTGAAGCTGCCTTTGGGGTGCTCGGTCCCAGATGGCGGCGGTCAGTAGCAGGCGGAGTCTCTTGGCGGCGGGTGTTCTGATTTTGCCCACTGCTCCCTCTTTTGCTACGCTGTTGGCTCGGTCTCACCACTGCCTCTTCCTCCGAACTGTGAAAGTAAGTGGCACGACCTTCATTCCATGTGGGGTCTAGGACCTCATCGACCCCTGCATCGTCTTCCACCCAGTCTTGATCCCTGACCTCCTGTTCAGTCTGCACACTGCAGAAAGACGCAGCAGTTGGCACCTGTGTTTCGTCATCATCAGAGACGTGCTGAGGTGGTATTCCCATGTCCTTATCATCAGGAAACATAAGTGGTTGTGCGTTAGTGCATTCTATCTCTTCCACCCCTGGTGAAGAGCTAGGTAGATGCCCTTGGGAAACCCTGGCAGCAGAGTCTTCAAACAGCATAAGAGACTGCTGCATAACTTGAGGCTCAGACAGTTTCCCTGATATGCATGGGGGTGATGTGACAGACTGATGGGCTTGGTTTTCATGCGCCATCTGTGCGCTTCCTGCTGAAGACTGGGTGGGAGATAATGTGAACGTGCTGGATGCACTGTCGGCCACCCAATTGACTAATGCCTGTACCTGCTCAGGCCTTACCATCCTTAGAACGGCATTGGGCCCCACCAAATATCCCTGTAAATTCTGGCGGCTACTGGGACCTGAGGTAGTTGGTACACTAGGAAGTGTGGCTGTGGCAGAACGGCCACGTCCTCTCCCAGCACCAGAGGGTCCACTAACACCACCACGACCATGTCCACGTCCGCGTCCGCGTCCCTTGTTAGATGTTTTCCTCATTGTTCCCGTTCACCACAATTTTGAGAATGGCAAATTTGGGAATAGTTTTTCAACACAGAAAAAAAAAAATGTGCTTTTACGGTCACTACAAATAACTTGACCAGCTAAAACAGTACAGATTTGCTTGAATAGAAATGTGAGACCTTTTTTTTTTTTTGCACTGTGTGACAGGTTAAGGTTTAATCACAGAATCAGACTTCTATCTGCACGGTAGCGTGTGTCTTAGGTTTTTCTGAATGACACTATCAGTACCTTCAATGTAAGATATCCTTTTTGGGATAGATTTCAAGTAGGCCTCAAATACCAGAAACTAGTTATTTTGAGAATGGCAAATTTGGGAATAGTTTTTCAACCCAGAAAAAAAAAGTGCTTTTACGGTCACTACAAATAACTTGACCAGCTAAAACAGTACAGATTTGCTTGAATAGAAATGTGAGACCTGTTTTTTTTTGCACTGTGTGACAGGTTAAGGTTTAATCACAGAATCAGACTTCTATCTGCACGGTAGCGTGTGTCTTAGGTTTTTCTGAATGACACTATCAGTACCTTCAATGTAAGATATCCTTTTTGGGATAGATTTCAAGTAGGCCTCAAATACCAGAAACTAGTTATTTTGAGAATGGCAAATTTGGGAATAGTTTTTCAAACCAGAAAAGAAAATGTGCTTTTACGGTCGCTACAAATAACTTGACCAGCTAAAACAGTACAGATTTGCTTGAATAGAAATGTGAGACCTGTTTTTTTTTTTGCACTGTGTGACAGGTTAAGGTTTAATCTCAGAATCAGACTTCTATCTGCACGGTAGCGTGTGTCTTAGGTTTTTCTGAATGACACTATCAGTACCTTCAATGTAAGATATCCTTTTTGGGATAGATTTCAAGTAGGCCTCAAATACCAGAAACTAGTTTATTTGAGAATGGCAAATTTGGGAATAGTTTTTCAACCCAGAAAAAAAAATGTGCTTTTACGGTCACTACAAATAACTTGACCAGCTAAAACAGTACAGATTTGCTTGAATAGAAATGTGAGACCTGTTTTTCTTTGCACTGTGTGACAGGGTAAGGTTTAATCTCAGAATCAGACTTCTATCTGCACGGTAGCGTGTGTCTTAGGTTTTTCTGAATGACACGATCAGTACCTTCAATGTAAGATATCCTTTTTGGGATAGATTTCAAGTAGGCCTCAAATACCAGAAACTAGTTATTTTGAGAATGGCAAATTTGGGAATAGTTTTTCAAACCAGAAAAAAAAATGTGCTTTTACGGTCGCTACAAATAACTTGACCAGCTAAAACAGTACAGATTTGCTTGAATAGAAATGTGAGACCTGTTTATTTTGCACTGTGTGACAGGTTAAGGTTTAATCTCAGAATCAGACTTCTATCTGCACGGTAGCGTGTGTCTTAGGTTTTTCTGAATGACACTGTCAGTACCTTCAATGTAAGATATCCTTTTTGGGATAGATTTCAAGTAGGCCTCAAATACCATAAACTAGTTATTTTGAGAATGGCAAATTTGGGAATAGTTTTTCAACCCAGAAAAAAAAAGGGCTTTTACGGTCGCTACAAATAACTTGACCAGCTAAAACAGTACAGATTTGCTTGAATAGAAATGTGAGACCTGTTTTTTTTTGCACTGTGTGACAGGTTAAGGTTTAATCTCAGAATCAGACTTCTATCTGCACGGTAGCGTGTGTCTTAGGTTTTTCTGAATGACACTATCAGTACCTTCAATGTAAGATATCCTTTTTGGGATAGATTTCAAGTAGGCCTCATATACCAGAAACTAGTTATTTTGAGAATGGCAAATTTGGGAATAGTTTTTCAACCCAGAACAAAAAGTATGCTTTTACGGTCACTACAAATAACTTGACCAGCTAAAACAGTACAGATTTGGTTGAATAGAAATGTCAGGTCTATTTTTTATGCGCTGGGTGACAGGCTCAACTTGCCCCTGATGTAGTATATGGCCAAAAAATAACCACACTGTTGATGGTTAAATGCACTTGGGTGACACAGGCTCAGCCTGCACCAGATGTAGTATATGGCCAAAAAATAATCAGACTGTTGATGGTTAAATGCACTTCGGTGACACAGGCTCAGCCTGCAGCTGATGTAGTATATGGCCAAAAAATAACCAGACTGTTGATGGTTAAATGCACTTCGGTGACACAGGCTCAGCCTGCAGCTGATGTAGGATATAGCACAAAATAACCACACTATTGATGGTTAAATACACTTGGTGATAGCTTGTGCTGGCGCACCACAAGTCACAAAATGGCTGCCGATCACCCCAGAAAAAAAGTGATCTAAAAACGCTCTGGGCAGCCTCAAAAGAGCAAGTCAATATTAGCACTTCAATGATCCACAGCTGCAGATCGATCACAGAATGAAGTCTTTTGGAGGAGTTAATCACTGCCTAATCTCGCCCTAACGTCGCAGCTGCAACCTCTCCCTATGCTTCAATCAGCAGAGTGACGTGCAGCGCAACGTGACCCAAGCTTATATAGAGGCTGGGTCACATGCTGCACTGGCCAATCACAGCCATGCAAATAGTAGGCAAGGCTGTGATGGCCTCTTGGGGCAAGTAGTATGACGCTTGTTGATTGGCTGCTTTGCAGCCTTTCAAAAAGCGCCAAGAAAGCACCGAACCCGAACACAGACTTTTACGAAAATGTTCGGGTTCGGGTCCGTGTCACGGACACCCCAAAATTCGGTACGAACCTGAACTATACAGTTCGGGTTCGCTCATCCCTATTTATATGTTCCGGCTGCTAACTTCATCTGTGACAATTTCTGTCCTAAATGTGACAGTCACTTATGCCCGTGTAATCCCAGATGTGCAGTATATTAGAGGGTTTTTTACCCCAGTATGCCAAAGCCGTATTTATGGCCTAAATGTTTCAGTCACTTATGCACGTGTAATCCCAGATGTGCAGTATATCAGAGGGTTTTTTACCCCAGTATGCCAAAGCCGTATTTATGGCCTAAATGTGACAGTCACTTATGCACGTGTAATCCCAGATGTGCAGTATTAGAGGGTTTTTCACCCTAACCAAAAAGCTGTATTTCTGGCCTAAATGTGACAGTCACTTATGCACGTGTACTCCCAGATGTGCAAGTATATTTGAGGCTTTTTTCACCCCACACTAACCAAAAAGCGGTATTTCTGTCCTAAATGTGACAGTCACTTATGCACGTGTAATCCCAGATGTGCAGTATATCAGAGGCTTTTTTCACCCCAGTATGCCAAAGCCGTATTTATCGCCTAAATGTGACAGTCCCTTATGCACGTGTAATCCCAGATGTGCAGTATATTAGAGGGTTTTTCACCCTAACCAAAAAGCTGTATTTCTGGCCTAAATGTGACAGTCACTTATGCACGTGTACTCCCAGATGTGCAAGTATATTTGAGGCTTTTTTCACCCCACCCTAACCAGAAAGCTGTATTTCTGTCCTAAATGTGACAGTTACTTATGCACGTGTAATCCCAGATGTGCAGTATATTAGAGGCTTTTTTCATCCTAACCAAAAAACTGTATTTCTGTCCTAAATGTGACAGTCACTTATGCTTGTCTAATCCCAGATGTGCAGTATATTAGAGGGTTTTTTCACCCCAGTATGCCAAAGCTGTATTTCTGGACTTGCAGATAGCCTATGCTGGTGTACTATCATTGCATAAAATGGCTGCCGATCATGTATTGATATTGACTAACTGAAGAAAAAAAAGTTTGCTTTTTAGCAGTTGTTGGCTCAGGGCAGGCTTAAAAAAATTGTGCACTTCACCCACAAAACACTTTTTCTGTAGATCGTTGAGTACATAAACCAGTTCTTGATAAGATTTCTCCCTGATCTCTCCCTCACAGCAGCTGCAGCCTCTCCCTACACTAATCCGAGCAGAGTGACGGGGCGGCGCTACATGACTCCAGCTTAAATAGAGGCTGGGTCACATGCTGCAGTTGGCCAATCACAGTTATGCCAACAGTAGGCATGGCTGTGATGGCCTTTTGGGGCAAGTAGTATGACGCTTGTTGATTGGCTGCTTTGCAGCCTTTCAAAAAGCGCCATAAAAATCGCTGAACACCGAACCCGAACTTTTACGTAAATGTTCGGGTTCGGGTCCGGGTGCCGAAAACCCTAAAGTTCGCTCAACTCTAATGATGGCACATTCTTTGATCCAATGGCCTATTTCCAACTCAGTCGCCTTCAATGCTGTAATACAGAGAACAGCCGTTATATAATACACAATTTTGTGCTTGGCATCCGGCGAGAAGGCCGTAGCTCCTACTGGACCTCTACAACATCTTTAAACAGCTGATCAGTAGAGGTGCTTGGAGTTGGACCCCCACTAATCAGATGTTGATGACTATAGTTTTTAATGTCTGACAAAAAGGCTTGTCCTTGTGAGCTCAGTTATTTCTGATCACATGTCTGAAATGGAAAATTTATCAGAAAACACCTTTAACAAAAAATAAGCACACAAATCAACACATACGTTCTTTTTTTCAGGTGTGACCACCATGAATCCACCAAGACCTGTAATAAATGAAGAAGAACTTGTTGTAGATCCGTTTAGTAGAACTGCATCAGGAGGATCTTTTTTGATGTCTAATATACCCACGAAACTTCCCACAGACATCTTTAAACCAGAAAAAATAACTGACTTAGAAGCAAGGATAGTTGATAGCAGTATTGTTTTAGCCTGGACGGCCACTGGTGATGAACTGGACAAGGGAACTGGTGAGATATTTCTATATAATATTGATATTACTATCAGTTTGTGTTTATACATTGTCTTACCAGGGAAAATCAATTCACACATTTACAAGCTATCATCTCTGAACTATTCAGTCCCATTGATTATATGAGAATTGTATAATGCTGGCTGGTTCCTCTACAACTTAGAACTTATTGTTGGAGGTCCTTTCAGCAGGATACCCTTTCATTGGGGATCCTTCTAATGAAAATTGTATGTCCAATGTAATGCGTTGTGGTTATTTTTAAGTTGTTTTTGAAGCCATATCAAGATAAGGAGATGTTTTCTGTAATTTCTAGCAAAACCAGTACAGTTTTTAACCTCTTCTAGACTGCCCAATGTACACTTATGTTGGCGGTTTAGCATTTAAAAATGACGTTGGGTGCCTGCTGTTTTATGCGATCAACAATCACGGTTATCGCATACATTCAACTCCTCAGATGCCGTAGTCCAATGTGATTATGGTATCTGGGAGGTTAAAGACCGGGAGCACAATTGGGGGAGCCATAGGAACACAGTGTAATCTCCATAGACTCCAATGCTAATGCATTGTAGTCTATAAGAAAAGCAATCTAATTATTGCTTGTTATTGTTCCCTATGGAACCTATTAAAGAGTGTAAAAAAATAGAAACATTTGTAATTTCTTTTTTAAAAATAACCCCTTTCACCAAAATTTTTATTAAAAAAAATCATTAAAAAAAATACACACCATTGCTGTCGCTGCGTGCAAAAATGGCCATACTATTAAAATATGAAAATATTTATCCCATGAGGCAAATGGCGAAACAGAAAAAAAAAGTCAAAAGGCTTCACCTCCCACAATTTTTTTTATAAAAAGTGATAAAAAACGAGCTTTCCCACAGCTCTGTACCCATAAAAATAAAAAAATAAATTATGGGGGTCAGAATATGGGCATGCAAAGAAAAAAAATTGTTTTTTTCCAATGTTTTTATTACATATGTGTACTGACCCAGAGAATGAAAGTAACAGGTCAGTTTTACTGCATAGGAAACGCTGTAAAAACAAAACCCATAAAACTGTGGCAGAATTGTGTTTTTTTTATTCCACCCCATTTAGAATTATATACAACCATAAATGGTGCCATTAGAAAGTACTACTTGTCCCGCAAAAAAACAAGCCTTAATAAAAATGAAAAAAATAAAAAAGTTATGGCTTTGAGAAGGCTGGGAGTAAAAAGCGAAAATGAAAAAAAAAAAATAAGAAAATCGCCAGTTCTTGAAGGGGTTAATTTAAGACAAAGAGGCTTGTCTTTGTGATTTCAGTTATTTTTGACCTCATAATTACAATGGGTGAATGATGCATCCGTTATGGGTAGGGCTATACATTGAGATTTCCTGATGTAGCTTTGGAAGCTAAAACCAGGAGAGAATTCAAAAAAGAGAAGTCATACCTATACTTTATACTTTCTTATCTTTCATCACCCGCTCCTGATTTTGGATTTCAAAACTGCATCAGGAAACCCGAACATGTTGTTGTACCCTCTGTTTCTAGAAAGTTTCCACTCTAATGTATATGGTTCACACTGAAAGAAGAGGTCTTTGAGATTATTTGAATGACTAACCTGATATATTTGTATATTTCTGTCTCCAGCTACAAGCTATGACTTAAGGATGAGCATTAACCATAAAGATCTTAGAGAAAACTTTGCTGGAGCAACTCCAGTAAACATTTCCAGTATCTCCCCACAAGAGGCTGGAAACAGAGAAACATTCTCATTTGTGCCAGAAGATGTTGTTATAGAAAATGGAACCATTCTTTTCTTTGCTTTAGTTGCTATTGATAAAGCAGCTAAAACATCAGATGTTTCTAACATAGCCCAGGCGGCTCTCATCATTCCACCAGAACCAGCTCCCACAAGAGACAGCTCAGATGGGCTGAATATAACCACAATCACAGTAATAGTATGTTCATCAGTAATCGTTATCTGTATCATTATAAGTATTACCACCTGTATTGTCAGCTGTCAAAGGAAGAAGAAGAATCCAGAATTGAGAGTGTGAGAACACAAGCTAATCTGAGGAATACATTAAAGGGGTTGTCCAGGATTTTACATTTGTTGGCCTATCCTCAGGATAGTGAAGTTCCCCAGATCTGGCGGTATCAGCAAATGTTTTATATGTACAGTATTATGTTATGTTGTTTTCCTTCCGTGTATATCAGCATGGAAAGTATGGTTGGCAATGGTTGGCAGGAACAGGACTAACAACCTTGTTCCTTCTCTCTTGGTAGGAGTGGGCTGGTACTACTTCTTGCAAGGAGGGGGAGTTCCAGAGTAGAGAGAGAGGAGATAGGAAGCACATGCCAGAGCTCCTACTCCTAGACCTTCTTACTCCATTCTGCTGTGAGACCATCAATCCGGTGAGATTGCCAGAATCAAGAATACAGCTTCTAAGAGGCTTCAGTGTGTCTAGACAGCAGAGTGATCAGTGAAATGACAGCTTTACGGACCCTGCTGCCAGTGAGGGGAAACATGTCAGATACCCATCAGCGAGAATAGCCACCAGGCCATATTAACTTCAAGTCTGTATCACATAGCAAACACTAATATCCACAAGTGCCTGCTAGTGCCATTAAATTGCTATCCAACCAGGCGCCATACCAAGTATTGCACTTTGTCTCTACTACTGCTAGATGCGCCACATGTTATATTCTGCACTAAGTAAAGAGGTATTTTTATACTTTTCTTCTGGCCTGATTCTTTAAACCAACTTTCCACTGCAGTGATTCCCAGGGAACAACTGACTGAGAAAGTACACTGTGATATATTATCACAACCACCCCCATGTTCCGGAATGGCTCCTCAGGGGATCAATCCAATAGGCCATCAACATCTGATTGGTGACTGATTGGTGGGAGTGTGACACTCTGCAACCCTTCCAATCAGCTGCTCTGCATGAGCTCCTGTCTAGCCACTGCAGCGCTGCTCCCACAAGTACATTTGCAGGGTTGAGAAGGGTTGCAAACTCCATCCATTACCCAATGGATGGGGCTGTGTAGGTTCAATGCTGACTTCCTGTGCCAGAGCTACCCAGTAATAGCTGATAGGGGATGCAGGGTGTCAGACTGCTGCCAACCAGATATCCTGAAGATAGGCAATCAATAGTAAAATCCTGGACAAGCTATTTCTCTTTCAGCACATAAAGATCATTTACCGTATAATGAGAAGTTACACACTTATCCAATATACCTTATTAGTCAATTCCTCACGATTTTCAAGATCTCTGTTAGCTGACATTGAACCTTCATTTGTTTACATCAAGAGGATAAAAATCTATCTTGGTGTTGTGATGGACACCCAGGTGCACGGCCCAATACAAGGTAGACTTCTGATCACCTTACTATAAAGGCTTTATAATAAAGCTGGGCTTACACTCTGCAATGGACACATGTGGCCAGAACCCTGCCCACCCACAATTGCCAATGGCCCGACAATTTTGGAGGTAATACCTATCCAGAAAACTATGTAGCCATTAGCCTCTGAAGGTTGGTGGGGTACCAGCCTCATGTGGCAGCTACCGCATGGAATTGCAGCCTTATGGTTATCATTCTTATTACATGACAGGAAAGATCTTCCTGAATATTATGCAGAATGGATACAGAAAGTATATGGGATTGTAAAGCTAATTGTATCGCTTTTCATTGCACATGGAATATACTTGGTGAAACTGATATGTCCCTTTGAATCCAGAAGAAGACAGATTCGTGGCATCTCCTTTTCTGAAGATTGGCATTCCAGTATTGTATTATTACACCTTCCGTACTGCACAATATTAACATTTTACCATGTTTGCTGGTGACCAACTTCCAAAAACTTCTGTTAGACTGTAAATTAGATAATAAAATATTCTAAACACCAAATTCCTGGATTTTTTACGACTTTCAGTTTGCAGTTGTAACATCTTGCAGGTCCTATTTTGACCTTAAAGGGAACCTGTCATCAACTTTGTGCTTCCCATACTAACAGCAGCATAAATTAGATAGAGGTGAGTTGATTTCAGCAGTCTGTCATTTATAAGTTAAAAGTAAGTGGTTGCCAAGAACCAACGTATGTAAAATGCGTTTCAGGGGTCACAATACCCCCTTCATCAGGAGCAGAATGATGAAGGGGGTATTGTGACCCCTGAAACGCGTTGAGCCGCACATTTTACATTAAAGAGGATTGATTGCGCACTTCTGGACTCGTCTGCTGATTTACCAACCAGGCTGTACACCCAGGGCGTATACATCGACCTCTAACAATCTACATGCGATCCCGGCGTAGGGGGGTGACTTGCCACAGGTGTCTTGAGTTTATCCTGGTGGCGACCCCCCTGTGAAGTGAGTGGATTATTACTAATATTCCTACTTTTATTATCATCTTTATGTTTTTAGCACTTCTGAAGAATTGAATTTCTTTTAAAAAATCTTTTTTTTTTCTATACATCCGTATTTTATTCTATTTCAACGTTGCACTATTTGGTATTTTACCTAATATTATTACAATTATACCATATTTATGTATCTTTTACCAACCCACCACTGTGCCCCACCCACTAATCCCTAGCACTTGTGGTTGGTGCCACTTCATAACTTCATCAACTAATAATACCATTACTCTGTCATTTGGGAGATTGGCGCTCAATTTTCTTACTTTTTTACAGTGACTGGTGTGACACCCGAGGTGGGTGACCACCACCCGTTTCCTACCCGCTACTGATCTATTACGACTCATCTGAGAAGAGTCATGGTTATTCATAAATTCCTGCTCTCCCGCCCACCTGCTGATGACTGACAGGCTTCTACCTAGTTTTCTCCCTTTCTCTCTAGGAGAGAACTGCCAATCATCAGCAGATGGGTGAGAGAGCAGGAGATTATGTATAACCAGGACTCTTCTCAGGTAGGTTTGACTCTTTTCAAGGCCTGGGCTGCAATGATTATGATGCTGGTTCTCAGCAACCACTTACTTTTAGCTCATGAGTGAGACACCGCTGACATCAGCATTTCTGTCACTAATTTATGCTGCCCTCAGTGAGAACAGCATAAAGTTGATGACAAGTTCCCTTTAATGCTCGCTTTACTTGCAATACTGACAGTGCTACAAAGAGATCTTTGGTCACGCAATGCTTGTTGCAGTTAAAGTCGCCATGTAGCTGCAGTCTTAGGCCCATCATCCAGATGGCAATCTATAAATATAACTTTTACTGTTTACATTGCATGCAGGTGAGATAAATTAATGCTACTAATAAGAATATGTAAAAGTAGAATAAGAAAATTCATAAATTTATATGATAGTTATATATTTTGAGTTATATGACTTATATCATTTGTGACCTATTATGCGTATATATCCAAAGTCAGTACAAATATGGCACTTCCTGTTTCTTAGGCATTGTGTTCCAATGCTTTCAGAAAACTACAAACTGGTGATCAATAGGTGCCAGTATAAGCCAAATGGATGGTACATGGTGAATCTGTGGTTTACAATGGTAATGTTTAAAGGGTTGGTACTACTGATCTGCCATTAGCCTCACTCATTTATGAGCCAATTAGATAATATTCCTCTTATAATGGATCGTATATCTGACAATGTGAAGTTTTGTACCTTCATCTGGAGTTTTAAAGAGGCTCTGCTGGTTCTGCTGCTATGTCTAGTTTACTAAATGCTTCTTTTCCGCATTGAAATAACAACTGAATCATCACTGTGCTGTTCTGCTGTATCCTCCCCTAGACTTTAAAGAGTAATTTGACAACCAGGTGTTACCAGTTGGAGTGTTTCTATACTCTTTGACACTGTCCAATCATTACTGAAGGTATCAGTCTCTGTAGGGACACACCCCTTTACCATAATTGTTATTATTATTATTTTTTTTGCTTTTTCCTACCAGTCCTTCCAAGAGCTATATCATTTTCTTTCTTTCTTTCTTTCTTTCTTTCTTTCTTTCTTTCTTTCTTTCTTTCTTTCTTTCTTTCTTTCTTTCTTTCTTTCTTTCCTTCTTTCTTTCTTTCTTTCTTTCTTTCTTTCCTTCTTACAGGGATTCCAAACTGATAAAGTTTTTGTTAAGTTTTAATACTCCAACTTTTTTTTATATTTCCATCTGCCAAACTGTGTCAGGGAAAGCTGCTCTTTTTATTTATATCATTTTGGGGTAAGTACGACTTTTCAAAGTTCTCAATCCCTTTGTATTCAATTTCTTTAGGGAGATGAAGCATTAATATACCAGTTAATTGCATTATACTGCTGCATTAAAATACTAGTTAGTTGCATTATACTGCTGTGTTAATATACCATATAAGTTCAATGCATTATACTGCTGAATTAATAGTTAATATACAAGTTACCGTATTTTTCGCCCTATAAGACGCAGCGTCCCATAAGACGCACCTAGGTTTTTGAGGAGGAAAATAAGAAAAAATATATTTTTAACCAAAAGGTGTGCTTTTGGTGGGTTTGAACTAATGGCGGTCTGTGCATGACACTATTATGGGGGATCTGTGGATGATGCACTGTTAATGGGGGGGATCTGTGGATGGCACTGTTATGGGGGAGCTGTGGATGGCATTATGATGGGGGGGGGTCTGTGGATGGCATTATGATAATGGGTGGGATCTGTGGATGGCATTATGATGGGGGGATCTGTGGATGGCACTGTTATGGGGTGGTGGATCTGTGGCTGACACTGCTATGGGGTGGTGGATCTGTGGCTGACACTGCTATATGTGTGATCCACAGATCCCCCCATAATAGTCCCATCCACAGATCCCCTTATCATAATGCCATCCACAGACACCCCACCCCCGCCCATTATCCCATTCACAGATTCCTAGGGAGGGACTGTAGTAGGCGGGGAGAGCGGCGGGGCAGTGCAGGCACTGTACTCTGGCCCCGCAGCTCAGTATGTACTGTATTATACATAGTGTTAATCATCAGATCTAAACTGAATAATGATGCGCTCCCCCTGCTCCCCATGTGTAACGTACTTACTGGTACATGTCACGCTCCTGTAGTAAGCACTAGCAGCTAGCAGGCAGGCCGGGCGGCCGTAACTCACTGAGGTCGCGTGCCTGCTCCGCCTACTTTATTTATAAAGTAGGTGGAGCAGGCACGTGACCTCCGTGAGTTACGGCCGCCTGGGCTGCCTGCTAGCTGCTAGTGCTTACTACAGGAGCGTGACATGTGTACCGGTAAGCACATGGGGAGCAGGGGGAGCGCATCATTAATCAGTTTAGATCTGATGCTTAACACTACGTATAATACAGTACATACTGAGTGGCAGGGCCAGAGTACAGTGCCTCCACGGCCCCGCCGCTCCTCCTGCCTACTACAGTCCCTCCTCCCTCCACACTAATACATCGCAGTCTGCGATGCTGCAGCATCGCACACTGCGATGTAAATTGCCAGCATTCGCCCCATAAGGGGGGGGGGGAGTGCGTCTTATGGGGCGAAAAAATACGGTAATTCGATTATGCTGGTGTGTTATAATAACATTTACAAAGACAGGTGCACTCTGCAGTCTGACTAGACCCTCATCCTGATGTTAAAATTGAGAGTTTAGCCAATATATTCTACTGTGGAGGACATATAGGAGCCCGGGCACCACACCAAGGTTTCTCAAGTAGCTCGAGACCTAACGCTAAACCTACCTGTGCCGTATGGGCAATACCATGAGCCAGTGGGCAAATCACAGGAGCGCAATGTCTGACTCACAAACTCACAGTTACCTCCAGCATGCAGCCATGCTTACAATGGGAGGAGGGAGAGAGCTCTGAGCCCCACCAAAGACTGGCTGATATAGCCCAGGCTTCACATATGCACCAGAATATTGCCTGTGGATGGAAATAAAGGCACATTCAGACTATGAGTTTTTACACCTCCAAACAATTTTATATACAAACTATAAATTGGCGTGGTATTAAAAAGCAGGAAGTGCTCAACCCCATATGCAGTAGCGCATCTATACAGTGGTGGCAGATCCTGCACTTGTGGTCCGCTGCTAATGGCGATCCCCAGCAAAAATGCATACAGTGGAGAATGCCTGCAGCAGACCACAAGTACCACAATAGACATCCTACACAGGATAGCAAATGTGTGGATGTAATAAATAATAAAACAATATAACAATAACATTTACAAAAACAGGTGCACTCTGCGGTCTGACTAGACCCTCATCCTGATGTTAAAATTGAGTTTAGCAAATACTGTGGAGGACATATTTGCTATCCTGTGTAGGATGTCTATTGTGGTACTTGTGGTCCGCTGCGAGCATCCTCCATTGTATGCTTTTTTGCTGGACTATTGGGCAGCTAAACTGGATTTGTAGCTGCAACTAGCAGAGTTTGCCCTGTAAAAGCAGTCCTGCCCGGCCAGTAGTGTGGCATCAGAGTGGGTGTTTAGTGTGGCGGGGGCCATAGTTACCCCAAGGAGAACTCACCTGTCCACCCAAAATGTGGAGAACCTGACCTTTGTAAAGATGAATCAGGCGTGGATCAGCCAGAATTTCCACCCACCAATGCCTGATGCATCTTATTAGATCATCCATGCCGCCTCACCCAAACCTTGAAAAAAAGAGACCGGTTTCTTCTGGCTACCTGCCTCAGCTACTACTCTGATGCTGTCACCTGCCTGATGCCACACATCTGATGCCAAGTGCTCCTTCTTTCACCCACCTTTGTCAACGGGTACTGGTATTGCCACTCACCGCCCCACTTTGTGGTCTCCTGATGCTGCTGCCATCTCCACACTGTTATCTTTCCACTCTGTTGTATCCTGATCCTGCTGCTGCCACTTCCACACTATTTCACCTTGCCACTCTGTGGTATCCTGTTGCTGCTGCTGCAATCTCCACACTATGTCACCTTGCACTCTGTGGTATCCTGATGCTGTTGCCATCGCCACACTATGTCATCTTGCCACTCTGTGGTATCCTGATTCTGTTGCTGCTGCCATCTTCACATTATGTCACCCTGCCACTCTGTGGTACCTGATGCTGCTGACATCTCCACACTATGTCACCTTTCCACTCTGTGGCCTTCTCCTGATGCTGCTGCTGCCGCCACTCTCACACTCTGTCATTTGGCCACTCTGTGGTCTCCTCATGCTGCCCCCACCTCCAGACTTTGTCATTGTGCCACTCGGTCGCCTCCTCATACTGCTGCCACCTCAAGAGTCTGTCATTGGGCCATTCTGTGGCCTCATCATAATGCTGCCACCTCAAGAGTCTGTCATTGGGCCATTCTGTGGCCTCCTCATACTGCTGCCACCTTCAGACTCAGCCATTGTGCCACTCGGTGGCCTTCTCCTGATGCTGCCAACTCCAGACTCTGTCATTGTGCCACTCAGTGGCCTCCTCATACTGCTGCCACCTCAAGACTCTGTCATTGTGTCACTCAGTGACCTCCTCATACTGATTACACCTCCAGACCCTGTCATTGGGCCACTCTGTGGTCTCCTCATGCTGCTTCCACCTCACCACTATGTCATAGGTCCACTCTGTGGACTTCTCATGCTGTTCCCACCCTCCCCACTTAATGACTGGCTCACTATTTTTGCTTTCGGCCTGGCTGACATCATCATTTATTTGACCTTTCTTCTGATTTGTCAGAGGGAAGGAAATATGAAATGCACAATGGACACTGTCTGTATAGCAGCTGTAAGGCCTGCATGGTCCCATCAGAATTGGCTTATGATTTGGTAGCCAAAAGCAGTAGTGGGTACAAAACACATGATGGATGAACAGGACTTCAACTAGAACCACACTCCAGCTCTTCCAAAAACCAAATTAAGCTATCCAGAGCAAGGAGTGATGGGTAAAGTCAGACTAAATAGGGGAGGTAAAGGTCACATGATCCACACCTGAACAGGAAATGCGGACATACAAGTGAACTCCCCTACCCTGGCTTTGGAATAAAAGAAAAGAATAAAGACTCCTGAGTGGTCATTATTCGATCCTGACATCTCTAGGGGCGACCCAGGCGCAGGAGGTGTGATGTGGGTGTTTTGAGCTTTATCCCACATTACCCTCCTGGGTGAAGTGAGTCAATAATATTTTGATTTTATACGGTACTTCTTGATTTTATACGTTATTATCTATACCATTGTTTGACTTTATGTGGTCTGATCCTGAGAGTATATACATCCTGAGAGTGTGTAAGTATTGCTACTCCACTTGTTTTTACAAACCCCATAAATTCTATTTTAGGGTTTATTACGATCCAAGTCCTAGATCCTAGGGATTTTGGTGCCTCCTTTCTGGTCCTTTTCAGCGTTTCGACGCAACACTACTTTTCTTACCTATCACCTACCCTGAGGGCATCAGGGTTAGGTTGAGACCAGTGGCAGCCGGCCCTCCTTTGCTCTACCAATAATTCTGTCCAATATATATCTTTGTCCAATCGAGTAGAACCTTCCTTTTACACTGTCTGCCTTCTCTTTGGCGCCCTGCGAAGTTTTTCCCGGACCCTCTTCTTGAAGGCCCAGCGACTAACCCTCTTTTATTCTTCTGTCTCTGACTTAAAGTCTGGGGAAGGCAGGAGTATGAGGAGGCCACAGAGTGGCACAAGGATGGAGACTTGAGGTGGCGGCAGTATGAGGAGGCCACCGAGTGGCACAATGAGAAAGTCTGGAGTAGGCAGCAGTATGTGGAGGCCACTGAGTGGCACAATGACCTAGTCTGGACTTGGCAGCAGTATGAGGTGGCCACTGAGTGGCACAATGACAGAGTATGGTGGTGGCAGCAGTATGAGGAGGCCATCAAGTGGAACAATGATTGAGTCTGGAGTTGGAAGAAGTATGAGAAGGCCACAGAGTGGCAGAATGACCGAGTCTGGAGTTGGCAGCAGTATGAGAGGCCACAGAGTGGCACAATGAAAGAGTCTGGAGGTGGCAGCATCAGCGTCAGGAGAAGGCCACAGAGTGGCACAATGACAGATTCTGGAGTAGGCAGCAGTATAAGGAGGCAACTGAGTGGCACAAGGACTGAGTCTGGAGTTAACATAAGTATGTGGAGGCCACGGATTGGCACAGTGACCTAGTCTGGAGTTGGCAGCAGTATGAGGAGGCCACCGAGTGGCACAAGGACGGAGTCTGGAGTTGGCAGCAGTATGTGGAGGCCATTGAGTTGCATAATGACCTAGTCTGGACTTACCAGCAGTATAAGGAGGCCACCGAGTGGCACAATGACAGAGTCTTGAGTTGGCAGCTCTATGAGGAGGCCACAGAGTGGCACAATGACCGAGGATGGTGGTGGCAGCAGTATGAGGTGGCCACCAAGTGTAACAATGACCGAGTCTGGAGTTGGCAGCAGCATGAGAAGGCCACAGAGTGGCACAATGACCGAGTCTGGAATTTTCAGCAGTATGAGGAGGCCACAGAGTGGCACAATGACCGAGTCTGGAGTTGGCAGGAGTATGAGGAGGCCACAGAGTGGCACAATGAAAGAGTCTGAAGGTGGCAGCAAGCAGCGTCAGGAGATGGCCACCGAGTGGCACAATGACCGAGTCTTGAGTTGGCAGCAGTATGAGGAGGCACCAAGTGGCACAATGACCGAGTCTGGTGTTGAAAGCAGTATGAGGAGGCCACTAAGTGGAACAATGACCGAGTCTGGAGTAGGCAGCATTATGAGGAGGTCACAGAGTGGCACAATGACAGAAACTGAAGTTGGAAGCAGTATAAGGAGGCCACAGAATGGCACAATGAAAGAGTCTGGAGGTGGCAGCAGAAGCGTCAGGAGAAGGCCACCGAGTGGCACAATGACCGAGTATGCTGGTGGCAGCAGTATCAGGAGGCCACCGAATGGAACAATGACCGAGTCTATAGTTGGCAGCAGTATGATGAGGCCACTAAGTGAAACAATGACCGAGGATTGCAGTGGCAGCAGTATGAGGAGGCCACCGAGTGGCACAATGACAGAAACTGAAGTTGGAAGCAGTATAAGGAGGCCACAGAATGGCACAATGAAAGAGTCTGGAGGTGGCAGCAGAAGTGTCAGGAGAAGGCCACTGAGTGGCACAATGACCGAGTATGGTGGTGGCAGCAGTATCAGGAGGCCACAGAATGGAACAATGACCGAGTCTGGACTTGGCAGCAGTATGAGGAGGCCACCGAGTGGCACAATGACCGAGGATTGTAGTGGCAGCACAATGAGGCCACCAAGTGTAACAATGACCGATTCTGGAGTTGTCAGCAGTATGTGGAGGCCATCGAGTAGCACAATGACAGAGTCTGGACTTGGCAGCAGTATGAGGAGGCCACTGAGTGGCACAATGACAGAGTCTGGAGGTGGTGGCAGTGTGAGGAGGCCAACGAGTGGCACAATGACCGAGTCTGAAGTTGGCAGCATTATGAGGAGGCCAGAGTGGCACAATGAAAGAGTCTGGAGGTGGCAGCAGAAGCGTCAGGAGAAGGCCACCGAGTGGCACAATGACCGAGAATGGTGGTGGCAGCAGTATCAGGAGGCCACCGAATGGAACAATGACCGAGTCTGTAGTTGGCAGCAGAATGAGGAGGCCACAGAGTGGCACAATGACCTAGTCTGTAGTTGGCAGCAGTATGTGGAGGCCACGGAGTGGCACAATGATCTAGTCTGGAATTGATAGCAGTATAAGGAGGTTACCTAGTGGCACAATGAAAGAGTCTGGAATTGGTAGCAGTATGAGGAGGCCACCAAGTGGCACAATGACAAGTCTGGAGTTGGCAGTAGTATGAGGAGGCCACAGAGTGGCACAATGAAAGAGTCTGGAGGTGGCAACAGCAGCATCAGGAAAAGGCCACCGAGTGGCACAATGATAGACTATTGAGGTAGGAGCAGTTTGAGGAGGCCACCAAATGGCACAATGACAGAGTCTTGAGGTGACAGCAGTATGAGAAGGCCACCGAGTGGCACAATAACCGAGGATGGAGGTGGTAACAGTATGAGGAGGCCACTGAGTGGCACAATGACATTGTCTGGAGGTGGTAGCAGTTTGAAGAGGACACTGAATGGCACAATGAAAGAGTCTGGAGTAGGCAGCAGTATAAGGAGGCCACCGAGTGGAACAAGGACTAAGTCTGGAGTTGGCAGCAGTATGAGGAGGCACCAAGTGGCACAATGACCAAGTCTGGTGTTGAAAGAAGTATGAGGAGGCCACTAAGTGGAACAATGACCGAGTCTGAAGTTGGCAGCAGTATGAGGAGGCCACAGAGTGGCACAATGAAAGAACCTGGAGGTGGCAGCAGCAGCATCAGGAATATACCATAGAGTGGCAGGGTGATATAGTGTGGATATGGCAGCAGTATCAGGATATCACAGAGTGGCAAGGTGACATAGTGTGGCGATGGCAGCAGCATCAGGATACTACAAAGTGGCAAGGTGACATAGTGTAGAGATGGCAGCAGCAGTAGCATAAAGATACAACAGTGTGGTAAGATGACATAGTGTGGAGATGGCAGCAGCAGCATCAGGGG
Organism: Bufo bufo; assembly: GCF_905171765.1. Taxonomy (NCBI): domain Eukaryota; kingdom Metazoa; phylum Chordata; class Amphibia; order Anura; family Bufonidae; genus Bufo; species Bufo bufo. The sequence goes on along the minus strand of NC_053397.1, from coordinate 62,950,142 downwards.
ATCGTAGAGTGTGAAGGTGATATAGTGTGTAGCTGGCAGCATCAGGTGACCACAAAGTGACCCGGTGACAGAGTGGCTAGGTGGGTGTCAATACCATTACCCGCTGACGAAGTTGGGTGAAAGAAGGAGCACTTGGCATCAGATTTGTGGCATCAGGTGGGTGGCAGCATCAGAGTAGTAGCTGAGGCAGGTAGCCAAAATAAACCGGTCTCTTTTTTCAAGGTTTGGGTGAGGTGGCATGGATGATCTAGTCAGATGCATCAGGCATTGGTGGGTGCAAATCCTGGCTGATCCACGCCTGATTCATCTTGACAAAGGTCAGTCTCTCCACATTTTGGGCAGGCAGGCGAGTTCTCCTTGGGGTAACTTTGGCCCCCGCTGCACTAAACACCCACTCTGATGCTCACACTACTGGCCGAGCAGTACAGCTTTTCCAGGGCAAACTCTGCTAGTTGAGGCCACAAATCCAGTTTGGCTGCCTAGTAGTCCAGCGGATCTTCAATGTGGGTTGTCAGGGTGCTGTCCAAGTATGCCACCACCTGCTGGTTCAGGTCCTGCTCCAGGTCTACCTGCTTCTGGTTTAGTAGTTTCTTCACTATGCGGGTAAAGAAAGATACTCATCAGCGACTGTAGACTCAGGCTCCTGCTGATGGAGATGGTACTGCTCCTGCCACCCCACGCCTCCCCAGCAGCCATGGTAGTCTAACGTGAGTGCAGAGGGCCCCCCCGTCAGACCTGCGAGAGGATGGACAATGGCACGCATATGCAGCGGCTAAATGACTACATAGGATGTCTCGGTAGTAGTTCAGTTTGTCTTCCCTCTCAGTGGGTGTAAAAAAAGCCCCCATTTTGGACCAGTAGCAAGAGTCCAACAAGGTGGAGAGACAGAAGTCATCTCTCTCCCGAATGGTGATAATTCGTCTGTCACTACGCAAGTGACTCAGATGGACTCCCTGCCTCCATCTCCACTGCATACTGCCACGGTGTGTCTGGGTCCTCTGTCTCATCTTCCTCATCGCCCTGTAGTTCCTCTGGCTACTCCTCTCCTGTCAGCTGAGTAAAAAAAAACACCCATTTCGCTACACATTGCCTGTGCGCCAATGTCCTCTTCCCCCTCCTCCTCCTCTTCCAGTGCAGCCCCCACAGGGCTCATGTGGTCATGAGATCTAGGCGCCACATCTCCTGTCCCCTGACCAGCCATTGTTACCAGCACCCGTTCCAGGACATGAAGCAGTGGAATGACGTTGTTCATCCTGTACTCCTGGTGACTGACAAATAACGTGGCGTCCTCAAAGGGCCTGAGCAAATGGCAGATGTCACGCATGAGCTGCCACTGGCTGACATCAAAGTTACACAGGGGTGTACTCCTATCCGCTTGGATCATCAATAAATCATTGATGGCCTTTCTCTGTTCGTATAGTCGGTCCAACATATGAAGGGTGGAATTCCGGTGGAAACGTCGCATATGAGCCTATGTTGGGGGATGCCGTTCTGCCACTGCAGCCCAAGAATGGTGTGCTTTGCGGTGTACGGGTGGCTGAAGTGCATGCAAAGTTTCCTGGCCATTTTTAGGATGTCTTGCAGATGGGTGGAAGACTTCAAAAACCGCTTGACAACCAGATTAAACACGTGTGCCATGCAGGGCACATGGCTCAGCCCTCCTTAATGCAGCACCGACACCATGTTCTTCCTGTTGTCGGTCACCATGGTTCCGATTTTGAGTTGTCGCGGTGAAAGCCAGAATTTGATTTCTTACTGAAGGACCGGGAGCAGTTCCTCCCTTGTGTGACTCCATTTGCCCAGGCAAATGAGGTGAAGAACAGTGTGACACCGCTGTGCCCTGCACATGTGGTATGCTGGAGGGGCACTGTGACTGTCCCTGCAGAGGAGGCAGAGGCAGACATTGTCGCAGGACCAACAGCGCGACAACATGGAAGCGGCGTGACCTGGCCAAGTTGCTGGTGTGGCAGTGCAGGAACCACATTCACCCAGTGGGCCATAAAGGACATGTATTGTCCCTGACAGTAGTTACAGCTCCACAGGTCGGCACTGCCGTGCACTTTGGCAGACACCGACAGGCTCAAGGACTGGCCGTTGGATGAGTGCACGCATACTGCTGTCTCTTGGCAATCGCTTCAGTGATCGATTGCTGATGGAATGACTGACGAGGAGTAGGAGGAGCAGGAGCATCTGGAGCAGCAGAAGATGGGAATGACAGACAGCTCTCTTCAGTTGAGGTTGTGGAACCTTGACTGCCTGAAACCGGGTGCATGCCACTGGGTGATGCAGCGGTTGCTGCAGCAGACTGGATCAACACATCGGAGCCATGGTTCTCCTAGGTCACTTCATGGTGACGCTGCATAGGTTTACAAAGGGCCGTGGTGCCAACATTGGCACCCTGGTCACGCTTCACCTTCTGCTCACATATTCTACATATGGCCATGTTAACCTCCTCCGGCAGCTTAATAAAAAACTTCCACACCGCCGAGAAGGTAATTTTCCCCCCAACAGTCTGCACTGACTGACTGCTACCACCGCTGCCTCCGTGAACCCTTGCACCACTACTCCCCAGGCAGGTAGGCTGCTGCGAAGCAGGTGGTCTACCCCGGGCACGTTTGGCTCTCGACCTCCCTCTGCTGCCACTCTGCTGACTCCAAGCCATGCTACCACCTTGCTGGCTCAGCCGCTGCCTCACGGGCAAGCTGCCACCCTCCTCTCCTAATGATGATAATGGCCCTTATGCACCCAGCTCCCCAAGTGCGATCGGCTTCATCATCATCCAGTAGTGTCTTCAAGTCAATGATGTCCTCCTCAACAGTCTTTTGGTCAGGAGCCTGACCGCTCGCAACATCACATCCCATGCCACTCTCCTCATCACTACTTGCCCACCTAGAGAAGGAAGCGGCGGATGTCTCCTCCAGTTCTTGGCTGGGCAGTAGCTGCTGACTGTCCTTTAGTAGCTCTTCCTCACTGTATAGTGGAGCTGAACCCACAGCATAGAATACTTCTGTAGGTGAGGGAACAGCAAAGGGCAGAGGCAGGTTGAGGACAGGTGAGGGCATAGGGCCTGCTCCCGGGCCATGCCAACTAAGGTTTGTCTCTGATGAACCATCAGACTGTTGGCTGGGGGTGTCTGATGTCACTTGGAATGAAGTGGATGACCTAGTTAACCAAATCAAGAATCGCTGGGTTGCTGGTCAAGACATGACCGCTAGATCACAATGGGAGCTCAAGCCACTCGCTGCAACTCCTGCTGCCCTGCCCCCTTGCTCTGCTGCTACCTCTGTCTGCTCCAGAAACATTTAGGTCTCTGCCACTCCTCTGTGCATGGCCTGGCACTTCTCTGTCTGACATACTTTTAGCTGAACTAAATAACTTAAATGCAAATTAAAACACTCCTAAAAGCGACAAATATATTTTTCTTTTTTTACTGAAATAGGCCACTAAACGCTTTCACCACAAATAACTGCAACAGTAAAGGGTGTACATATTTTCATTTTTGTACTACAATAGGCCACTAAACCCTTTCACCACAAATAACTGCAACAGTAAAGTGCGTATATATATTTTTCTTTTTGCACCGAAATATCCACTAAACGCTTTCGCTGCATATAACTGCAACATTGAAGCCCGTATATATTAAAATTTTTGTACTAAAATAGGCCACTAAACGCTTTCACCACAAATAACGGCAACAGTAAAGGGTGTACATATTTTCATTTTTGTACTACAATAGGCCACTAAACCCTTTCACCACAAATAACTGCAACAGTAAAGTGCGTATATATATTTTTCTTTTTGCACCGAAATATCCACTAAACGCTTTCGCTGCATATAACTGCAACATTGAAGCCCGTATATATTAAAATTTTTGTACTAAAATAGGCCACTAAACGCTTTCACCACAAATAACTGCAACAGTGAAGTGCGTATATATTTTTATTTTTGTACTGAAATAGGCCCATAGATGCTTTCACCACAAATAACTGCAACAGTGAAGTGCGTAGATATTTTTATTTTTGTACTGAAATAGGCCACTAAACGCTTTCACCACATATAACTGCAGAAGTTACATAGTTACATAGTTTATATGGTTGAAAAAAGACATGTCCATCAAGTTCAACCAAGGGATAGGTAGAGATGTGAATCCCAGAAGGAATTGAGACTCATTAATGTTGTTGCTTTTTAAGAATTCATCTAAACCCGTTACTGTCCACTGTTCCAGCTGTGACCACGTCCTGAGGAAGTCTATTCCACAGATTCACAGTTCTTACAGTAAAGAAGCTTTAAAGCTTCCGGAGATTGAACTTTTTCCTCTCCAATCGGGGGGAAGTGCCCCCTTGTCTTTTGAGTGCATTTTACATGGAACAGTTTTTCACCGTATTTTTTGTATGGCCCTTTTACATATTTGTATAGGTTAATCATGTCTCCCCTTAGACGTCTCTTCTCAAGACTCAATAAATTCAATTCTTTAAATCTTTCTTCATAACTAAGACCCTCCATACCCCTTATCATTTTAGTCACTCTTCTTTGTACTTTTTCCAGCTGTAGTGCGTCCTTTCTATGGACTGGTGCCCAGAACTGAACTGCGTATTCCAGGTGAGGCCGCACCAAAGCTTTGTAAAGTGGTAATATTACATCCCTGCCCCGCGAGTCTATGCTTCGTTTAATGCATGACAATATCCTGGTGGCCTTAGAAGCAGCTGATTGACATTGTATGCTATAAATTAATCTACCATCTACAAGGACACCCAAATCCTTCTCTATAAGTGACTCTCCCAGTGTTACATCACCTAGGACATATGAAGCATGGAGATTATTACTACCAAGATGCAAAACTTTACATTTATCCACATTGAACCTCATTTGCCAAGTTGATGCCCAATCACTCAAAGTGTTCAAGTCAGCTTTTAGTATATGGACATCTTCCATAGACTACAGTTCTACATAGCTTAGAATCATCTGCAAAAATAGAAATGGTGCTATTAATCTCATCCTCGATATCATTAGTAAATAAATTAAATAATAGAGGACCCAGCACTGAACCTTGGGGTACACCTCTTAAAACCCAGGACCATTCTGAATAGGAATCATTGACCTCAACTCTCTAGAACACGGTCCTTCAGCCAGTTTTCAATTCAATTACAAACTATACTTTCCAAGCCTATAGGTCTATAATTACCTGTGAAGGACCTAGATCCTTTTTTAAATATGGGCACCACATTTGCCTTGCGCCAATCACTTGGCACTGTACCAGTACCCAGAGAATCTTTAAAAATTATAAACAGGGGCACAGCAATGACTGAACTGAGCTCTTTAAGCACTCTTGGGTGTAATCCATCTGGACCCGGAGCCTTGTTCACATTTACCCTATTTAACTTGTCTTGGACCATATCTACAGTTAGCCAATCGAGTATATTACTGGATGTACTAACAGCCCCAGCACCACAGATATCAGCTCCTTTCACTTCTTTTGTATATACAGAGGTAAAAAAAAAACATTTAGTAACTCTGCCTTTTCCTTATCTTCAGTGAATACCCCCCCCCCTTTACCATTATTTAGTTGACCTACCTGCTCGAACCTTGGTTTTTTAGCATTTAAATATTTAAAGAATTTTTGGGGATTTGTTTTGCTCTCTTTTGCCACCTGCTGTTCTTTTTGTATTTTTGCTAATTTTTATCTCCTTTCTACAGATTTTATTAAGCCCTTTGTAATCTTCAAACGTTCCAGCTCACCCCTCAGATTTGTATTTTTTAAATGCCCTTTTTTTTGTCTTATTGCCCTTTTTACAGTAGCTATAAGCCATGGGGGTTTCATTTTACCCGTTTATACATACTTGTTACCTAAAGGAATACATTTCTTTGTGTAATTACTCAATGTGGATTTAAAGCTCTCCCATTTATCCTCAGTATTAATATATGACAGTAGCTTCTCCCAGTCTGCGCCCTGATGCTGCCCTCAACCCAGGGAAATTAGCCTTTTTGAAATGTAGTGTCTTTGCTCTGCCTGACAGAGTTTGCTTCTTATAGTTTAGGGGGAATATAATTATATTGTGGTCACTACTGCTGGTAGCATTCTGTTTCACCTGATAGCATGTGTCACATGGCCTGTTATAGGTGGGGCTTACAGCCTTATCTCTCCCACTACCTGAGTGATTTCACTATGGAGGTATGTGGGAGCTTGGCTGCAAGTTGTATCTTAGCACCTCTCAGACCGTGTTCACACACCGTAGGTAGTCTAGTGGTAGGAACCCATGACACACTGAGATACCTTGACGGTGGTGCAAAAGGGCTCCGAATCCGATGTGTTCCTGACAGGAATACATTGGCTAAAGTCTCAGTTCTTAACACCAGCTTGAGGGATTAGCCAGTGTTGTCAGTTGCATATCATGCTTTTGTGGGGCATGTGGTCTTCTGCCGACATCCTGCATCGTATGCATTTTTGCTGGGAATTGCCGTTAGCAATGGATCACACTTGGAGGAATTGTTTTCCCGGTTATAAACACGCCACAGTGTTTGGGGTTTTTGAGCATTACCTTCCATTTAGGCCACTTTATTTCAGTTATTTCACTGAACGCTTTCACCACAAATAACTGCAGAAGTGAACTGAGAATATATTTGTATTTTTGTACTGAAATAAGCCACTAAACGCTTTCACCACAAATAACTGCAACAGTTAAAAGCGTACACATGTATATTTTTCTTTCTGTACTGAAATAGGCCACTAAACGCTTTCACCACAAATAACTGCAACAGTGAAGCGCGTATATATTTTTCTTTCTGTACTGAAATAGGCCACTAAACGCTTTCAACACATCTAACTGCAGGAGTGAACGTAGATTATATTTTTCTGTCTGTACTGAAATAGGTCACTAATTGCGATCACCACATATAACTGCAGAAATGAAATGCTTATATATTTTTATATTGTACTGTAATAGGACATTAAACACTTTCACCACAAATAACTGCAACAGTGAAGTGCGTATATATTTTCTTTCTGTACTGAAATATGCCACTAAACACTTTCACCACAAATAACTGCAACAGTAAAGTGCATATATATTTTTATTTTTGTACTGAAATAGGCCAATAAATGCTTTCACCACAAATAACTGCAACAGTGAAGTGCGTAGATATTTTTCTTTTTGTACTTGAATATGCCACTAAACGCTTTCACCACATATAACTGCAAAAGTAAGATGCGTATATGTTTTTATTTTTGTACTGAAATAGACCACTAAACGTTTTTACCACAAATAATTGCAACAGTGAAGTGCGTATATATTTTTTCTTTTTGTACTGAAATAGGCCACTAAACACTTTCACCACAAATAATTGCGGAAGTGAACAATAACAATAACTGCAGAAGTGGAATGCTTGTATATTTTTCTTTTTTTTACTGAACTAGGCCACTAAATGCTTCAAAGGGCTTCTGTCACTTCACTAAAGTCATATTTTTTTTTTGGCTACTTAAATTCCTTATACTGCGATATATCAATATATAATGCTCTTACTGATTTTCGTTCTGTAGTTTCTTCAAAAAACGGACTTGTATAATATGTAAATTACCTCTCTACCAGCAAGTAGGGCGGCTACTTGCTGGTAGCAGCCGCATTCTCCTTTCATAATGATGCCCCCTCCTTATGTTGATTGACAGGGCCAGCGAACGCGCTCGTCCTCTGACTGGCCCTGTCTGCGTTCAAAATTTCGCGCCTGCGCCGTACGGGTCTTCAGTCGGTGCAGGCACACTGAGAGGAGGACGCTTGCTCGGCCGCTCCATCCTCAATGCGCCTGCGCCGATGACGTCACATCTACACCCGGTGCAGGCGCACTGAGGAAGGAGCGGCCAAGTGAGCGTCCTCCTATCAGTGCGCCTGCGCCGACTGAAGACCGGTACGGTGAAGGCGCGAGATTTAAAACGCAGACATGGCCAGTCAGAGGACGAGCGCGTTTGCTGGCCCTGTCAATCAACATGACGAGGGGGTGTCATTATGAAAGGAGAATGCGGCTGCTACCAGTAAGTAGCCGCCCTACTTGCTGGTAGAGAGGCAATTTACATATTATAAAAGTCCGTTTTTTTAAGAAACAACAGAACGAAAATCAGTAAGAGCATTATATATTGATATATCGCAGTATAAGGAATTCAAGTAGCCCAAAAAAAATAAATGACTTTAGTGGGGTGACAGAAGCCCTTTAACCACATATAACTGCAGAAGTGAACTGCGTATATATATATTTTTTGGAATGAAATACGCCACTAAACGCTTTCACCACATTTAACTGCAGATGTGAACTGAGAATATATTCTTCTTTTTGTACTGAAATAGGCCACTAAATGCCTTCACCACATATAACTGCAGAAGTGAACTGCGTATATATTTTTCTTTTTGCACTGAAATACGCTACTAAATGCTTTCACCACATATAACTGCAGAAGTGATCTGAGAATATATTTTTCTTCTCGTACTGAAATGCGCCACTAAACGCTTTCACCACATATAACTGCAGAAGTGAACTGCGTATATATTTTTCATTTTGTACTGAAATATGCCACTAGGCTTTTCAACATAGCACTTGCAGCTCAAGAACAAAGTGTTGGAATGACAGAGCTGTCTAATGGATATTTGGATCCCCAAATAATCTTTCCCTGCATTTGTAAATCACTTTTTTTTTTACAATGAGGTTTTTCCTATTACTTTCTCTAGAGCCGTCTGACGTCTCTCCTTGAATTAAGATGCTGTGAAATGATTCCTTCCTATCCTTTCCCTGCACTTATACATCATTTTTACAGTTTTTTTTTTTTCACAATGAGGATTTTCCTATTGCTGTCCCTAGCGCCTTCTCACATCTGTCCCTGCACTCAGAACGCTGGAAAGTGTCTGAATCCAAGATGACTGCCGTATTTATAGGGCTGTGACATCACAGGGCTGGCTGGCTGCTGAATGGCTGCTTGCAGGCATGTCAATCTGGGTGATACCGCCTTCCCAGAGTTCCTCACCCATGTTTTCACACGTGCAGCAGCCATTTTAGGAAATTCCCATTCATTGCAAATCAAATTTTTCCTGAAATTCGGATCGAATTCCACTTCATCAGCTTCGATTCGCTCATCTCTAATAGATACGCTCAGTGCCAAGATGACTTCTAGTTATAGAGGAAAGCTACCAGTGTCCTCTTCTCCCCAGGTTCTACCTTCTCAAAGTTGCTGCAGGGGCCCCCGTATTCAATCATCTAGTAGCATCTTGCTGCTCTGTGAGCAGGCAATATTTGAATGTATCTGTACGCTGGGCCCCCAAAATAAATTTTACTGGTGGGCCCTAGGCACCCCAGTCTGACACTGGTAAAAGGAGTGCGCTTCTTCTTGACGCTAATATCGACCTGTACGGCTGAGTTCATATTTGAGTTATTTGGTTAGTTTTGGCTCCGTGACTGCCCAAAAAAGTGAAGTGTACAGTGATTCTAAGAGCGACGCCTGTAATCTGCATGTCATACTGACTCACAGTATTATTTCACTACCACAGCAGACTCCCTCTGCATGTTACTGCAAGGCACATTGTTCTACACCACTATAAAGGCTCTCTGCAGCCAGGAAATTGTCGTTTTTTAACACAATTCATCGCTAATAAATTTGGATAGTCGGCGAATCGGCGAATTGAATTTTTGAAAAATTTGCTCATCTCTAGTAGGTACCACCCAACAAAAGTTATAAAATAATGAATTTACTACCAATTCAATCGATTAAGGATCCACACTGGGAGAACAGCTGAAATCTGATCATTTCTGAATTAGATGTATATCCAGGTTCTGACCCTGGGTGTCAGTTCATGAGAACTTTTAAAGGGGTCCAGGCATAGCCATGTTTGCCCTCCCCTTAGTCATTTGACTAGAGGCTGAGTAATCATATGCACAAATCTCACAAGCCATATGATTTTGGATTGTGCCATAACTTTTGATAGAAGATATGACCAGCAGATTTCCTATCATGATTTTACCAAACATGCTCATGAAGTATGAACATTTTAGTACCAATATATGATTCCAGGTTCCCCAAGGCCGAAATTTCTAGGACTTGCAACTAGAGAAGCACCTGAGTCTCTTGATTCTCCATATTTTGGTGGATAATTCCCAACATGAACAACGGCTGTGAGTTTTTTCAAATGTTAAAAATTATTTTGTCCTGTAGAAAGTTTTTTTAGACTGTATTAACCTCATTTAGATTATAGAGTCTAGTGATCTTTTTTATTAGTAGCCAGGTGTAGAATTAGCAAGCAATTCAGGAAGAACCTTTTCTATACAGTTGGCGATCTGAACTAATTTAATCAACATCCTAGAAATGTAATCACCCCTCTGCCCTGGAATGCAGAAAGGGGATCTGGATTTATACAGAGGAAATGTGACCCATATTGAATACAATATGATTTATAACATGCCTTCTACAAATAGCTCATATAGAATGAGTTTTAACAAAGACTCACTCCTCAATGTAGGATGATGTCGATGTCACCTCAGAGTCTGACACAGTGACTTTGAGCCAAGGAACAATGCATTTCTCATGCTTTTCCTTGTCACCAGAAAAGCCATTCAGTTGTATCATCTCTCTCTTCAATATCCCCTCCTAGGGCACCTTCTTTTATCCTAAGAGGAGGCAACAAAACCCCATGTGCTATTAAAGATACTCAAGATACATGAGACATGGGATCCAAACAGAGATGCTAAGGAGGAGGTTACATTCAAGTGAAAGAGACGAGCAGTTTAGTTACACAGCACCCCTGCTATGGATAGCATGCAGTTAAACAGTGAAGAGGCTGCAGCACTTGCACAAGCACCTCTTCAAACAGCTGATCAGCAGGGTGCCGGGAGTCCAACCACTGCCAATCTGACAGTGAACATAATTTTCAAGCCATAGTAACATAGTATATAAGGCCGAAAAAAGACATTTGTCCATCCAGTTCGGCCTGTTACCCTGCAAGTTGATCCAGAGGAAGGCAAAAAAAAAACTGTGAGGTAGAAGCCAATTTTCCCCACTTAAGGGGAAAAAAATTCCTTCCCAACTGCAATCAGGCAATCAGAATTCCTTAATTTCCCTAATAGATAGAGGGTATAACGATAAAATACTCACTAAGAAAGAAACTCAAATCCTTAAAATAGCATTTCCATCCACTCCGTATTTTTATTTCCTACCCAAAATTCGCAAACCCATGATTAACCCCCCCGGTCGTCCAATTATTTCAGGGGTCGACTCCCTAACCTCGAATTTATCTGCATACGTAGACCAAACGCTCCAGACGTATGTAAGTTTTATCTACAGAAATGTGGAACAGCAATTGGCACTAAGTTTGCTCCGTCATACGCCAACCTGTTCATGAGGGCATTTGAAAGTAGGGAGGGTCTTCTAGATCATGAGGACATCGTCTTTTATAAGAGATTTATTGATGTCCTCTTCATTTGGAAAGGGGAAATATCTCCCCTTTCCACACTCATCCATAAATTGAATCATAATGACTGGAATCTATCCTTTACTAGTGATGAGCGGCAGGGGTCATATTCGAATTCGCGATATTTCGCGAATATTTTGTAAAATATTCGTCGAATATTCGCAAAATCGAATATTCGTTATATTCTACGATTTTTTTAATAGAAAAATCGGCAAGGTAATGATCGTGTAATATGCGAATTTTAGTAATGCAAATTTTAGTAATGCGAATTTCATTGTGAATTTTTCAACTTACAACTATTAGACAAAGAAGATTATAGCACTATATTAGCTAGATTGCTCTATATTCGCTATATTGCTATAACTTCGTTTTTTAGAATATTCGTAAAATTCTAAAACAAGAATATATAGCAATATAGCGAATATTCGAAAAAAAAACGAATATAGAGCAATTTAGCTAATATAGTGCTATAATCTTCTTTGTCTAATAGTTGTAATTTTTTTTCTCATCTGAAGTTCAGATTGGAAAAAAATTACAACTATAAAAAAAAAGATTATAGCACTATATTAGCTAAATTGCTCTATATTCGTTTTTTTTTGAATTTTCGCTATATTGCTATATATAGTTGTCTTAGAATATTACGAATATTCGAAAAAACAAAGTTATAGCAATAGAGCGAATATTCGAAAAAAAAACTAACTAATATAGAGCAATTTAGCTAACATAGTGCTATAATCTTCTTTGTCTAATAGTTGTAAGTTGAAAAATTCGCAATAAAAATTAGCATTACAAAAAAATTCGCAAACAACACTACTCCTAAAGTCAAATATACTGCAGCCTTCTCATTGGCCCACAAGCTAGAAGCAGGGAGGGATCATGTGTACTGATTAAAAAAAAAATCGAATATTCAAAATTACGAATATATATCACTATATTCGAAATATTCATTTGAAATTTGAATATTCGTGATCAACACTATCCTTTACTGTTCATTCAGATCCAAATCAAATTCTCTAGTGTTTTTAGACCTCCATCTTCAAGTTTAAGAGGGTAAAATCACAACTAGTACACACTTTAAAGAAGTAGACGCAAATAGCTACTTAGATTTCAACAGTTGTCATTTCCATAAATAGAAAAAGAACATTCCCCACAGACAAATGAAAAGGGTCCGGAGGAATTGTTCAGATGATAAGATCATAGAGAAACAACTAGTACTACTCCAGAAAAGATTTAGAGACAAGGGGTATCCGAAAAATCTGATACACGACGCTAGATCCCGTATTCTAAAAGAGAGCCAAGACGATTGCTTGAAACCCCGCATAACTACCCCTGAAACAGAACCACTAGACATACAATAAAAAATTTTAACCAGCTACAATTCCCTCCACAATTCCATCAAATCAATTCTCCAGAAACATTGGTCCATCCTCTGACGGGATCCAGTCATTGGCACAACACTCCCCACTAGAGTTCAGCGAACCCGAACTGTAAAGTTCGGGTTCGTACCAAACTTTAGGTTTTTCAGCACCCGGACCCGAACCCGAACATTTACGTAAAAGTTCAGGTTCGGTGTTAAGCGCTTTCTTTGCGCTTTTTGAAAGGCTGCACAGCAGCCAATCAACAAGCGTCATACTTCTTGCCCCAAAACGCCATCACAGCCATGCCTACTATTGGCATGGCTGTGATTGGCCAACTGCAGCATGTGACTCAGCCTCTATTTAAGCTGGAGTCACGTAGCGCCGCCCGTCACTCTGCTCGGATTAGTGTAGGGAGAGGCTGCAGCTGCTGTGAGGGAGAGATCAGGGAGAAATCTTATGAAGAACTGCGTTTTTACTCAGCGATCTACAGCAAATGTGTTTTGTGGGTGCAGTGCACAATTTTTTTAAGCCTGCCCTGAGCCAACTACTGCTAAAAACAACCTTTTTTTACTTCAGTTTGTCTATATCAATACATAATCGGCAGCCATGTTATGCAACAATAGTTCACCAGCACAGGATATCTGCATGTCTGCAAGTCCAGAAATACAACTTTTTGCTTACTGGGGTTAAAAAAAAACTTTTTTTCATATAGTGCACATCTAGGATTAGACGTGCATAAGTGAGTGTCACATTTAGGCCAGAAATACAGCTTTTTGCTTACTGGGGTGAAAAAACCCCAATGATATACTGCACATCTGGGATTAGACATGCATAAGTGAGTGTCACATTTAGGCCAGAAAAACGGCTTTTTGCTTACTGGGGTGAAAAAACCCTCTGATATACTGCACATCTGGAATTAGACGTGCATAAGTGACTGTGAAATTTAGGCCACAAATACAGCTTTTTGCTTACTGGGGTGAAAAAACCCTCTGATATACTGCACATCTGGGATTAGAAGTGCATAAGTGAGTGTCGCATTTAGGCCAGAAATACAGCTTTTTGCTTACTGGTGTGAAAAAACCCTCTGATATACTGCACATCTGGGATTAGAAGTGCATAAGTGAGTGTCACATTTAGGCCAGAAATACAGCTTTTTGCTTACTGGTGTGAAAAAACCCTCTGATATACTGCATATCTGGGATTAGACGTGCATAAGTGAGTGTCACATTTAGGCCAGAAATACGGCTTTTTGGTTACTGGGGTGAAAAAACCCTCTGATATACTGCACATCTGGGATTAGACGTGCATAAGTGAGTGTCACATTTAGGCCAGAAATATGGCTTTTTGCTTACTGGGGTGAAAAAACCCTCTGATATACTGCACATCTGGGATTAGACCTGCATAAATGACTGTGAAATTTAGGCCACAAATAAGGCTTTTTACTTACTGGGGTGAAAAAACCCTCTGATATACTGCACATCTGGGATTAGATGTGCATAAGTGAGTGTCACATTTAGGCCAGAAATACGGCTTTTTGGTTACTGGGGTGAAAAAACCCTCTGATATACTGCACATCTGGTATTAGATGTGCATAAGTGACTGTGAAATTTAGGCCACAACTACGGCTTTCTCATACTGGGGCATACTGGGGTGAAAAAAAAAAAGCTGTTTCATATAGTGCACATCTAGGACTAGACGTGCATAAGTGAGTGTCACATTTAGGCCAGAAATACAGCTTTTTGGTTACTGGGGTGAAAAAACCCTCTGATATACTGCACATCTGAGATTAGACGTGCATAAGTGAGTATCACATTTTAGCCAGAAATACGGCTTTTTGGTTATCGGGGTGAAAAAACCCTCTGATATACTGCACATCTGGAATTAGACGTGCATAAGTGAGTGTCACATTTAGGCCAGAAATACGGCTGTCATATAGGGTTAAAAAAAAATAATAATTTGAGTGCAATACCCTACATCAGGGTTTTTATTGGCAGTTAATTATTTTTAACAGACTTAACCACTTTTTACTTTGCCTGGTGAACACTAACTATGAGGCAAACATCTAATAAGGGATGCGGTCATGGTCGTGGTGGTGGTGTTAGTGGAGCCTCTGGTGCAGGGAGAGGACGTGGCCATTCTGCCACAGCTACACGTCCTACTGAACCTACTATCTCAGGTCCCAGTAGCCGCCAGAATCTACAGCGATATTTGGTCGGGCCTAATGCCGTTCTAAGGATGGTAAGGCCTGAGCAAGTACAGGTGCTAGTCAATTGGGTGGCCGACAGTGGATCCAGCACGTCACATTATCTCCCACCCAGTCTTCTTCAGAAAGCGCACAGGTGGCGCCTGAAACCCATGCCCATCAGTCTGTCACATCACCCCCGTGCATATCGGGGAACCTGTCTGAGCCTCAAGTCATGCAGCAGTCTCTTATGCTGTTTGAAGACTCTGCTGGCAGGGTTTCCCAAGGGCATCCACCTAGCCCTTCCCCAGGGGTGGAAGACATAGAATGCACAACCACTTATGTTTCCTGATGAGGACATGGGAATACCACCTCAGCACGTCTCTGATGATGACGAAACACAGGTGCCAACTGCTGCGTCTTTCTGCAGTGTGCAGACCGAAAAGGAGGTCAGGGAGGAAGACTGGGTGGAAGACGATGCAGGGGACGATGAGGTCCTAGACCCCACATGGAATAAAGGTCGTGCCACTGACTTTCAGAGTTCGGAGGAAGAGGCAGTGGTGAGACCGAGCCAACAGCGTAGCAAAAGAGGGAGCAGGATGCAAAAGCAGAGCAGTCGTCGCCAAAACAGTTCACCTGCTACTGGCCACCGTCACCAGGGACCAAGCACACCAAAGGCATCTTCAAGGAGTTCCCTGGCATGGCACTTCTTCACACAATGTGCTGACGACAAGACCCGAGTGGTTTGCACGCTGTGCCATCAGAGCCTGAAGTGAGGCATTAACGTTCTGAACCTTAGCACAACCTGCATGACCAGGCATCTACATGCGAGACACAGGCTGCAGTGGAGTAAGCACCTTCAAAACCAAGAAAGGGCTCAGGCCCCTGCTGCTCCCTCTTCTGCTGCCTCGGCCTCTTCCTCGGCCTCTGGAGGAACTTTGGCACCTGCCGCCAAGCAAACAGAGAATGTGCCACCAACAACACCACCTCCGTCACCAAGCATCTCCACCATGTCACACGGAAGCGATCAGCTCTCCATCTCACAAACCTTTGAGAGAAAGCGTAAATTCCCACCTAGCCACCCTCGATCCCTGGCCCTGAATGCCAGCATTTCTAAACTACTGGCCTTTGAAATGCTGTCATTCAGGCTGGTGGAGACGGACAGCTTCAAACAGCTCATGTCGCTTGCTGTCCCACAGTACGTCGTTCCCAGCCGCCACTACTTCTCCAGGAGAGCCTTGCCCTCCCTGCACAAGCATGTATCGGATAAAATCAAGTGTGCACTGCGCAACGCCATCTGTGGCAAGGTCCACCTAACCACAGATACGTGGACCAGTAAGCACGGCCAGGGACGCTATATCTCCCTAACTGCACACAGGGTAAATGTAGTGGCGGCTGGGCCCCAGGCGGAGAGCTGTTTGGCGCACGTCCTTCCGCCGCCAAGGATCGCAGGGCATCATTCTTTGCCTCATGTTGCCTCCTCTTCCTACTCAGCTTTCTCCTCCTCTTCTACCACCTCCTCATCCGGTCAGCGACAGACCTTCACCACCAACTTCAGCACAGTCAGGGGTAAACGTCAGCAGGCCGTTCTGAAACTGATGTGTTTGGGGGACAGGCCCCACACCACGCAGGAGTTGTGGCGGGGTATAGAACAACAGACCGATGAGTGGTTGCTGCCAGTGAGCCTCAAGCCCGGCCTGGTGGTGTGCGATAATGGGCGAAATGTCGTTGCAGCTCTGGGACTAGCCGGTTTGACGCACATCCCTTGCCTGGCGCATGTGCTGAATTTGGTGGTGCAGAAATTCATTCACAACTACCCCGACATGTCAGAGCTGCTGCATAAAGTGCGGGCCATCTGTGCGCGCTTCCGGCGTTCTCATCCTGCCGCCGCTCGGCTGTCTGCTCTACAGCGTAACTTCGGCCTTCCCGCTCACCGCCTCATATGTGACGTGCCCACCAGGTGGAACTCCACCTTGCACATGCTGGAGAGACTGTGCGAGCAGCAGCAGGCCATAGTGGAGTTTCAGCTGCAGCACGCACAGGTGAGTCGCACTGCGGAACAGCACCACTTCACCACCAATGACTGGGCCTCCACGCGAGGACTGTGTGCCCTGTTGCGCTGTTTCGAGTACTCCATCAACATGGCCAGTGGCAATGACGCCGTTATCAGCGTTACAATACCACTTCTATGTCTCATTGAGAAAACACTTAGGGCGATGATGGAAGAGGATGTGGACCAGGATGAGGAGGAGGAAGAGGGGTCATCTCTAACACTTTCAGGCCAGTCTTTTAGAAGTGGCTCAGAAAGAGGATTTTTGCAACAGCAGAGGCCAGGTACAAATTTGGCCAGCCAGGGCCCACTACTGGAGGACGAGGAGGATGAGGATGAGGAGGAGGAGGAGGAGGATGGGGATAAAGCATGTTAACAGCGGGTGGCATCCAACGCAGCTTGGGCCCATCACTGGTGGGTGGCTGGGGGGATACGGAGGACGCAGACGATACGCCTCCCACAGAGGACAGCTTGTCCTTACCTCTGGGCAGCCTGGCACACATGAGCGACTACATGCTGCAGTGCCTGCGCAACGACAGCAGAGTTGCCCACATTTTAACGTGTGCTGACTACTGGGTGGCCACCCTGCTGGATCCCCATTACAAAGACAATGTGCCATCCTTAATTCCCTCACTGGAGCGTGATCGGAAGATGTGCGACTACAGGCGCACGCTGGTAGACTCGCTCCTGAGAGCATTCCTGACTGACGCCGGGGGACAAGTGGACAAGGCGAAGGCAGGGGAGGAGGAAGAGGTCTCCAAAGCAGCTGTGTCAGCGCCAGCACCTCAGAAGGCAGGGTTAGCATGGCCGACATGTGGAAAAGCTTTGTCACCTCGCTGCAACAACCGGCCTCAACTGCTGATATGGAGCGTGTGAGCAGGAGGTAGCATTTGAACAACATGGTGGAACAGTACCTGTGCACACGCCTACACGTACTGACTGATGGTTCTGCCCCATTCAACTTCTGGGTCTCCAAATTGTCCACATGGCCAGAGCTTGCCCTGTATGCCTTGGAGGTGCTGGCCTGCCCTGCAGCCAGTGTACTCTCTGAACGTGTATTTAGCACGGCAGGAGGCGTCATTACAGACAGACGCAGCCGCCTGTCCACAGCCAACGTGGACAAGCTCACGTTCATTAAAATGAGCCAGGCTTGGATCCCTCAGGACTTGTCTGTACCTTGTGCAGAATAGACAGTTCTAACAGCCTCAACCATCCATCCTTGTACTCAAGTGCACTTATTCCTTTTTTTTTTTATATGTCCCAATATTTTGGGGGATACCCCTATGTAAAAATGCTAAATAACACACATCTGTGTTGGCTACCTATTCCTCCTTCGCCACCGTTTTCACCTAGACCGCCACGTTAGCCTACACGGCCACATCCACCCATTCACCGCCTCCTCAGTGGTGGTCGTCTTTCAGCCTTTCTTACCTTGGCCATGTCTCTGAGTATTGCACACCTTGTGCTTTTGGGCACTCCACTGAAATATGGCCAAACTGGTGGCAAGTTTTTTTTTGCCTGTTCCCAAGTACTTGCCTGTACTTGGGAACAGGCAAGTAATTTATTCACCCATCTATTTATTTATTCAAGTACTTTTCTTTCTCTTTTTGGTCTTATCAGCCAGAGTTTATACCTACTTTTATCTATCTATTTAACATTCATTTATTGATTTGGGGGGGTTACCCTTTAAAAAAAAACTTGAGAAAAATATATGTGCATATATATATATATATATATATATATATATATATATATATATATACACTGCTCAAAAAAATAAAGGGAACACAAAAATAACACATCCTAGATCTGAATTAATTAAATATTCTTCTGAAATACTTTGTTCTTTACATAGTTGAATGTGCTGACAACAAAATCACACAAAAATAAAAAAATGGAAATCAAATTTTTTAACCCATGGAGGTCTGGATTTGGAGTCACACTCAAAATTAAAGTGGAAAAACACACTACAGGCTGATCAAACTTTGATGTAATGTCCTTAAAACAAGTCAAAATGAGGCTCAGCAGTGTGTGTGGCCTCCACGTGCCTGTATGACCTCCCTACAACGCCTGTGCATGCTCCTGATGAGGTGGCAGATGGTCTCCTGAGGGATCTCCTCCCAGACCTGGACTAAAGCATCTGCCAACTCCTGGACAGTCTGTGGTGCAACGTGACGTTGGTGGATAGAGCGAGACATGATGTCCCAGATGTGCTCAATTGGATTCAGGTCTGGAGAACGGGCGGGCCAGTCCATAGCATCAATGCCTTCGTCTTGCAGGAACTGCTGACACACTCCAGCCACATGAGGTCTAGCATTGTCTTGCATTAGGAGGAACCCAGGGCCAACCGCACCAGCATATGGTCTCACAAGGGGTCTGAGGATCTCATCTCGGTACCTAATGGCAGTCAGGCTACCTCTGGCGAGCACATGGAGGGCTGTGCGGCCCTCCAAAGAAATGCCACCCCACACCATTACTGACCCAATGCCAAACCGGTCATGCTGGAGGATGTTGCAGGCAGCAGAATGTTCTCCACGGCGTCTCCAGACTCTGTCACATCTGTCACATGTGCTCAGTGTGAACCTGCTTTCATCTGTGAAGAGCACAGGGCGCCAGTGGCAAATTTGCCAATCTTGGTGTTCTCTGGCAAATGGCAAGCGTCCTGCACGGAGTTGGCCTGTAAGCACAATCCCCACCTGTGGACGTCGGGCCCTTATATCACCCTCATAGAGTCTGTTTCTGACCGTTTGAGCAGACACATGCACATTTGTGGCCTGCTGGAGGTCATTTTGCAGGGCTCTGGCAGTGCTCCTCCTGTTCCTCCTTGCACAAAGGCAGAGGTAGCGGTCCTGCTGCTGGGTTGTTGCCCCCCTACGGCCTCCTCCACGTCTCCTGATGTACTGGCCTGTCTCCTGGTAGCGCCTCCATGCTCTGGACACTACGCAGACAGACACAGCAAACCTTCTTGCCACAGCTCGCATTGATGTGCCATCCTGGATAAGCTGCACTACCTGAGCCACTTGTGTGGGTTGTAGACTCCGTCTCATGCTACCACTAGAGTGAAAGCACCGCCAGCATTCAAAATGGACCAAAAAATCAGCCAGGAAGCATAGGAACTGAGAAGTGGTCTGTGGGTACCACCTGCAGAACCACTCCTTTATTGGGGGTGTCTTGCTAATTGCCTATAATTTCCACCTGTTGTCTATCCCATTTGCACAACAACATGTGAAATTGATTGTCACTCAGTGTTGCTTCCTAAGTGGACAGTTTGATTTCACAGAAGTGTGATTGACTTGGAGTTACATTGTGTTGTTTAAGTGTTCCCTTTATTTTTTTGAGCTGTGTATATATATCGTGGCAATGTGAACATTGAAATGTGCAGTAAAGTCCCGGGGAAGCATAATAAAAGGGGTGTTGTTTGCACCGGGAGCGTGTCACCAAGGGGCCCGGCCTTGGTGGAGTAAAGGCCCCTAGATTGGTGGCCACTAAGTTAGCTGGTGGACACCAAAATAGTTAGAATAGCTGGTTCCAGCTAGTCCAGGGCGGGTTTTTACTGGGAACAGGCAATGTGCTGGGTGGGTGCCTGTTCCCCATGCTCCAGTCTGGGACTTTGGGCATGCTCATGTCCAGGGATTCCATTTAATCTAGTTTCTGCAATTGGGTGTGTCTCACTCTGGAGAGTGTGCAGACAGAGGCCTGGTGAGGTTCTGTCAGCATTGTCTCAGCTACGCAAGGCTGAGGTGCCACGAGGCTATGTAATAGCCTGAAGTTTGGGGGACCTAGCGATGCCTAGAGAACGAGGGTTGCACTGGCCGTGCAACCCTCGTCTGGAGGACTACTGGGCCACACTCCCCCAAAAGGTAGTAGAGTTGCCACAGCCTGGAGGCTGCTGTATTGATGTTGGCTGAGGAAAGCCGCATTAAATGTCCATGTGTGAACTGTGCTCTACGAGTGAGGTAGGGACGTATTTTGTTTAGGTAGCGCCTAGACGGGCAGGAGTTTATTTGTGTTTTAAGTGTTGGCGATGCGGGAACCTCACCCCACCCAGTGATGTATAACTGGACTATCCTTTATGAGAAGACTGTCAAAATAAATGCACAGTTTGGACACCAAAATCCGTTGTCTGGTGAGATATTTGTGAGTGTGACCGCCTGAAAAGAGACGATCCCTTACTATATATTATCCCTTATTAGCAAGTATTGGCGTCATGTATTTGACCCTGTTCACACATTCACCTGTTCACTCAGTCTTAGTGCATTTAGTGGTGTGCTGCTACTTTATGTTTGCTGTATTATTGCCGGGTAGCTTGCACCTGCGATTTGTCTCTGGAGGTGCTGTTCCGTTTTTTGACTATATGTATATTATAAAGGACTAGGCATCCTCTTTGGAACTTAGCACTCCCCGCCCATCCCACACCCCTTGGTGTTTTTAATCAGAGTAACAATGGAGCTGGACACTCCGTGTTAGAGTAGGTCCCATCTGATAAGAAGCTACCTTGTCGTCTGGTAGGTGGGCCCGACATATTTTTGATCAATAATTTGCGCTAAGAGCTTCTTCACTGCTTTTTAGCAAGTATTGGCGTCATGTATTTGACCCTGTTCACACATTCACCTGTTCACTCAATCTTAGTGCATTTAGTGGTGTGCTGTTACTTTTTTTTGTTTTATATATATATATATATATATATATATATATACACTACTCAAAAAAATAAAGGGAACACAAAAATAACACATCCTAGATCTGAGTTAATAAAATATTCTTCTGAAATACTTTGTTCTTTACATAGTTGAATGTGCTGACAACAAAATCACACAAAAATAAAAAACTGGAAATCACATATTTCAACCCATGGAAGTCTGGATTTGGAGTCACACTCAAAATTAAAGTGGAAAAACACACTACAGGCTGATCCAACTTTGATGTAATGTCCTTAAAACAAGTCAAAATGAGGCTCAGTAGTGTGTGTGGCCTCCACGTGCCTGAATGACCTCGCTACAACGCCTGTGCATGCTCCTGATGAGGTGGCGGACGGTCTCCTGAGGGATCTCCTCCCAGACCTGGACTAAAACATCTGCCAACTCCTGGACAGTCTGTGGTGCAACGTGACGTTGGTGGATAGAGCGAGACATGATGTCCCAGATGTGCTCAATTGGATTCAGGTCTGGGGAACGGGCGGGCCAGTCCATAGCATCAATGCCTTCTCCTTGCAGGAACTGCTGACACACTCCAGCCAAATGAGGTCTAGCATTGTCTTGCATTAGGAGGAACCCAGGGCCAACCGCACCAGCATATGGTCTCACAAGGGGTCTGAGGATCTCATCTCGGTACCTAATGGCAGTCAGGCTACCTCTGGCGAGCACATGGAGGGCTGTGCGGCCCTCCAAAGAAATGCCACCCCACACCATTACTGACCCAATGCCAAACCGGTCATGCTGGAGGATGTTGCAGGCAGCAGAACGTTCTCCACGGCGTCTCCAGACTCTGTCACGTCTGTCACATGTGCTCAGTGTGAACCTGCTTTCATCTGTGAAGAGCACAGGGCGCCAGTGGCGAATTTGCCAATCTTGGTGTTCTCTGGAAAATGCCAAACGTCCTGCACGGTGTTGGGCTGTGGACGTCGGGCCCTCATATCACCCTCATGGAGTCTGTTTCTGACCGTTTGAGCAGACACATGCACATTTGTGGCCTGCTGGAGGTCATTTTGCAGGGCTCTGGCAGTGCTCCTTCTGTTCCTCCTTGCACAAAGGCGGAGGTAGCGGTCCTGCTGCTGGGTTGTTGCCCTCCTACGGCCTCCTCCACGTCTCCTGATGTACTGGCCTGTCTCCTGGTAGTGCATCCATGCTCTGGACACTATGCTGACAGACACAGCAAACCTTCTTGCCACAGCTCGCATTGATGTGCCATCCTGGATAAGCTGCACTACCTGAGCCACTTGTGTGGGTTGTAGACTCCGTCTCATGCTACCACTAAAGTGAAAGCACCGCCAGCATTCAAAAGTGACCAAAACATCAGCCAGGAAGCATAGGAACTGAGAAGTGGTCTGTGGTCACCACCTGCAGAACCACTCCTTTATTGGGGGTGTCTTGTAATTGCCTATAATTTCCACCTGTTGTCTATCCCATTTGCACAACAGCATGGGAAATTGATTGTCACTCAGTGTTGCTTCCTAAGCGGACAGTTTGATTTCACAGAAGTGTGATTGACTTGGAGTTACATTGTGTTGTTTAAGTTTTCCCTTTATTTTTTGAGCAGTGTATATATATATATATATAATTTTAAAATATTTCCTAAAACCTCTTAATTCATTGTGTGTTTTAGTATATCCTTAGATGGATTTCCCTCTTGAGTCCCATAAGTTTGTGCATATGGATTTAATTTTATATATACGTATGTTTTTTGCACTATTTTCCTCCCTTTTCCCATTAATTTTCCCCTCAACAGCTAACAGAATGGATGACCACAGGATGTGTACAAATATATATATATATATATATATATATATATATGTATATATATATAATCTTTATTTTATTTTATTATCCATACTTATTAAATGTTCCCAATTCTCCAGGTGGCACTACCCTAAGGCCTCTTCTATCCGGGAGGCATCTCTGTCCATGATGTGGTCCACAGGCCTCCATATTGGAGTGCTTCTTACTGTTATAACACACTTCCGGTTATGATGCCCTCCACGAGTGGAACGCACTTCCAGTCCCCACTAGTAGGGACCGGTGGCCTGGTTAGAAGCCCGAGCATACTCAAAGCCACTCCAGCCCTCAATATACATATCCCGCCAAGCCATTTTAATTATCTACCACATCTATATATTTTCTACGGCTTTTAGGGAAAATGGGGCTTCTGTACATTGCGGCCGAGGTGTACTTCCGGTTCCGAGTTGCGGGACAGAAAATGAACCCTTCATCACGCTTTACAGCAATTTTAATTTGATTAACTTCAGGCTACATTTTTTAATTCACCATATTTATCAGACCTTGTAACCATAGCCATACATAGACCAATTTTAAATGGTTATACTGAATATGTTCCACCGAATGGAGATCACTTTCAGTTCCGGATTTCAGGACAGGAAGTGAATCCCCCACCATGTGGAACACACCTATCCATGTGTTCTTAGACTATAAAACACTGTATTCCTGTATGTACCCTTTGATGCTCCTGAAAAAGGGGTTTTAATTGCCCCGAAATGCGTCAAGCTGTTTGTAACAATAAAGAAAATGACTTTGTACCTTGGAAGTCCGTTGGGTCATCTATCAATAGGACGACAAAGGAATTGCCAACCTATAGGCGACCTCGGCGAGGGAGGGTTCGGTGTCAAGTGTTATGTGCTTATCTTGCACCACCCTCCCTGGTGATGTGAGTACTAAACAAGATTGTTTGTACTTTCTTTGACTGAAGACATGAGAATTTGTTCTAGATTGGTTTTAAGGCTATAGCCTTATGTTAGTTCCTTATTCATGATTCTATTTTGTGATTTCACCCTTTGGATACATGGGTTCACGAACATAATTTTCCTCGACTGGACTCTGATCACTTGGCGCTCCATCAATCATCTCTTTTTTTTTTGTCCATTAACTATAGCCTGTAATATTATTACACTCCAGAAATACATCCAGGCCCCTCTTGAAGTCTTTTAGTGAACTCACCATCACCACCTCCTCAGGCAGAGAGTTCCATAGTCTCACTGCTCTTACCGTAAAGAATCCTCTTCTATGTTTGTGTAGAAACCTTTTTTCCTCCAGACGCAGAGGATGTCCCCTCGTTACAGTCACAGTCCTGGGGATAAAAAGATGATGGGAGAGATCTCTGTACTGACCCCTGATATATTTATACATAGTAATTAGATCTCCCCTTAGTCATCTTTTTTCTAAAGTGAATAACCCTAATGCTGATAATCTTTCAGGGTACTGTAGTCACCCCATTCCAGTTATTACTTTAGTTGCCCTCCTCTGAACACTCTCCAGCTCTGCTATGTCTGCCTTGTTCACAGGAGCCCAGAACTGTACACAGTACTTAATGTGTGGTCTGACTAGTGATTTGTAAAGTTGTAGGACTACGGTATGTTCTCATCACGGGCATCTATGCCCCTTTTAATGCAACCCATTATCTTGTTGGCCTTGGCAGCAGTTGCCTGACACTGGTTTTTACAGCTTAGTTTGCTGTTCACTAAAATTCCTATGTCCTTTTCCATGTCAGTGTTACCCAGTGCTTTAGCATTTAGTATGAATGGGTGATTTGCATTATTCCTTCCTATGTACATCACCTTACATTTGTCAGTGTTAAACCTCATCTGCCACTTCTCTGCCCAAGCCTCCAATCTATCCAGATCCCCCTGTAGCAATATATTGTCCTCTTCCGTGTCATTACTTTACACAGTTTAGTGTCATCTGCAAAAATGTATATTTCACTGTGCAAGTCTTCCACAAGATAATTGATTAATATATTGAAGAGAATAGGGCCCAATACTGACCCCTGAGGTACTCCACTAGAGACAGTGACCCAATCTGAGTGTGTACCGTTAATAACCACCCTCTGTTTTCTATCACTGAACCAGTTACTTACTGTGGGGTTTCACTCTGGTAGACAGGATTAGCGGATGCAGTATAGAGGCAACAACAAGTTCTTTGGATTAAACAGTTCAGTGTTTTATTCACAATTTAGGCAAGTGACAAAACAAGTAGTCATATCAAACAAAAAGTCACCTTGTGGTGTTGGTGTTAATTCACACCATGCGGCAATTCTGCCTCAAAGAGTCCTTGCTCATAGCAGCACCAACCTGTTTTCACGCAAAACAGGTAGCAAGCCTTCATCCAGACACACGGCTCCCAGATCCCAACACAGAGACCTGGCTTCTGAGCCCATCTGCCTATTTAAGGATTGCCAGGTGCTGCCAAAACCCGGACCGGTATTTGACCTCACCTGGCTGTAAATCAGCCCAGCAGCACATGCTGGGAGGAAAATACCTGCCTTGCCAGACAAAACCTCTCACTGTGTCACATTACCCACAGACAGACATTTTCTCCCAGTCCAAGCATTCTCATTTTATATACTAACCTTTTATGTGGTACAGTGTCAAGTGCTTTGGAGAAGTCCAGATATCCGACATCCATTGATTCGCCGCTGTCAAGTCTAGAACTTACCTCCTCATAGAAACTGAGTAAATTAGCTTGACATGACCGATCCCTGATCCCGAAGCCATGCTGATATGGCGTTATTTGCTTATTTTCATTGACATACTCCAAGATAGCATCTCTTAGAAAACCTTCAAACAGTTTACCCAGGACAGATGTTAAACTTACGGGCCTATAGTTTCCCAGCTCTGTTTTTGTACCCTTTTTGAATATTGGCACCATATATGCTATGATGCTATGCGCCAATCCTGTGGAACACTCCTTGTCAGTATAGAGTCCTTAAATATCAGAAATAAGGGTCTGGCTATGACATGACTTAATTCTCTCAATACAATTGAGTGAGAATAAACACATTTTTATTAATTAAGTGATATTTCTTTTGCCACAATTGACTACATGGTAAATACAAATTGTGGCAAAAGAAATATCACTTAATTAATAAAAATGTTGACTAAATTTGAGAAGGTCAGTATTTTCTTTAGTTCCCAAACTCGCCAGTCCGCAAAAAAAAAAGTTTTGGCACAAAGGATCTTTTACATATGGGCAGACAGGCGTGAAAGCTTTATTAGGTAATGGGAATACGACAGGAAGGCTACTGACTAATTTGGCCAAAGGACAAGTCTGTTTAAATAAATAAACCTACCCCAGAAACTTGATGTGTTTATTGTCACAATTACCATGGAAGAGGCCCAAAAGATAATCAGTTCACTACCATCTGGCAAGGTTCCCGGCCCTGATGGATAAACAAGCAATTTTTATAGGGTTTTAAGCATACATATCACTCCAATTCTATCAAGCCCTGCTTTAGCAGTGATGTTGGTAACTGGTCTCTCTTCCTGGTCAACACAGTTTACATAAAACAGCTCCCTAAGGAGGGTAAAGAGCAGCCTTCATCTTACGCCCTATCTTACCCATCAGGACTGAAAAATCATATCACAACTAATGGGAAAAAGATTAGTGGAGAATCTTAACAGTTTGATTACTTCATCATAGGGAGGTTTTACAAAAGGGAGATCTACTGTACCATTACTAATGTTCGAAAAGTGTTATTGGCCCTGACTGCTCTAGTAGAAATGGCGGGGAATTGTAGTGCCTGCCTTTGTCTCCAAAAGGGGTGTAGCGTGGGGGAGGCCGGGGGGGGGGGGGGGGGGGTGTTGCCCCGGGCGCCAAATTGCAGGGGGCACCAGGCAGCTGAATTTTCAATGAGGGCCACGGGAGCCTAAGGCTCCCGTCCCCTCTGTTATGCCTCATAGGCTTCAGGCCACTAGGCCTGAAGCCTATAAGGCAGTAGAGCGACGCAGGACTCGGTCAAGAATCGATTACCTCACTGTGACCTCCTGCGTCGGATCTCGGGAGATGACGCGATGATGCGGCGCGGGAAGGCACAGTGAGTCGTTCGTGACCTCCTGGGCCGGGACGCCACATGCTGTGATGGAAAGAGGTAAGTATTAATTTTTTTTTTTATGTACCCTACCCTAATTGCAGAGCCACTGGGGGCACTATGGGGGTGGGGGAGGAGCAGAAAGAGGAGGACCACTGACTGGACATCATAGTAATAAGAGTGGGAAGGCGGCCATTACATTAATAACAAAGAGGGGGGCATTATATTAACAAAAAGGGGGCCATTATAATAATAATAATAAAGAGGGGGCCAATACATTATTATTATTATTATTATTATTAATATAATGGCCCCCTCTTTATTATTAATATAATGTCTCCCTCTTTAATATAATGTCCCTCTCTTTATTATTAATATAATGTCCCCCTATTTATTAGTAATATAATGGCCCCCTCTTTATTATTAATATAATGGCCCCCTTTTTATTAGTAATATAATGGCCCCCTCTTTGTTATTAAAGAGGGTCCATCACATTAATAATAAAAAGAGGGCCATTATATTAATAATAAAGAGGGGGCCATTATATTTATTTATTTTTCTTATAAATATCTTTATTAATTTTCTTGAGCCAAAACAATATAAAAAAGTATCTGGTCACAGAGAGTGTGCACATACAACAAGTACATCTGTACAGTATATCCCTTGCTACCGGGCTGCGTGTATAAACACATAGACATCAATATCAAAAACACTTCAGTTTAGTGCCAACTCTCTGTCACTCATGTCAGAGCAAAACCGCCCCCCCCCCCCAAAAGCCTGTTCCCGCCCACCCCCCCCCTAAGAACGCCACCCCCGCCATCCCCCCCCCCCCCCCAGCGTACCTGGCCTGGTACGGCCGCCACGAGGGGCTGCAGGCTGCTCACGCCCCACTTCTGGGTATTCCCCAGACAGTCATAGGGCCAGTTCCTATTTAATTTAAGCAGGTTATGATAATGTTTTATTATTTGAAAATTGTTGAAGGTTTATTTATGTGGGAGCTTAGACTCTAAAAGTGGTGGGTCATCAGTTCCAGTCCGGTAGTACATCTCTTTCAGTCATTTCTCCTGACTATACACCTATTCCTGTCGTATGTTTCACGCCGTGCCGTTTCATGCACTCAAAGTCTGTTACTCTTGCCATTAAGTTTTGCCATTCATGTTTTGTTGGTGGTCTATCTTTCACCCAGTGTCTCAGAATTATTACCTTGGCCAATAGGAGTCCCTTCAGCCAGTAGACCTGTTCACTTTGGTTGTTTTGTTTTTATATTCGGGGGGTTAAAGGGGGGTTATATTAATAATAAAGAGGGGGACATTATATTAATAATAAAGAGGGGGACATTATATTAATAATAAAGAGAGGGACATTATATTAAAGAGGGGGGCATTATATTAATAATAAAGAGGGGCCATTACATTAATAATAAAGAGGGGCCATTATATTAATAATACAGAGGGGGCCATTATAATATACAGGGGGAATAATATTATGGGGAATGGGGAACTATCTGTCTGGCTCTAGCACAGTATTGGGGGGCAGCAGGATGACAGTGTTGAGACACCAGGAAGGAGAGGATGATAGTAAAGTGAGGAGCCTAAACTTTTTTCAGTGAAACTCTGCAGAGACGAGAAGCGGCTGAAAGAAGGTATCATGGCGGTCTAATCTCTGAATGAAGACGTTGAGGAAAGTCTACATCACAGAAGACGTCACTGGATGTAACAGGTATGGTGCGGTATTCCACTGTAATAATAATGTCCATGCACATATTTGTTTCACGGTAGGGTTGGGGGAGGAGATTGAGAATATGGCCCACCCTGCCGCATCCTGGCCCCAGACTTCAGGTCACACTGTGTTTGTTCTGAATTCTGGGGGCTCACACCCATCTACTACATTATCTGTACTCAGAGTTATCACTGTTTTATCTGAGGTGTTACATAGGACTGTAGGGAACATCTATTACATTATCTGTACTCAGAGAGTTATCACTGTGTTATCTGTGGTATTACATAGGACTGCTAGTGATCTACTACATTATCTGTACACGGAGAGTTATCACTGTTATCTGTGGTTTACATAGGACTGCTACTGATCTACTACAGTATCTGTTAAAAGGGGCGTGCCCGGGGTAGGGGCGCAATTTTTGGCTTGCCCCGGGTGCTGGCAACCCACGCTACGCCACTGGTCTCCACAGATACCAAAAATGTGATAATGTATGATGGGATGGCTAGGTCAGGTGCTGGATGTGATGGGGATTACGGAATTAATTTAATTTATGAGTGCTTCAAAATTACTTTACCCCATACAGATGGTGCCCCTTTTACTTAAAGGTGTTATCCCATGAATAATGTAAAAAATGAAAATCAGACATCATACAGTACACTACAATCTCTTTCTAACAAAGCTAGAACCAGCCCTGTACCTCACATGGATCCAGAGATCTCTCCTTTCATTGCTCTGCTAGATTTTTATCAAGCTAGAAGCTCAAGGGGAGTGTCTTTTCTGCTGTAGCTAAGGGGGTGTTTTAGCTCTCCCTATCACGGCTCAGGACGCAGTTGAAGGATGAAACTGAGCAGGTGTGGCCATCCCAGTGAGCAGGTCAAAGAAATAATAAGAAAAAAAACAGCAGGTGGTGCTATACAGATACATGCTAAATTTTACATTGCATGCAGTTACAAAAAAATTCTGATCCAGGTGCTGGTTTGAAAATTGTAGAATATTTCATGGGACAACCTCTTTGAACATACGGACATAATGATACTATATAAAGACTTATCTCATTTCTTATGGAAGTGGAATAGGCCACACATTCATATACAAAAACTAATGGAAAAGGGAAGAATAATGGCACAAGGGATAGGTTTGCCTTATAACAAGATAAAATGTAGTCTGTATTACCAAACATCTATTTGACTGGATAAAGGAGGCCAACCACTACTCTGCTTTTGATTTTTAGAGATTAGCTTTTGTCCTCTGTTGGCTTTTATTATGTTGCTGCATGCTACAAAAAGGAAGGACAGTTTCCACCTGTGGTTAAACAGTCAGTGGTTCTAAGGCTACGTCTACACGACGACATTTGTCACGCTACAATAAGTCGCGTGACAGATAGGGCACAACTACACTGCAACATTTGTAGCGCAACATTTTGTTGCACTAATGACGCGCGACAATTTTTATAATGGCAGTCTATGGTGTCGCACTGCAACATGCAACATACTGCGACGCAACAGTCGCAGAAAAATCCATCTCGAATGGATTTTCTGCGACTGTTGCATCGCAGTCGCAGCATGTTGCAGTGCGACACCATAGACTGCCATTATAAAAATTGTCGCGCGACATTAGTGCAACAAAATGTTGCGGTACAAATGTTGCAGTGTAGTTGTGCCCTATCTGTCGCGCGACTTATTGTAGCACCGCAAATGTCGTTGTGTAGACTTAGCCTAAGGCATACAATCACAGTGTGCAAGGCAATAACAAAGACATATTGCCTATCATACCAAATATCCAACTAGTAGTGTTGATCGAGCACCCGAGTATAATGGAAGTCAATGGGAGAACTCAAGCATTAAACCAGGCACCCCCTGCTCTGAAGAGGGTGCCTGGTTCATAGTAAAAGGTCAGAAATTGATGGAAAAACCACTGAAATGGTTCGGGAACAGCATTGGAAGGATGTCTGGATACATCTTGGACTCCTAGGTCGCTGCTGGTAACGATGTTGTTGAAGTAGTACGCCACTTTTACAGACTGACAATAATACGCACCAAACCAAAGATAAAATCGATTTTTGAGGAAAATTTTTTAGGAAACATTCTTTCCTGTAGATTTACTTGTATATGAAGTGCAAGTGCTTCTAAAAATTACAAGGAATAGGCACTCCGATACAACCTGTATATCACACTGTGGTACAATTGTTCAGGTAGTGGGACTCCTACACTCATAAAGCCTATGCACTAAGTGAAAGGTCTGCCAAAAATTACAAGGAACCAGCACTCCAATACACCCCTTGTTACACATAAAGGAGGGCATCATGCGCAGCCTTGAAAAATGATGATTGATGGCCAGCTGGTTACCCTCAAAAACATTTGGAGCAAGGGCCTACTGATCTGACCATCTAAAACATTATGGGTGAGGGCCTGCTGCCGTTTTGGTGACTCTAGTTAACCTGGGGCCGATCGCACGTTCCCGTGACAGCGACGATGCATTCGGATGTCTGGCCTATCAACTTTCGATGTTATTGTCAGCGCAAACCATGGTGACTACAGGTAACGGGGAATCAGGGTTTGATTCCGGACAGGGAGCCTGAGAAACGGCTATGGCTACCACATCCAAGCAAGGCATCATGCACACAAATTACTTATTAGGTATAATTGGGTGTGGGCTTGCAGGTGAGCTGACCCTGTAAAAGATTTTAGGTGCAGGCCTGCAGGTGAGCTGACCCTGTAAAAGATTGTAGGTAAAGACCTGCTGGTGAGCTGACCTGGTAAAAAATTATCTGAGAGGGCCTGCTGGTGAGCTGACCCTGGAAAACATTATATGTGAGGGCCTGCGGGTGATCTGACCCTCTAAAAAACTATATGCGAGAGCCTGCTGCTGAGCTGACCCTTTAAAACCTTATGGTTGAGGGTCTGCTGCTGAGCTGACAATTAAAAAAATTATGGGAGAGTGCCTGCTGCTTAGCTGACCATTGAAAAAATTTACAGTGTTCAAAGCAGGCCGGGTCACCTGAATACTTCAGCTAGGAATAATTGAATAGGACTCCATTTCTATTTTGTTGGTTTTCGGAACTGGTGCCATGATTAAGAGGGACGGCCGGGGGCATCCCTATTGCGCCACTAGAGGTGAAATTCTTGGACTGGCGCAAGACGAACCAAAGCGAAAGCATTTGCCAAGAATATTTTCATTAATCAAAAACGAAAGTCGAAGGTTCGCAGATGATCAGATACAGTCGTAGTTCCGACCAAAAAAGATGACGACCGGTGATCCGGCGGAGTTACTCCCATGACCCGCCGAACTGCTTCCGGGAAACCAAAGTCTTTGTGTTCCAGGGGGAGTATGGTTGCAAAGCTGACAAAGTACAGTGTATGTCACAGAAAAAAATTTTAAGCGCACACATTACACTGCAGATGTGGCCCTGGTAAGGTCAATGTCAGGAGCGGACACCATCTACGGAAAAAAAAAAATTTATGTCACAGAAACATTTTTGAAGCGCACACGTTACACTGCAGATGTGGCCCTGGTAAGGTCACTGTCAGAAGCGGACACCATCTAGGGAAAAATAAAATTGTATGTCACAGATACATTTTTGAAGCGCACACGTTACACTGCAGATGTGGCCCTGGTAAGGTCACTCAGAACAGGACACCAACTATGGAAAAATTTTATTGTATGTCTCAGATAAATTTTAGAAGCGCACATGTTACACAGCAGATGTGGCCCTGGTAAAGTCACTGTTAGAGGCGCACACCGTGTAGGGAAAAATGAAATTTTATGTCACAGAAATTTTTTTGAAGCGCACACGCTACACTGCAGATGTGGCCCTGGTAAGGTCACTGTCAAACGCGGACAACGTCAAGGGAAAAATTAAATTGTATGTCACAGAAAATTTTTAGAAGTGCACACTTTACACAGCAGATGTGGCCCTGGTAAGGTCACTCAGAAGCGGACACCATCTATAGAAAAATTTAATTTTATGTCACAGAATTTTTTTTGAAGCCCACACGTTACACTGCAATTATGGCCCTGGTAACGTCACTGTCAGAAGCGGATACCGTCTAAGGAAAAATTTTGTTATTTGTCACAGAAATGTTTTTGAAGCGCACATGTTACACTGCAGATGTGGCCCTGGCAAGCTCACTCAGAAGCGGACACCGTCTACAGAAAAATTACATTTTATGTCACAGATAAAGTTTTGAACCGCACACGTTACACTGAAGATGTGGCCCTGGTCACTGTCAGAAGTGGACACCGTCTATGGAAAAAGTACACTGGATGTCACTGATGTTTTAGGGATGCGCACACTTTACACAGGAGATGTGGCACGGATGATTTAACTGTCCGCAGCGGACACTGTCTACGGAAAAAGTACACTGGATGTCAATGATATTTTAGGGATGTGCACACTTTAACCACTTCACATCTGGGCCATTTGCCCCCTTCCCGACCAGGCCTAATTTTGCAAATCTGACATATGTCACTTTATGTGGTAATAGCTTTTCAGAGATTGTTGTGACTTCATTGTACTTCATGATAGTCAGAAATTTAAGTCAATATATTTCACTTTTATTTATGAAAAAATCCAAAATTTACCCAAAATTTGGAAACAATTGCAATTTTCTAAATTTCAATTTCTCTGCTTTTAAAACAAAATGTGATACCTCATAAAATATTTAAAATTTAACATTCCCCATGTGTATAATTTATGTTGGCATCATTTGGTAAATGTCATTTTATTTTTTTAGGACGTTAGAAGGCTTAGAATTTTAGAAGCAATTCTTAAAATTTTTAAGAAAATTGCCAAAACCCACTTTTTAAGGACCAGTTCAGGTCTGAAGTCACTTTGTGGGGCTTACATAGTGGATACCCCATAAATGACCCCATTGTAGAAACTACACCCCTCAAGTTATGTAAAACTGAGTTTACAAACTTTGTTAACCCTTTAGGTGTTCCACAAGAATTAAAGGAAAATAGAGCTGGATAACAGTTAGAAAGCGTGGTAGAGGAAAGAGTGCCAGGGAGGCTAGCCCTGATCTGACACACCCCAACAAGTTTGCACATTTGGCAGATGAGGGGGATGTCAGTCCAGGGACAGCACTGCTGCAGCCGGACGCTTCCTCTGCCAGTCAGGGGAATGTCAGCTCCAGTAAGCAGGGAACCAGGAGAGCAGGGCAGGCCAGACAGGTGCTGGTAGTGGGAGACTCCATTATTAGGGGAACAGATAGGGCAATCTGTCACAAAAACCGTGATCGCCGAACAGTGTGCTGTCTTCCAGATGCTAGAGTTCGACACATCGCGGATCGGGTTGACAGATTACTGGGAGGGGCTGGAGAAGATCCAGCGGTCATGGTTCATATCGGAACCAATGACATAGTTAGAGGTAGGTGGAGAGTCCTTAAAAATGATTTCAGGGATTTAGGTCAAAAGCTTAGGGCAAGGACCTCAAAGGTAGTATTTTGCGAAATACTGCCTGTACCACGGGCCACACAAGAAAGGCAGTGGGAGATTAGGGAGATTAACAAGTGGCTCAAGAACTGGTGTAGGAAGGAGGGGTTTGGGTTCCTGGAGAACTGGGCTGACTTCTCTATCGGCTACAGGCTCTATCGTAGGGATGGGCTGCACCTCAATGAGGAAGGGGCAGCTGTGTTGGGGAGAAAGATGGCTAGAAGGTTGGAGGAGTGTTTAAATTAGGGACTGGGGGAGGGAAATTACATTATAGGAGGGGAAGATAGTGCAGATAGAGACCGGGGGCAAGGTAATAGGACTGGGGAAGGAATGAAAGGAGGGACTAGAACAGTTCAGAAGGAAAGGTGTAGGGTAAAAACTATACATAAACCTCCCAAATGTATGTATACTAATGCCAGAAGCCTGACTAATAAAACTGGGAAACTGGAATTAGGGATGTGTGAGAGGAGAACTATGACATAGTGGGAATAACTGAGACATGGCTGGATGATAGCTATGACTGGGCAGTTAATGTACAAGGTTACAGTCTGTTTAGAAAGGATCATCAAAACCGGAGAGGGGGAGGGGTTTGCCTTTATGTAAAGTCTTGTCTAAAGCCCACACTCCGTGAAGATATAAGTGAGGGACATGAACATGTTGAGTCACTGTGGGTAGAGATACATGGAGCTAAAAACAATAATAAATTACTAATAGCAGTTTACTATAAACCACCTAATATACCAGAGTCCACAGAAAATCTACTACTAAACGAGATAGACAAGGCGGCAAATCATAATGAGGTGGTTATTATGGGGGACTTCAACTACCCAGATATAGACTGGGAAACTGAAACTTGTATATCTCATAAAGGAAATAGGTTCTTGGCAATAACCAAAGACAATTACCTCTCCCAACTGGTTCACGACCCGACTAGAGGGACGGCCATACTGGACTTAGTATTAACCAATAGGCCTGACAGAACAACAGACGTGCAGGTTGGGGGACACCTGGGAAATAGTGACCATAAAGTAATAACCTTACAATTATCATTTAAAAAAGCGTTTCTACAGGGAGGAACAAAAATACCAAACTTCAAAAAAGCTAAATTTAGCCAACTAAGAGAGGCCATAGGCCTAACTAACTGGGACAAAGTCCTCAAAAATAAAAAATACAGCCACAAAATGGAATATCTTTAAAGCATCCTAAAATCTCATTGTGAGAGGTACATACCGTATGGGAATAAATGGTTAAGGAACAAAAAGAAACCAATGTGGATAAATAGAACTGTAAAGAAAGCAATAAATGACAAGAATAAAGAATATAAATCACTAAAACAGGAGGGTAGCACGGAGGCACTGAAAAACTATAAGGAAAAAAAATAGAACATGTAAAAAACAAATGAAAGCAGCCAAACTAGAGACCGAGAGATAAATTGCCAAAGAGAGTAAAACTAACCCTAAAATGTTCTTCAATTATATAAATGGTAAAAAGTATAAATCTGAAGGTGTCGGCCCTTTAAAGAGTAATGAGGGGGGAGTCGCAGAGAGCGATGAGGAGAAAGCAAAGCTGTTTTTTCTCCAATATATTCACTGAGGAAAATAAACTGTCAGATGACACGCAGAATGTAAAAATAAATTCCCCATTAAAAGTGTCCTGTCTGACCCAGGAAGAAGTACATCAGCGACTTAAAATGTCAGCCCCTTCTGAGCAGGAGCCCATGCAGCTGGGGTTGATTGCCTCTGACAATAGAAGATTCAGCCCGCATGGGAGGGTTTGTTTTTGTTGTGGAGGTATAAATCATTTGGCAAATGTTTGTCCCTCTAGGAGATTCAGGCAGTCTTCTGGGAGTAATAAAGAAACAAAAAGGAAAAAATCTTTTAAAAATGTTCCGTCTGTTACTATTGGCAGGGTTGAGGCGGAAATTGA
Source organism: Bufo bufo (assembly GCF_905171765.1). Taxonomy (NCBI): domain Eukaryota; kingdom Metazoa; phylum Chordata; class Amphibia; order Anura; family Bufonidae; genus Bufo; species Bufo bufo. Next base: position 62,913,506 of record NC_053397.1, on the reverse strand, counting down.
AGGTTTTCAGTTTGCTTGTAGTTCCCGTTTTGTCCTGCCTGCTAGGGTGGCGCTAGAGAGCAAGAGCATTTTTTGTGAGATTTTTGTGGATAGTGGAGCAGCTGTCAATCTCATTGATAATCAATTTGCAATAACTCATGGTTTCCAGGTATGCACTTTGGGAAAGGATATTCCTGTTTTTGCTATTGATTCCGCTCCACTTTCTCAGAAATCATTAAAGGGCATAGTTCACAATATTTGTTTAATTGTGAGTGATGCTCATATTGAGGATGTGTCATGTTTCGTCCTTAGCGGTTTGCCTACTCCTCTAGTGTTGGGGCTACCCTGGCTCACTAAACATAACCCCACCATTGATTGGCAAGCGAGGCAAATAAATGGTTGGAGTGACTTTTGCAGAGAGAATTGCCTCATGACATCTGTTTCTGAGGTTTCTACTAAGACTGTACCACCTTTCCTCTTTGAATTTTCGGATGTCTTCTCTGAGAGTGGAGTTCAGGATTTGCCCCCGCACAGGGAGTACGATTGCCCTATTAATCTCATCCCAGGCGCCAAACTGCCTAAATCTCGTTTATACAATCTTTCCCACCTGAGAGGGTCGCTATGCGTGCTTATATCTCTGAGAGTCTGAGAAAAGGGCACATACGACCCTCGAAGTCACCTGTTGCCGCTGGTTTTTTCTTTGTTAAGAAAAAAGATGGCTCTTTAAGACCTTGTCTGGATTTCAGGGAGCTGAACAGTATCACTATTCGTGACCCTTATCCGCTTCCTCTGATCCCGGACCTGTTTAACCAGGTTGTTGGGGCTAAAGTATTTTCCAAATTAGACCTAAGAGGGGCATACAACCTGGTCAGGGTCAGAGAAGGAGACGAATGGAAGACGGCTTTCAATACCCCTGAGGGCCATTTTGAGAATTTGGTTATGCCTTTTGGTTTGATGAATGCCCCAGCCGTTTTTCAGCATTTCGTGAACAGCATTTTTTATCATTTAATGGGAAAATTTGTATTAGTGTATTTGGATGACATTTAGATTTTTTCTCCTGATTTCAAGACTCATAAGGAACACTTACGTCAGGTCTTGCTCATCCTGCGGGAGAATAAATTATACGCGAAACTGGAAAAATGTGTGTTTGCGGTTCCAGAAATTCAATTTCTGGGGTTTCTTCTCTCCGCTTCTGGTTTTCGCATGGACCCTGAGAAGGTCCGCGCTGTGCTTGAGTGGGAGCTTCCTGAGAATCAGAAGGCGCTGATGCGTTTTTTGGGCTTTGCCAATTATTACAGGAAATTTATTTTGAATTATTCCTCTGTTGTTAAACCACTCACTGATATGACCAGAAAGGGGGTAGATTTTTCTTCCTGGTCGGTAGAGGCGCGTAAGGCCTTTTCTAATATCAAGGAGAGTTTTGCTTCCGCTCCCATCCTGGTACAACCTGATATTTCGTAACCCTTCATAGTTGAGGTTGATGCTTCTGAGGTAGGGGTGGGTGCGGTCTTGTCTCAGGGTTCCTCTCCTGCGAAATGGCAACCATGTGCCTTTTTCTCGAAGAAACTCTCCTCCGCAGAGAGAAATTATGATGTGGGAGATAGGGAATTGTTGGCCATCAAGTTGGCTTTTGAGGAATGGCGCCATTGGCTAGAGGGAGCCAGACACCCTATTACCGTGTTTACTGACCATAAAAATCTGGCCTACTTGGAGTCAGCCAAGCGTCTGAACCCGAGACAGGCCAGATGGTCTTTGTTCTTTTCAAGGTTTAATTTTGTTGTCACGTTCCGCCCTGGGGTTAAGAATGTGAAGGCAGATGCCCTGTCACGTTGTTTTCCGGGAGGTGGGAATTTTGAAGACCCGGGTCCCATTTTGGCTGAAGGTGTGGTGGTCTCTGCTCTTTTTCCTGAATTGGAGGCAGAGGTGCAGGCAGCCCAGTCAGAGGCTCCTGATCTTTGTCCTCCTGGGAGGTTGTTTGTGCCTCTCGCTTTGAGACACAAGATTTTTAAGGAACACCACGATACGGTCCTTGCTGGGCACCCGGGGGCAAGAGCCACACTGGATCTCATCGCTCGGAGATTCTGGTGGCCTGCGCTTCGTAAGTCGGTTGAGGGTTTTGTGGCAGCTTGTGAGACTTGCGCTCGTGCCAAAGTCCCTCATTCACGGCCATCAGGTCCTCTCCTTCCCTTACCCATTCCTTCCCGTCCTTGGACACATCTGTCCATGGACTTCATAACGGACTTGCCTCGTTCCTCGGGGAAGACTGTGATTCTGGTGGTGGTGGACCGTTTTAGCAAAATGGTGCATTTCATCCCTTTTCCTGGTTTGCCCAATGCTAAGACGCTGGCGCAGGCATTTATTGACCACATTGTCAAATTGCATGGTATTCCTTCAGACATAGTCTCTGATAGGGGCACGCAGTTTGTTTCCAGATTCTGGAAGGCTTTCTGTTCTCGCTTGGGGGTTCGGTTGTCATTCTCTTCTGCTTTCCACCCGCAGTCGAATGGCCAGACAGAGCGCGTCAATCAGAATCTGGAGACATATCTGCGCTGTTTTGTGGCGGAGAATCAGGAGGATTGGTGTTCTTTTTTGCCCCTTGCTGAGTTTGCTTTAAATAACCGTCGTCAGGAGTCCTCTGATAAGTCACCATTTTTTGGTGCATATGGGTTTCATCCGCAGTTTGAGACTTTCTCGGGAGAGGGGTCTTCTGGTTTACCTGATGAGGACAGATTCTCCTCGTCTTTGTCATCTATTTGGCAAAAGATTCAGGATAATCTAAAGAGCATGAGTGAGAGATATAAGCGTGTGGCAGATAAGAGACGTGTGCCTGGTCCGGACCTGAATGTTGGTGATCTGGTGTGGTTGTCTACCAAGAATATCAAATTGAAGGTTCCCTCCTGGAAGTTGGGTCCTAGGTTTATTGGGCCTTACAAGATCCTGTCTGTCATCAATCCTGTTGCCTACCGTCTTGATCTTCCTCAGACTTGGAAGATCCATAATGTTTTTCATAAGTCCTTATTGAAACCTTATGTTCAACCTATTGTACCCTCGCCTTTGCCTCCGATTATGGTTGATGGAAATCTTGAATTTCAGGTCTCTAGGATTGTGGATTCTCGTCTTGTCCGCGGTTCCCTCCAGTACCTCGTTCATTGGGAGGGTTATGGTCCTGAGGAGAGGATGTGGGTCCCAGTGACGGACATTAAGGCCACTCGTCTCATCAGGGCTTTCCATAGGTCCCATCCTGAGAAGGTGGGCCCTGAGTGTCCGGAGTCCACTCATAGAGGGAGGGGTACTGTCACAACTAGACAGCTGAGAAGCTCTGACAGGAGCTTTCCAGATCCTCCTCCTTGAGTTTCTTTGTTTTGGTTAAGTTCCTCATCTCGTTAGTCTATCTCAGCTGTCATGCAGTTGGACTGATTGCTTCCCTTTAAGTTCCTCCCCATGATGCATTAGGTTGCGCCTTATACAACTTCCTGGAGTGTGTGTGCATGCTGTTTCTATTCCTCAGTCCTCTGCAAGATAAGTGCTGCTCCTTTATTTGTGATTTTCTGTCTGCTGGATTTTCAGGTGACCCTGACTCCCTCCGTGTCTTGTGTAGTGAGCCGGTGGTCGTGTCCCCTCACTATTGTAGGGTCTTCAGGTATTAGATAGCCGAGGTACGTGGATATGCGCCCATCCACCTTTGGGGTGTTCGCATAGGCTGAGCAATTAGGGAGAGTGGCAGGTCTCATGTAGGGGTCTCCCTTTTGTTCCTTAGTTGTGGATCCAGTGAGTCATTAATTGTATTGCATTGTCTTGTTTCCTGTACACCATCCGTGACACCTGGATTGACCTCAGCTCTGACTGTTGACTTTACATTTACCCGCTCCATTTGTACTCTCGCTTCTCCTGTTTCTGACCCTTGGCTTGTTGACCTTCCATATCTTTCCTCTGTGCACTTATGTAAGTAAGGGACCGTCGCCCAGTTACGCCCCGTCGCCTAGGGCGGGTAGTGTAAGTAGGCAGGGACAGGGGTTGTGCACCCTCTTTCCTTCCTCTCTGTTCCCTGACATTTTGTGATGTAAGGTGACAAAAAAGACTTCTTTTGACACCGTTTTTATTACATTATTTTACGGTGTTCACCCTGCGGGTTAGAACATGTGATATTTTTCTAGAGCTGGTTGTTACGGACGCGGCGATACCTAATATGTATACTTTTTTTATTTATTTCACTTTAACACAATAATAGCATTTTTCAAACCAAAAAATTATGTTTTAATGTGTCCATGTTCTGAGAGCTATAGTTTTATTATTTTTTTCTTTTTGTGATTTTCTTATTTAGGGGCTCAATTCTTGCGGGATGAGGTGATGGTTTTATTGGTACCATTTTGTGGGACATACGTCTTTTTTGATCACTTGGTGTTGCACTTTTTATGATGTAAGGTGACAAAAATGGCATTTTTTTACACAGTTTTTATTTAAATTTTTTTAATGGTGTTTATCAGACTGGGTGGATCATGTGATATATTTATAGAGTTGTTGTGTGGTGAAGTGCTAAAATTACAGCCCTTTTTGTCGTGTATTAGTGGCAAAAGTAAAATATATTTGCTGGTCAGCGGTGCAGTTATATGTTGTAAAGCATTTTTTGGCGTGCATTAGTGGAAAAATAAAAATATATTTTCTAAATCCCTTTCAAACTATCGAATATGCACACGCTTGAAATATGTTAGAGAGGAACGGGGCCAGACCATATGTATTGTCCATATGTTACCAGAAGATATTTATTGCAGCTTAGGCCTCAGCCAAGCAATCTTACTCTGCTGACAGTCTTAGAATAACTGAAACATCTCCTTACTATAGAATGCATTGAGATGGAAGTGCTTAAAGAAAAACATTTCTTTAGGAAGTGGAAATAATTTATTATTCATTATCTAAGTATAACAGGTCACAGAGCATGCCTAGAAAACCTCCCAGAGAAGTCAATGAGTTGTGAGTCCTGTCCATTAGTTATGAGCGGCAGGGGCTATATTGGAATTCCCAATATTTCACGAATATTTTGTAGAATATTCGTCATATATTCGCGAATTCGAGATTATTTTATTGAATGCGAAAAATCGGCAATGTAAAAATTGTGGAATGCAAATTCGGAATCTGAAATACAGACGTGGGTCACTTTGGCTAAATTTTTCAAGCTGCTAGAAGTTTCATGAGTTTCTCCTGAGACTGGAGAAAATGGTTGGAACGGCAGAACAATACAATAGCTTTATATTCAGATAGACTCAAGTCCTCCAATATATTTGCAATTGCGCTAATCGGCAGTGATTAGAATATTTTTTCGCACTACGTGCAACTTCACATTTTAGCAGGTCTGACTACAGATTACTGATTGGTGCACTAAGTATTGTTGTGAACTTGACATTGCTTCCTTCTCATTGGCCCATAAGCAAAAAGCAAAGATTTGTTCAGATGGAAAAAAAATGCAGAATATTCGATATAATGAATATATAGCACTATATTCTAAATATTCGCAAATTCTCGAAGTGGCGATATTTGCGATAAAAATTTGCAATTCGAATATTTGCACTCAACACTACTGTCCATTGCGTCTATGGCCCATAGTGGCTGCTGTAAAGCATATCTGTAAATGAGGTTAAGATATGTCATATATATGATGGTTCTGTCCACTTATTCAACCTTACTGGAAAACAGTCGAGTCCAACTGCAGAATAATTAAGGGTCTACTCTTCTCACTAACTCCCATACTTATTTTGATCTGGTTGCCTTCTGATAACTTCCAGCCTAAACACCATAATCTACAGTACTTAGACGGCTGATCACTGCAGCCAAACTTTTTACACCCCCCTCTACTGGAAATCTCAACATACTTCCTGCATTCTAGAATGGCTGTCTAAAGTGGACATGATATGCAGAACGAAAGAGCTTCTAAGCTGGGAATTACCGTACTCAACCATAGCAAATTTCAAAAAAGCTCCTGGCTGGGCTTCCGATACTACACCTTAAAAAAAAAAAAAAGGTTAGGCAAGACGGCATCCCCATAATAAAGTTCCGGAAATAGAATTAAAAAATCTGCAATCAGAAAATAAAAACTGATTTGGAAAAAAGGATATATGTCGCTAACTGGCAGAAAAAAATATGATTTTAAGAAGATTTTTGTGAGAATTTCTGGTAGTTCCTCTAATATAAAAGATACAGCACAAATAAACAATTACATGCCCTATTCACACATGCTATTCCTTGTCATTTCTGAAGTACCACATTGTCTTGCTTCGGGGAAATATACCATTAAACTTTGTTTCTATTGTAAACCTTTGTCTCCTTATAACAGGAAGAAAGTGTTTTAATATATCCAGATAACTTGTAACCTTTGATCAAAATTTTACTTCCTTTTCTTAGAGCAAACATATTCAGACTGAAATACGTAATCTAACTATAAAATACAAGGTTGTGGAGCACTATGACAGCAGCTGGACTAAAATATTATACCTACAAGGCCAGGCCTAAAAATAAAAATATTTGACATCATTGAGTTGGTTTCTCTGGGGGATGAGTTCTAATCACTTTCAGCTCCTAATATATTCCCTTACATGCATTTCCAGTACCTAGATATTGATGGTCTGTCCTCAGGATAGGCCATCAATAGTTATTAACAAATTTCTTGAAAGTCTATTTGAATTTGGTTCGGCCGAATTTGATTCAAGTCCGAATAAATTCACCCCAAATTGAAAGTGCTCCAATTGCCCTGAAAAGTTGTGGATGATACTCTGATGTCTCCTAGGATTGTATGAAAATACTTTCAAGCTTCTTAAAGTGACAACGATATATATGGCTATGGATAATAATTTTTTACATTTTTTTTTTTTTAAATGGTTTGAAAAATGTTTAGCTTTTTCACAAAAATGAGCTGAGCTGCAGCAGGCATGGACAGAACCTTATGTTTTGGCTCAGTCTACTGTAACGTTTCTGGATTTGGTGGCTGCCCAAAACTGATTGGCAGAGCTGCCAGGTGTTGGACCACCAATGATCTGATATTGATGACCTGTCCTGAGGCTAGGCCCTCATTATTTAAGTACCGCTAAAAAACTAAAAGTGTCTTTGTCATGTACTGTTACTTGACTGCATTCCAGTGACGAGCCAGCCATTCTGACAGTGCAGCTGGTCGACCTATCAGGGAGCAAGGACTCCAGACAAATGAGGCTTGGTGTTGGCGTCACATGCTTCCAGTGCAGGCCAAACCTGGAGCTGAAAGAATGGGGGAAGGCCGGGCACGATTAGGTTTGGAGGGAGTGAAATGGGAAGGAAGGCTAGTAAAGGGTTAACATGTGGACAGGAGGGGGCGGCGATTTAGGGGAGGGGTGTAGGTGTTATAAAGGGGGAGTTAGAAAGGTGTCATCTTGAGGGGACAGCAAAAGGGAAGCAGCCGTGAACCCGAGTACCTGTTGCTGTTGATGTCTGTCCCAGGCGCGATGTCTGATGTGGAAGCGCTGTTGGTGCAGCTCCGGGCTGCAGCGGTGAGCAGAGGGACGGAGTGGCTGCAGGAGTCCATCCAAGGATTGCTGCCGGGCTCGGGGGATGCAGGTGCCACATCTTTCTCCCATTGCCGGCCATGGAGGACTAGGCTTCTGGCGCGCCTTAGTCCCAACGAGACCCCGCGGGTCCAGCGCCGAATCAGGAGACCCTCCGGCACCGCGACCGCAGTGGCCCGATCACGTGCCGTGCCGGGAGGAATCCTATCTTTAGACGGGACCCGGGGAGGACATCTCCTCCTCAGCTGCAGATGGCAGGGACGCAGGACCGGGATCGGTGAGGGTGCCTGGCGTGGGAGGGTGATTCAGTTGAGTCTGGGTGATCAGCGGGGTCAAGATGACGGCCCTGTGCTGGAGGATAGAGTCGGGCAGCATGTGGCTGGCCTGAAGGCGACATCAGCCCCTGCGGTAGCGGCCCCTGGTGGCGAAGCTGTGGTACTGCAGGCTTGGAGGACTGAGATGGCAGGGGAGGGCAGAGGCGGTGCTGAAGAACCAAGGACGTCCAGAGGAGAGGTCTGCGCCGGTCAAGCTCCACTGCATCATGTTGCGGCTGGTGGAATCACAGCGTCCACGCAATTAGGTGAGACACATGGGAATTTCCCTTTAACGGTTTCTTGTCTTGGGGGGGAGGTACCGGTAGTCGGGGGGGGGGCCCTGGGGCGGCTGTCGTGGGCGGTCTGGGGGAGTTGTTATTGGGTTCACGGGATTTGGCTAGGGGGCTGGTAGGGACTGGGCCGGTGCCCGGGGTGCCATTGCCTGCGTGGGGTTTACCGGGGCTTGGACCAGCAGATAATAGTGGGACGGGTGGAAGGTGTTCGGAACCGCGGCTAGTGGATCGTCGGGGACGGTGCTGCAAAGTTCGGCTGATAAGGAAGGGGAGAAGGAGGGGGGAGAAGGAGGGGGCTAAGGATAAACAGGAGCCTCGTCTGGACGATCCTGGGAAGCGTTATTGGGGAGAAGGCACTTTTTTGTTACCTGGATGCGGTTGGGGAGGCGTATCGGGTATACGGAGACCAGGGTTGGCTGCGATATGATGAGCAGTTTCGGCAACGGAAGGTGGTCCATATGAATATCCGTTGGGACCACAAAGACATTGGCTTGTGGATGCGGGTGATGGCTCTGGTTATGGCAGGGCAGGCTTTTCAGGGAGGAGCCGGGGGTTCCTGGCAATCGGAGTGCTCGGCGGCCTCTCAAAAGGGGTTATGTTTCCAGTTCAACTAAGGGGGATGCAAATATTGGGACAGGTGCAAGTTTAAGCACGAATGTTCCTCATGTGGGGGGGGATCACGGAGCACAGAGGTGCTTCAAGGGATGCAAGGGGAAGAGTTGGGGGGATGCAGCTGGAAAAGGGGCGGGGACGCAAATTCGGGTGGCCGAAATGGCGCCGTTTCTAAGTAGGTACCTGAATGCGGTGGCGGCAGAGTTAATTTTGGCGGGTTTTAGGTAGGGTTTTCTTATTCCGTTCGTGAAGGGCGAGGTTTGACAAGGGGGGAAGAATCTGAGGTGGGCGGCGGAGTTTCCGGGGATGGTGTCTGAGAAGTTGCGGAAGGAAGTGGAGTTGGGTCGCATGGCGGGACCCTTTGGGGAGTTGCCGATGCTGGAGTTATGGGTGTCGCCGCTGGGTCTGGTACCGAAGAGGGAGAAATTTCATCTTATACATCACCTTTCTTTTCCAAAGGGGGGTTAGGTTAATGACGGGATTGTGCTGGAGTTATGGTCGGTGGTTTACACATCGTTTGACGAAGCGAGCGGTTTGTTGGGTTAGGGAATATGGGCAGGGGGCTCTGTTAGCCAAGGTTGACATTGAGGCTAAATTTCGTCTTTTGCCTGTGCACCCTGAGTGTCAGCATTTGCTGGGTTGTTTTTGGGAGGGTGGGTTTTTGTTGATAGGTGCTTACCCATCGGTTGTTCGGTTTCGTGTGCTTACTTTGAGTCGTTCAGTACGTTTTTGGAATGGGTGGCTCGGGAGTGGTCGGGCTGGGGTTCCATCATCCATTATTTGGAAGATTTTTTGTTCATCGGGCCGCCAAACTCAAAGGGTTGTTCGGTTAAGTTACGCTCCTTCGAGGCTATGGCACATCGTTTTGGGGTTCCCTTGGCGTAAAATAAAACGTTGAGTTTTTTAGGGATAGTTATTGACACGGTGGCAATGAAGTGTAGGTTGCCTGAGGATAAGGTGGAGGATTTACGGCAGGTAGTGGCGGCGGCATGCGGGTGCAAAAAGATGCGGCTGTGGGAGGTTCAGTCGTTTTTAGGGAAGCTCAATTTCACATGCCGTATCATGCCCATGGGGCGGACTTTTTGTAGAAGGTTGGCTAGAGCAACAGCGGGAGTTCAGTCCCCTCATCATTTTGTGTGGCTCTATCTGGAGCTGCTGGATGATTTGGGGGTGTGGGCGTCCTTTTTGGAGACGTAAAATGGGCGTTCATTTTGGATGGCGGACGTGATGGTGGCAGCGGATCTCGACTTGTTTACTTACAGATGCGGCGGGGGGGTATGGTTTCTGGGCTTATTTGCAAAGTCGGTGGTGCATGGGGGAGTCGCCAGCGCATTGGAGAGAAGAGGGTTGGGTGAAGAATCTGGTGTTGTTAGAGCTCTTCCTCATTGTGGTGGTGGTGGCTATTTGGGGGGATTTTTTCCGGAATAAAATTTGGGGGTGGTAGAGTCCATTAATCATGTCACCGCCAGTTGTGCGCTTGCTGCAGCACCTGGTTTTCGGTTATTTGTCTTTAAATGCTTGGATAGTCGCAGCCCATGTTCCTGGGGAATGGTTTCGGGTGCTGGCACCGGAGGCGGATGTGGAAGGAACAGGCTTCCCTCAGGAATTGTGGAATCTGCCATTTGGTCGGTAGACAAGTTGGTGAGGGGGTCATTGGCGTCAGGTACCTCGGCGGCGTACGAGAAAGCATAGGATCTGTGGGGTACATGGAAGCAGCGTTTTCAGGGGTGTGGGCTGGAGGACAGGGTTTTGTTGCTGATGTTTGTGGGGCATTGACGAGAGGAGGGATGCTCAGTATCCAGGATGAACAAGTTTATGTCAGGGGTGGCATTTGGTTGCAGGAGCCGGGATGTGCAAGATGTTACAAAATCATTTTGGATTGTTCAGGCGCTAAAGGGTTGGAAGAGGACGTCGTCCGGGGGTTATCACCGCCAGCCGGTCTCCTTTGAGTTGTTAGGGGATCTGATTGTACAGTTGAAGCAAGTTTGTGGGTCGGTAGGGGAAGAGAGGTTGTTTAAGTTGGCTTTTTCTCTAGCATTTTTTGGGGCATTGCGTATTGGGGAATTGGTTAGTAGTGTGTTGATCACGAATATTCGAATTGCAAATTTTTATTGCGAATATCGGCACTTCGAGAATTCGCGAATATTCAGAATATAGTGATTTTTTTAAATCAGTACACATGATCCCTCCCTGCTTCTAGCTTGTGGGCCAATGAGAAGGCTGCAACATCTTTGACTTTAGGATTTTTCGCAATCAAGAAAATAATGACTGGAGATAACGAATTCTCGAATTCGCGAAAATATGGCAAATATTCGCCCAAATATTCGCCAAATATCACGAATTCGAATATTGCACCTGCCGCTCATCGTTGTTGGTTAGCCCAAGCAGGTGCCGCGCTGGGGGTTTGCGAAGGGAAGACGTGGTCTTGTTTCACGATAGGATTGAGTTTTGTATCAGGAGGTCGAAAACTGACCAGTTGGCTAGGGGTTGTAGAGTGGTTTTGTTTCCGGTAGAGGGATCGGTTGCGTGCCCTGTAGGGTGTCTTAGGGAGTTTAGGGTGTGGTGAGTTGGGGTAGAGGGGCCGTTGTTGGTTCATGAGGATGGATCATTCTTGTCTCGTTTTCAGTTCATAGCCGTTTTAAGAGGGTGTTTAAAAAAGTTGGGTAGGGACCCCTCGCTATTTGGGAGTCATTCATTCCGTATTGGGTCGTCTACTGAGGCAGCTCGTAGGGGTCTTGGGGACGATGTTATTCGTCATATTGGGCGATGGGAGTCCATTCGGTTTCGGTCGTATGTCAGGCCGGCGTTGTTATGAGAGTAGTTGGCTTGGGGGCATGAGTCAGGTTGGGGGAGGGAGGGGGCCTTCTATTGTTGACTTTGTGTTTTGTAGGTGGTGCGGCTTGTCTGGATTATGGGCCCTATGTATTTTGGGTGGCTTTGCGGGTGGATGTCAGGCCGTATGGAAGGTTGGGGAGGCGTATCGGGTATACGGAGGCCAGGGTTGGCTGCGATATGATGAGCAGTTTCGGCAACAGAAGGCGGTCCATACGAGCATCCGTTGGGACCACAAAGACATTGGCTTGTGGATGTGGGTGATGGCTCCTGTTAGGGCAGGGCAGTTGTTTCAGGGAGGAGCTGGGGGTTCCTGGCAATTGGAGCACTCGGCGGCCTCTCAAAAGTGGTTAAGTTCAACTAAGGGGGATGCAAATATGGGGACAGGTGCAAGTTTAAGCACGAATGTTCCTCATGTGGGTGGAATCACGGAGCACAGAGGTGCTTCAAGGAATGCAAGGGGAAGAGTTGGGGGGATGAAGCTGGAAAAGGGGCGGACGCCAATCCGGGTGGCCGAGATGGTGCAGTTTCTAAGTAGGTACCCGAATGTAGTGGCGGGTTAATTTTGGCGAGTTTTAGGGACGGTTTTCATATTCCATTCGTGGAGGGCGAGGTTTGACAAGGTGGGAAGAATCTGAGGTGGGCTGCGTAGTTTCCGGAAGGCCGGCATTGTTATGAGAGTAGTTGGCTTGGGGGGATAAGTCAGGTTGGGAGAGGGAGGGGGCCTTCTATTGTTGACTTTTTGTTTTGCAGGTGGTGCGGCTTGTCTGGATTATGGGCCTCTCCTATGTATTTTGGGGGGCGTTGCGGGCGGATATCAGGATGGAAGGTAACTGAGTTTTTCAAGAGACGTAGCGGTGATTAGGTGGTTGGGGTTGAGGGGCATGCTGTGGAGTTGGGTGCTACCAGAGTTCCACAGGTTTGCAAGATTGGATGCTTCCCCAGGGGTCTTAGTGTTGTATGTGGGGGGCAACGATTTGGGTGTGGCCCCTGCCGGGAGCTCACAAAAGATATAAAATTCAATCTGCTTCAGCTGTGGGCGCAGTTTCCAGACGTAGTGACGGTTTGGTCTGACATTGTGCCGAGGAAGCATTGGAGGGAAGCCAGGTCGGTGGAAAGACTGAACAAGGCAAGGATAAAGGTCAATAGGGTGGTAGGCCGTTTTGTGGCGAGGAATGGCGGTGTTGTCGTGAGGCTCAGGGAGCTTGAGGCAGGGGAAGGGGTGTTTTGGAGAAGTGATGGGGTGCACCTCAATGCAGTGGGCATTGATTTGTGGTGGGCAGGGTTGCAAGACGGGATTGAGGTGGCTTTGTGGGTTTGGCGGGACGCAAGGGGGTGAGGTGTTCCTCCCCCTTGGATCGTGGGCGGTGGGGAGTCCTTGGATTTAGTGGTTATGGTGGCTCTGGCGTGCTTGGGAGGGAGCCAAAGGAGGCTCTGGACTCCCCAGGGATTGGTTTATGGAGTGGCATATGGCGGGTATCTGCCCTCGTTGTTGCCCATGGTTACCAGTTCTGCCTCTGAGCTGGCGTTTAACGGCTAGAGGTAATTTGAAGGAGGGGCTGGGCAGTTACCCGTCAGGTTTGCGGGGCTCCAAGGACCCCCCTTCCCGTGATTTCAAGTCAGGTTTTAGGTTGGTAAGGTTCTGCGGGCAGGCCTTCAGGTGGGAAGGCCTTGGATATGTTATTTAATATTTATGTTATCTATGTTTAATAAAAAAATGGGTGCTGTGGCCAATAAAATCCACCTATGTTGTTGTTTCTTATTAGGGAAATGGGGTATGGGAAGGGAGAACGAATTGACAATACGGTAGTCAAGTGCAGGCCGGACCAGGAGCTGAAAGTCTGGGGGAAGGCCGGGTATAACTAGATTTGGAGGGAGTGAAATGGGGAGGAAGGCTAGTAAGGGGTTAACATGTGGGCAGGAGGGGGTGGCGATTTAGGGGAGGGGTGTAGGTGCTATAAATGGGGAGTTGGAGCGGGAAAGGTGCCATCTTGAGGGGACATTAAAAGGGTAGCAGCTCTCACCCACCCACCCTGAGACTGCAAAATTCGCTGAAAGTGATGTGGTGTTCTGGAAGGCGGGGCTTGGGGTGTTATGGAAGGGGTGGAGTTTATTTTGGCCAGGCAGGACGGTCGGGGCGGTCGGGGGTCCTTGGAGTTAGTGGTTATGGTGGCTCTTGCGTGTTGGGGAGGGAGCCAAAGGAGGCTCTGGACTCCCCAGGGATTGGTTTATGGAGTGACATACGGTGGGTATCTGCCCACGTTGTTGCCCATGGTTACCAGTTCTGCCTCTGAGCTGGCGTTTAACGGCTAGAGGTAATTTGAAGGAAGGGCTGGGCAGTTACCCGTCAGGTTTGTGGGGCTCCAAGGACACCGTGATTTCAAGTCAGGTTTTAGGTTGGTAACGTTCTGGGGGCAGGCCTTCAGGTGGGGAGGCCTTGGGTACGTTGTGTCCTTTTGGGGAAATGGAGCATGGGCAGGGAGAACAAATTGACAATACACTAGTCATAAGGTTGGGCTATTTAAACCGGCTGCTGCTGGCTACAGTTCCCTGTGATTGCTATTTCTGCCTCACTACCTAGCTTTATGTTTGTTACTCTGGATGGCTGATCTTTGGCCTGTTTCTCTGACTTTGCCTCTGTATACTGATTTTACCTCTGATGTGACTTCCTGGTAATAGACTCTGCTTGATCTTGACCTCGCTTTGCCTAGTGACTTTGTCTGTCATTCTCTCCTGGTTTCACTCTGCTGTGTATTTAACTTTAGCTTTTGGATTATGATCGGGTCCTGGTTTTGCCTGTCTGCTTTTGACCTCATTCTGTCTGACTTCTCTTTACCCCTCTAAGTTAGGCCTCTGCGCTTAATTAAGTCAGGGAACGCTGTCAAATTGTGGGCCACCGCTTAGGGCAGATAATGCAAGTAGGCATGGACAGTGGTGTGGGTGGAGTTCAGGGTTGCACTGTTCCCTACCCACCCATGACAGTTTTAGTTAACTAATATCTAAGGGGTTAGTCTATGTCTGAAGAAGTCTGACTCTAGAAAATGGGGTTTATAGATTTGTTCAGAGGGGCTTTGACCAATGAAGTTTACCGTTCACATAAAAAGTAAATAAATTGTGGTGACGCCAGTGCTGTTTTGTGCCAACGTGTGCTTCTATCCCTTTTTTGACCCCTCACCATTTTTAAAGAAAGTGGGTTGGAAGGCAGGTCAAAGGCAGTACCTCCACAGCCCAACACATAATGAGTGCACCAGCTCTACCAGTGACATCTATACTAGCTCCTTAATTTTCTGGCACATCCCAAGGGTATGCCAAAATTATAAATTCTGGTGCATCAGAAATAAATTGCCTCATAGATACTGAAGGATGCAAGCACATAGGCAGACTTTCCCACACAATAGATTATTTATCTGATTGCTGTATACATTATCTTGTTGCTACATAATACTATTAATCTGGATATTATATAGCCTACTAGCAAAAGGACCCGGCTTCGCACGTGTGTTATTAAAAGATATCGACAGTATCCACTATAACAGTGATATCTACAGTACCTCGCCCCTTTAACAGTGACCTCCACAGTGGCCTGCCCCCTTAATAGTAACATCCACAGCGCCCTCCCCTTTAACAGTGAACTTCACAGCGGCCACCCCTTTATTAGTGACCTCCACAGTACCCGGTCTCGTTAACAGTGATTTCCACAATAACCCGCCCCCTTAACAGTTACCTCTACAGAGCTCTGTTCCCTTAAAATGGGACTTCAACAATACCCTGCCTCCTTAACAGTGACCTCTACAGCACCCCACCCCACTGACATCCATAGTGGACCGTCCCCTTAACTGTGACCCCCACAGTTCCCTGTCCCCTTAACAGAGACCTCCACAGAGCCCATCACTTTAACAATGACCTCAACAGTATCCCGCCCCCTTAACAGTGACCTTCACTGCATCCTACCCATTTAACGGTGACCTCTACAGCCATTTGCCCCTTAATACTGACCTCCATAGCGGACCGTCCCCTTAACTGTGACCTCAACAGCAGCCAGAGGTCCGGTTTTAGGCCGGACAGTCCGGCTTCCAGACTTCCTGTCCTCTGTCTGGCACAGGGCCTGGATGGACACACGGATGTTTTTTTGAATTGCTTAACCTCAGACAGCAGCACATTGCTGTCTAAGCGTGAGCTGCAGGGAATAGATTTTTACATTCATTTTTTTCAATCCCTGTTGGCTGCGGAGTGGGAGGGGGCGTGACCTAACCAGATCGGGCCGTGGCTTAGTCAAACCTGGGGGCAGGGTTTTTAAGTCTGTCTTTTGAGGGTGGCCTGAATGGCCACCCTACCTGCCCCCTGAACTGTGACCTCCACAGCACTCTGCTCACTTAACAGTGTCATCCACAGCGCCCTGCCCCTTTAAAGCTGACCTGCAGCAGTGAAGAAAAATGGCTGGGTTGTTATGGAAACCTGGTGAAAAACTGTGTATGTGGAGACTAAGGACCTGCGATCTTCTATTGGCTGATAAGGGACATGTGACCGTGTGTATGGCAGTTCGGATATGAAGAGAAAGACCTGCAGGCTTCTATTGGCTAATGTAGGTCATGTGATGTGCCGTATTTGCATTTTTTTGGGAATATCTCAGGAACGGTACGTGCTAGAAAGCTGAGACCCGGTCTAAAACCTTCCCGGACACCTGATGTACCTGTGTGCCAAATTTCATGATTTTAAATGCGAAGGTGCAGATTCCTTTAGCGGACATACATACACACATCCACACACATACACTCAGGTTTATATATTAGATTTATATGAATGCTATATAAACAGTTAATTTGTATGTTGTATGAATTGTATCTTGATGTTGTATATAATGTGCCACAATATCGTATCCGCACTTGCTCATCGGTGATGTGTCGCCAAGCAGCATGTCACTGATGAGTCATGTGCTGCTTGGAGAAACATGACAGCTGAATTCGGTCAATGGCTGCAGCAGTGAACATGACCCCATCCATCCTTAAGATAACAGGACAGGAGCCAGAAGACTGCAGAAGGGAGCTGATGAGCTAAAACTCAGGTGAATCCTCTCAACTGGTACAAAAGGCCTCTAGTGACAAAAAAGCACAAAAATCTGGACAGCCCCTCTAAATCTTTGTAACTTGTTCTGCACCATTTAGCCTATGAAATTTGTGTCTGACCAAAGATGTAATTTCAACACTCACAAACAATTCTGCTTAAATGTTGCCTTCAAGTGGTTCACTCATGAGACTGGTCCTTGACATTTTTGCTTTGCCTGCCTACCAAGTCTTCAAGCCAAGTACCAGTCAGTACAATATACTTTACAGGAGAGGAAGTGTTATAGATGAGTATCAGTACTCAGTAGGCCAGTGTTTCTAAGTCACAGTTTGTTGGCGAGCCTTTGTTGGGGAGATATAATTTGACAAAATTGATTATAAGCTGCAAAAGCCTTTCTATGGCTCTGGTTTAGCACCGTAACCAACTTCTTCTGGACTTACTTTTTGTTCTTACAGGAGTGAAACAAACTTTGGCATAGACTAAAACCAATAGTGCACTAAGTCATATTTCTGGTTGTGTCCAGAGTATATTAGAAAATGTAAAAAATATTTTTTGTAGAAATTAAATATCAAATCGCACTTTGTTTTACCTTAAGCAATCAACGGGAAATCTTAAAGGGGTTATCCAAGACTAAAAAATGTCCCCCATTTGCCCGGGGCCCTCACACTAAATATAATCACCTGGCTCCCGCTCTCTGCGCCGCTCCTGGACCCCACATTGCCGCTGCAGCTTCTCCCCATGCGCGGATGAAAATTATCCAGTGGTGGTGGGGGGAGCAGCCAATGACAGATGGGGATGGGGACGACAATATATATGAGAGAGCGGCTCACCCTCTGGTTGCACTGGATAAGGTGCTCTATCTATGTGACTTCACCTCATCACAATAAAGTTAATTGGATAATTAAATATAGTTATAGATAGGCACACTTCACCTGGAATTACTCAGAGATTTGAATATCCCTGAATACTATTTAATAGACATTCCCTAACAATAAAAAATAAAAATATTGACCCAAAATAAATTTCTCCCCAAAAAATAAGTTTGTAATCTCTTCTCTGTATATAATAGGTACAATCAATTAAAATAAAATACATCACTTATAAGGCCGGTGAAGACAACATACTCCTTTTTACACCAACTTCCAATATGGCTATGTAGGTGACCACTGCTATTGTATATGACTCATACGTATATAATATAGTGGTTAATTATACAGTATATAGCTGTATTGTTGTATTCACATACACAATATAGCTATTGGATATATATGGTTAAAGGATATATATGGTTATCTTCTTGTATATTATAATACAGTATATAGCCAGGTCCATAAATATTGGGACATGGACACAATTCTAACATTTTTGGCTCTATACACCACCACAATGGATTTGAAATAAAACTAACAAGATGTGCTTTACCTGCAGACTGTCAGCTTTAATTTGAGGGTATTTACATCCAAATCAGGTGAACGGTGCAGGAATTACAACACTTTGCATATGTGCCTCCCACTTGTTAAGGGACCAAAAGTAATGGAACAGAATAATAATCATAAATCAAACTTTCACTTTTTACTACTTGATTGCAAATCCATTGCAGTCAATTACAGCCTGAAGTCTGGAACCCATAGACATCATCAGATGCTGGGTTTCATCCCTGGTTGGTGATGCTCTGCCAGGCCTCTACTGCAACTGTCTTCAGTTCCTGCTAGTTCTTGGGGCATTTTCCCTTCAGTTTTGTCTTCAGCAAGTGAAATGCATGCTCAATCGGATTCAGGTCCGGTGATTGACTTGGCCATTGCATAACATTCCACTTCTTTCCCTTAAAAAACTCTTTGGTTGCTTTTGCAGTATGCTTTGGGTCATTGTCCATCTGCACTGTGAAGCGCCGTCCAATGAGTTCTGAAGCATTTGGCTGAATATGAGCAGATAATATTGCCCGAAACACTTCAGAATTCACCCTGCTGCTTTTGTCAGCAGTCACATCATCAATAAATACAAGAGAACCAGTTCCTTTGGCAGCCATACATGCCCACGCCATGACACTACCACCACCATGCTTCACTGATGAGGTGGTATGCTTAGGATCATGAGCAATTCCTTCCTTCTCCATACTCTTCTCTTCCCATCACTCTGGTACAAGTTGATCTTAGTCTCATCTGTCCATAGGATGTTGTTCCAGAACTGTGAAGGCTTTTTTAGATGTCGTTTGGCAAACACTAATCTGGCCTTCCTGTTTTTGAGGCTCACGTGTTGGTTTACATCTTGTCTTGAACCCTCTGGTGAAGTCTTCTCTTGATTGTTGACTTTGACACACATACACCTACCTCCTGGAGAGTGTTCTTGATCTGGCCAACTGTTGTGAAGGGTGTTTTCTTCACCAAGGAAAGAATTCTTCGGTCATTCACCACAATCTTTTTACGTGGTCTTCCGGGTCTTTTGGTGTTGCTGAGCTCACCGATGCGTTCCTTCTTTTTAAGAATGTTCCAAACAGTTGTTTTGGCCAGGCCGAATGTTTTTGCTATCTCTCTGATGGGTTTGTTTTGTTTATTCAGCCTAATGATGGCTTGTTTCACTGATAGTGACCGCTCTTTGGATCTCATCTTGAGAGTTGACAGCAACATATTCCAAATGCAAATAGCAGACTTGAAATGAACTCTGGACCTTTTATCTGCTCATTGTAATTGGGATAATGAGGTAATAACACACACCTGGCCATGGAACAGCTGAGAAGCTAATTGTCCCATTACTTTTGGTCCCTTAACAAGTGGGAGGCACATATTCAAACTGTTGTAATTCCTACACTGTTCACCTGATTTGGATGTAAATACCCTCAAATTAAAGCTGACAGTCTGCAGTTAAAGCACATCTTGTTCGTTTCACTTCAAATCCATTGTGGTGGTGTATAGAGCCAAAAATGTTAGAATTGTGTCGATGTCCCAATATTTATGGACCTGTCTGTATATTCCTGCCATATATCTTTATACTTCTACATTCAAAGTCTGTTGGTACTGGTTGAATTCAAATAGTCCACATTAGTGAGGATGTGGACGAGCCTCTCTAGCGTCACCCACGATGGAGAGGAGAGGAGCACATACTGTCTGCTCCCTACCTCCTTCTAGCTCTCCCTAGAACTCTCTAGAGCTAGGGGTTGGAGCCATCCCACACCCTAAGAGCCCTTGAGCCAGGATTATTTTTTATTTTTTTTTTAAATTTGTCTTTATTTTAAATTTAAGAAAATGACATAAAATTAATACATAACCAATATTAATCATATTAGTATATAATATATATAAATACATCACATAACAAATCACGATCATGTATATAATATAGAAATCAAAAATATCCCTATAGCCCCCCCCCCCCATCATTGGCTGTCGTTCCCCTCTGTTCAATCAAAAAACAGAAAACACAATTACTTATTTCTACTTATTTCTACGTGGCTCTGCGTGCAACTCTCCGATTCCTTTCAATCTCTTCATATACTTTGATTTGCTGATAGTATAGAGCCCACTCCCTTGACGAAGGCTGGGAGGCAGAGCCCCAATACCTAACCAAAATAGCTTTTGCTACCATCAATCCTCTCAACCAAATCCGTCTAACCTGAGGGGGAACTTCTGTTTCAGAACCATAATCTCCAAAGATCACTATCAAGATCCCCGGATTATAATTCATTGTGGATTCCTTTTGTAAAGCAAAAAAGACCTCATCCCAAAATTTTCTTACTTTGCTACAGCTCCAAAGCAAATGGCCATAATTCGCATTCACATATCCACATTTTGGGCAACAACAGTCCCGATCCCGATTCTGGGGGAACGTTCCCTGAATTTTGGGCGTATAATAGAGTCTATGGAGGATCTTAAATTGAATTAATCTATGAGCACTGGAGACTGTCACCTTTCTCACGTTCTTATAGATAGTAGGCCACTGTAAAGGAGGGCAATTCAGCTCTTGCTCCCATTTACTTGGACTTTTAAAAGGTGTTACAGTAGCCAGTGCCCTACGAAGTTTAGCATATAAACTAGATATCTTCACCCTCTCGTCCTTCTGAGCGTCACAATAATCAAAAAATAAATTATCTTGTGGAAAAATACGGCCCCTATTCCTAGAGGCTTCAAATATATGTTTCAAACGTGCATACATGAATAAATCTAATGGTGAAATATCAGTTAAACCAAATTCCAGAAGTGATTTAAAGCGACCTAAATAAAGTAGGTGGGACACCCTATTGATGCCTTTACGTGACCAATAACCGAAATCTGTAATTTTACAAAATTCCTCTAGCCCCCCATTTCCCCACAGCGGGGTGAAGGCGAACGGGCCGGGGACTCCAAGGATCTCCTTCAACCTATTCCACAACCTCTGTATTGAGCAGGGGATCAACAACGACTTCCTCATTCCCATAATCCCTGTCTCCAAACATGCGAAAATATTATCTATTGACTTATTAATAACAATATTCAAATAACGTGTGAGTAAACTCTCTTTCCAATTACAGCAGCGCTGAATCTGTGCACAAAAATAATACCCCTGAAAAAAAGCTAATGACAGCCCACCATCTTCCTCCGACAACCATAAATATCTCTGCTTTATTCGCACCCTCTTCCTGCCCCAAATTAGATCATTAATCAAGGTCTCCAATCTATGAAAAAAGATGTCCTCAATCCAAATAGGGGACGCACACATTGGAAACAGGACCATAGGCAAAATAATCATCCTGATCAATGCGATTCGATCTGTCTGTGCCAGCCTCAATTTACGCCAAGTCCCAACTTTGATCCTGACTTTATCCAGCACTGAGGCCAGATTGAGCTCATAAAACCTACTTATCGGAATCCCAATCTTAACCCCCAAATAGTCTAAAGTATCATCGGGGGCCAAAACACGGACTCGGGTCCCTACATCCACAGCTTTCCTGTTCAGCGGAAGAAGCAATGACTTCATCCAATTAATCATATAACCTGATAATTTACCATAATGTTCTATTACCTCTATGACATACGGGAGAATTTTACAACCCTGATCCAGAAAGAGAATCACGTCATCTGCATATAGGCTTATTTTGTCGCTCACTCCTGCGACCCCAAAACCCTCTATGCGCTTATCAAGACGAATCCGACAAGCCAACGGTTCTATAAAGAGAGCGAAGAGGAGAGGAGACAGGGGACAACCCTGTCTCATCCCTCTCCGCATCATAACAGGAGAAGTACCAATACCATTAATATTAATATATGCAACCTGCTGTTGATATAGCATTTGAGTCATTTCCAAAAAAAGTTTCCCAAAACCAAAATAAGACATTGTAGCCCACAAAAAAGACCACTCCATCCTGTCAAACGCCTTTGCGGCGTCTAATGACAGGACGGAGTGGTCCACACTGCCCCCTACAGACAGGTTCAAATAGACCCTATATATACTCGTATGTATTTGTCAACCCGGGATAAAGCCCGTCTGGTCAGGATGTACCAGCCCGGCTATAACCCGCTTCAGGCGACCAGCCAAAATTTTTGCGAAGAACTTATAGTTGGTATTTAGGAGCGATATAGGTCTATATGACCCCACATCGCATATATCCTTATCCTTCTTCAAGACCAAAACAATCACTGCCTCTCTAAAAGATGGTGGTAAAGAACCGAATAAGCAGGATTCATTAAAAACCCGAAGAAGGATTGGCAGAAGTGATTTGGCATGGTACCAGTAGATTTCAAACGGTAAACCATCTATTCCGGGAGATGAACTATACTTTAGGGACGGGAGAGTCGCCTGAAGTTCCTCCAAAAGAATGGGGGAATCCAGCATTTTTCTGGCTTCAATAGATAACTGGGGGAGCGCCAGTTGTTGGAGATAGTAGTCCATGTCAGAACGACTAACCGTAGATTCAGATTTGTATAGAATAGAATAATATTTCACGAATTCCTCTCTAATCCCGTCTGCTGATCTCACTCCAATTCCCTGTGGATTCCTAATTTCTTTTATACTGATATCCTCTCTCTGGTTGGCCACCAAACGGGCCAAAAACCCACCTGTTTTTCCCGACTCGCAAAAACGGTTTTGGCCCTGAAATAAAAGCTTGTGTTGTGCTTTTTCATATAAAAGTGTCTTAAGCTGAGAATTAGCCTCCTTTATTTGAGTGATAAGCTGCTCCCTGTGACAGCCAATCAATGCGGCACGCAAACTCCTATTTAAATCTGTCAGTTCTTTCTCCCTTCGTCGTGCTTCCTTTCTGAATCTATGAATTTTATTAAAGTACAGACCCCTAATGTGGGCCTTCAACGCGTCCCACACATAATGTATGTGTGTCGAACCAACGTTGAAGCCCCAAAATTCTGAATATCCTGATCTACTTGGGCTTGCTCCCCTATCACCTCAAACCAATGTGGGTTCAATTTAAAAGTCTTTACGGAGGATGAAGCTTCCGAAAACACAATCAGAACTGGGGAATGATCCGATATTCCGTGAGGTTCATACTTCATCCTCAGGATGCGACCGCACAGATCCCGACTTGCAAAAGCCAAGTCAATACGGGACATCGATCCGTATGACTGGCTAAAGCAAGAGAAGATTTTTTTATTGCCATAGAGGTGGCGCCAGATGTTCACCAGCGCCAGCTCCTGGCACACAGCGATCAAGGGAGACCCACTGCGGCCGCGCCCAGCAATTGAAGAAAACCGGTCCAACTCAGGGTCTAGAACTGCATTAAAGTCACCCGCCACCAATGAGGCACATTGATTTTTGGTAGATATATATTGGGCTAGATGAGAAAAAAACGTTGATTTAAATGGCGGGGGGACATAAATAAACGCCAATATCACCTCCTGCCCTTTCCAATACCCATGAAGAAATACGTATCACCCTTCTTTATCAATGATACTGTCTAATGGTTGGAACTCCGTCCCACAATGGATATATACGCTAACCCCTCTTGCATAAGCAGAATAACAAGCATGGTACTCGAAAATAGCCCAATTCCTTTTCAATATATAAATCCTATCTTCTGTTGCGTGGGTCTCTAGAAGTTCCACAATCGCAGGCAAATGACGGACCACAAGATAAAATACCACCGTTCTCTTCACTCTATCTCCCAGCCCTCTCACATTCCAACATAAAATGTTACCTACCATATTAAATCAAAAAAGAGTAGCCCCCATCTCAGCGGAGAGGCACGCACAGCCACGAGACAGAGAACAGCAGCCAATCCCTCCCTTAAACCCACCCCCAAAAACCCCCCCTACATGGTTGACAGGGCATTTTACAATACCCATCAACCTCTCTCCTTCCTCCAAAAACCCCCCCCCCCGCCACCTCCCCTCATTGACCTCCCTCCTCACCACCTCTTCATACTATTTCATAGACCCTTAGAATCCAACCATTGCGCCGCCTCCACATGTGTGGGGAAAAAACAAACCGAATCGTTATGTACCACTCTTAATTTAGCTGGGTATAACATTGAATACTTAATCTTAGCTGAAATCAATCTTTTTTTAACCTCAACAAAAGATCTTCTTTTATTTTGGGTCTCTCGGGAGAAGTCAGGGAATATTAATATCAGATTACCATCAAAATATATTTCTGATACTTCTCTTTTACGTCTAAGAACCCAATCCCGGTCTTTTGAACAGACACATTTTGCTAGAATTTCCCTAGGGGGGGCACCTGGAGGAGGTTTTTTAAACGGAATTCTATGGGCCCTTTCCACACAGAAGGAGGACACGTCGCAATCTGGCCCCAAACTTTCTACCAACCACTTCTGAATAAATTTTGACGGATTATCCTGCTCAACCCCTTCTGGGAAACCTATTAAGCGCAAATTATATCTACGAGATCTATCCTCCAACTCAACCACTTTCCTTCTTAGCCAGGCGCGATCTTCATCTACTTCTTCCAGTCTGTTCTTCAATACCCCATTCTCTACAGTGACAGATTTAACGACAGTCTCCAATTCCTTAACCTTTACTCTCAACTTCGTCACTTCATCTCTTATTATAGAAACGTCCCCTTGTACTACTGCAAGAGAAGAGGTCAGCTCTGCGACCGAAGTGCTAGTGGCATTCACCACTCCCAAAATATCCTGCAATTTATTATTAATGCTCTCAAAGCCTTCACTGTGGGAGGAACTGGTCTTTAGTATACCCTGCTCCGGTCCATATTATCTGAACCTGTCTCAGCCTGAGGCGCCAATCTCTGTACTCCCCCTCTAGTTTTGGGTGGAGGGGACTTCAAAAATTTATCAAGTCGAGCCTGCGGGCTCCCCCCTGATCCACCTTTTGGGGAGGTCAGACCACCTGATTTACGATATTTTGGCGGCATTTTATATATACGTCAATATATTCCAACTACGTAGAAAATTCCAACACAGCTTTGTCTCATTTGAATAAATAGCGGACACCCCCATCAATGATTCACAGAACTCAATAGAGAAAGGGGACAGGTAATAGTGGATATACAGAACGAGCAAAAGCAAAAAAGGCGCTGAGACAGTGTATATATCCTTCAAAAGCCCCAGATACAGCTCGGACTGCCTGGTTACTCCCCCCAGGAGACAAGATAGAATATATTGACCAGGAATTATTTAACGACCATATAGATAAAGATATACATACAGGTAAATTCAGAAAAATAGCTGAGTATAAATCAAGGAGTATATAGACAAAGGACGAGCTAAACTAGGGGGAACGGCGTACAGATATTCTGCTGACACCCTCCCACCGGTATATCAGCTGGAGGGCACCTTATAGAAATGCAAGTTCCTTTTAGCTCTAGAGTCTAGATCAAGATCTAGTTCATCTAGTCCAGAAAGCATCAACCCAAAGTAACTATAGGGCCAAAAAAGCTTGCTTCAAAAAAAAAATAACTTATAGGTCTTATCAGAGTGAAATAATATAGTACATGAGTCCTCTGTAGAAAATCCAGTAGATACCTCCTCAGACTACACGAACCTGCCCAGCCGTTAAAGACCCCAGAAGGGCCTGGTCCCCCCTTTAGGAGACAATCCCCAGAGAAATAACAGGTCATACAGCCATAATCCTCTTCAGCACCTGATATTTAACCAGGAGGCCATCCAGCATGGTATCTCTGCATATACAACTATCCGATACCAATGGTGCCGCTGGTTGCAACAGATGATTGCCCATGATCTCCAACCCTCACACGCACGCCAAAGAGTGCATCCAAGGACCTCACTCCACAGAACATCAAGATCCAGCCTCCACTCACGGATCCACCGACGTCCACGGGCAGGCACCGCCACTCACCAGCATCAACCGCCGGATCCGAAGAAGAAAAAGCGCAGCACCCACCACGGGGTCAGCACACGGCATCCACGGCAGAGTCAGGACAGAGCGAGGCACACAGCCTCCACTGCAAAGTCAGCAGGATCAAGACGGGACCAAGACGGGACAGAGCACCGCAGCACTCGCACTTCAACTCCAGAGAGGGCTCGTCAGCTTCCGACGCCCACCCAAGGTAAAAGAATGTACCTCAGCCGCTCCACACCAAACACCGCCGGGGCCCTCACTTTGCAGGTGAGCAGGTAAGCCAGGAGTATGGGTTCCAGAGCGTTGTAGTCAGGGGACGCCAGATTCCAGCTTCAGAGTCGGCGGCTGCTCCCGGCGCAGCACAGATACAGCTGCCGGCAAGTTCACCACCAGGGCTCAGCGTACTAGATCCAAATGGGGGGCATGGAGGGAAGGGAGGGGCTGTAGCGAAGGGAGAAGCGCGGCACGCACCCCTACGTCATGCCACACACAGTAGTCGTTGAGCCAGGATTATTAACCCTGGCTGTATCTACACCATGCGCAGACATTCTAAGTACACATTACATAGCATAGAATCACAGTATATTACCAAACAATTGCAGATACTCCCATACTGGGCAATTGCACATGTATATATTCTTCCCTCCGCTGGTGTACTGTGGGGAGCCAAAAAGTGTTAAAAATCTGGAGAACCTCCTTTACTATAGTACAATGTTCCCTCAAATTACAAAATGTATTAATTACAGGATGACCTGTTAAAAATACTATCACTTGAAATCATAACTCTATGGGAAACTACTAATTGCTTCAGAAGTTTCCAAAATGTCAACCCAAAATAAGAAAGAAAATGAAGATTAAATAAAAATAAAATAATGGAAATATATATAAGGCTACTTTCACACTGGCGTTTTGGATTTCCGTTTGTGAGATCCATCATGGGCTCTCACAAGTGGTCCAAAACAGATCAGTTTGCCCTAATGCATTCTGAATACAAACGGATCCGTTCTGAACGGATGCAGACGGTTGTATTATCTGAATGGATCTGTCTGTGCAGATCCATGACGGATCTGCACCAAACGCGAGTGTGAAAGTAGCCTACATATTTATATATATACTAGCAGAAGGACCCGGCTTCGCACGGGTATATTTCATCTATTTCATTTTATGTTTCCATGTGTCGTAAAAAGATATCGACAGTTTCCCCCATAACAATGACCTCTACAGTACCCACCCCTTTAACAATGACCTCCACAGTGCTCGCCCCTTTAACAATGACCTTCACAGTGCACACACTGCCCCTTTAGCATTGACCATCCCTTTAACAGTGATTTTCACAGTGGCCACCCCTTTAATAGTGATCGCCCCTTTAACAGTGACTTTCACAATGACAGCCCCTTTAACAGTGACTTTAACAGTGACTGTCCCTTTAACAGTGACCGCCCCTTTAACAGTGACTGCCCTTTTAACATTGACTTTCACAGTGACCGCTCCTTTAAACAGTGACTTTCACAGTGACAGCCCCTTTAACAGTGACTTTCACAGTGAACTACCCTTTAACAGTGACTTTCCCAGTGACTGCCCCTTTACCAGTGTCTTTCCCAGTGACCGCCCCTTTAATAGTGACTGTCCATTTAACAGTGACCGCACCTTTAACAGTGACCACCCCTTTAACAGTGACTTTCCCAGTGACCGCCCCTTTAACAGTGTCTTTCACAGTGACAGCCCCTTTAACAGTGACTTTCCCAGTGACCGACCCTTTACCAGTGTCTTTCCCAGTGACCGCCCCTTTAATAGTGACTGCCCCTTTAACAGTGACTTTCTAAGTGACAGCCCCTTTAACAGTGACTTTCACAATGACAGCCCTTTTAAGGCCTCATGCACACAACAGTATTTTTTCACGGTCCGCAAAACGGGGTTCCGTTGTTCCGTGATCCGTTTTTGTTTCCGTGTGTCTTCCTTGATTTTTGGAGGATCAGCAGACATGAAAAGTGAAAAAAAAATCTAAGTCAAGTTTGCCTGGCATATGATAGGAAAAAAACGGACGCGGACGACAATCTTGTGTGCCTCCATGTTTTTTCACGGACCCACAGGTCATATTTTTTTGACGGACTGGAAACACGGATCACGGACGCGGATGACAAACGGTGCATTATCCGAGTTTTCAACGGACCCATTGAAAGTCAATGGGTCCGCAGAAAATAACGGAACAACGGACATGGAACACAACAACGGTCATGTGCATGAGGCCTAACAGTGACTTTCACAGTGACAGCCCCTTTACAGGGACCTTCATAGAGCTCGCCCCTTTAATAACAGTGACCTCCCCAGTGCCCGCCCATTTAATAACCGTGATCTCCACTGTACCCGATCATTTAATAACCGTGACCTCCACTGTGCCTGCCCCTTTAATAACCGTGACCTCCACTGTGCCCGCCCCTTTAATAACCGTGACCTCCACTGTGCCCGCCCCTTTAAAAACAGTGACCTTGACTGTGCCCGCCCCTTTAATAACAGTGACCTCCACAGTACCCGCCCCTTTAAGCAGTAAAGAAAAATTGCTGGGTTGTTATGAAAACCTGGAGTAAAACTGTGTTTATCGCAGTTGGGATTTGAAGAGAAAGACTTGCAGGCTTCTATTTGGGGGGGGGGGCTCATTTATTGGTAATATCTCTAGGGAGCTGAGACCCGGTCTAAAGCCTTCCCAGACACCTGATCTACCTGTGGGCCAAATTTGGTGAAGATCGGTCCAGTCGTTTGGTCGTGTTTAAAGAACGTCCAGACGTCTAGACAGACAGACAGACAGAAACTCATTTTTATATATATATAAGAGATATATAAAAGCCAGAATGAGCTGCTGCTGATAGCTTTTATGATGAGGGCAAGAACTTCTTCAAGGTCCAGTATAGTACACCATATACCATAAAAATCTAATGCACCCAGGGCTAAAATGAGCTGGTCATTCTGGCTCAGTGGCAGAGCAGTTCAGAACATGTAGTACTGGACTGGACTGTAGAGGCGCCACTAGACAATCAGTGCCTGCTCTCCTGCACTTCATTAACACAGGTGTTTTACAAGTAATGATCATTAAATGTTGAATATTATCTAAAGTTACCATGACCCAAGGAAGACCACTGTGCTTGTATCTACTGTAGAGAGACCATCAGATCTTATGTTGTAGATATGTATACTCTAATTAATCCAAAAATAACTATTTAACAGATATTTGAGTGGTTCCTGACTCTTCCTATGAACCAGAAACAACTTCAAATCTCATAATATTAGTACGTGCTATAATATATCTTTATTGTCTCAGGAAGGAAAAATAAGGAAACTTTAAATTTCTTCATTCAGCCAATGCTGATGACTCATCACAAATTACAAGCTCGTAAAGAGAATCATTTTCAAACTCCTCATAAACAAAACCCACACACAATTATGGATAAGATATAAGAGTATATAAATGTTACATACGAGGAAATAATGTTCATATAGCATGTTCATACAGTCGGCGTAATCGTTGACAATGGCCCCAAGAATTTATTTGGCATTAATTTTAATTTTTCACATCTTTGCTAAAAGTGAGTGTTCCATGGTAAAGCTAAATAATGGGGGATATGAAGATATAGTTATTGCTATTCATCCGAATGTCACGGAAGATCTGCAGATCATTAAGAATATTAAGGTAAGAATTGGAATTTTAAGCTTTAATGAATGATAAACATGATATTTATTAACCTTAAAAAGCTGCTCATTTACCTTTCTTTGGTGTAGAAAGGAATTGGAGGACATTGTGTAAAAACACAAAGAATCATGTTGATTTGCTATTTGCAAATTAAGTATATATAGTGATAAGCTCAGTGATTTCTTATCTGTGTTTTCTACTTTGTTGTAGTGCACTTGGACTAGCACAGGTGATAAACTGGGCTCCATATGCTGGGTACTGCATACTAGTTCAGTAGACACCATTCATGGAAGGAGAATGATGCATGCAGAAGTGGTCGAGCATACACATTGCCCGCTCCATGCAAGTCTATGGAAGATACAGTTTGTTCTATAAACACCACGTGCATGCTTAGCCACCTCTTCATGCATCTCGTCACATAAAGGGGTTTCTAAACTCGAATCCGACGTTTCAATGTCTTAGGGTATGACCACACTCAGTTTTTAAAGCCAAAATCAGGAGTGGATCATAAAAGTAGAGAAAGTATAATGACATATATGACTTCTGTTTTTTTAATTCTCTTGTGGTTTTGCAAGTGTGTCCATACCTTCAAAGTGGTCCTACCAGGTTTGTTGTAAAGATATTTGATTGAGGTCAGTTAATTCAGTATTTCCACGTAAAGTCTGAAAAATCCATTTGACACATTCATTCTTTTTCTGTCAGGCACTTCTGTCTGTCTAGGATTTTAAATTACCGTTTACTACAAACATTTTCATGTCTATGATGTTGTGATCAGGGCCACCAAAATGTTTAGACACACGTACTGTAGAGCTGTCCTTTTTTCTTTTATTGTATGACAATTCATTCTTGTCCTAGCTCTGGACAAATAATGTTTCTCTTCAAAAGCAATACTTAAAAAAGTTTTCCAAAATTTTTATACTGATGACCAGTCCTCTGGATACTACCACCACATAGTAAGCAAATACTACCACATTGCAATTACTGCATAAAACACACTGTAAAAAGACCAATGTTACCAGCATACACAGAACATACCAGTTCTACACAGACGCTCTGCAGACTACAGTTACATCCAGTAATTTACAGGTAGCATTCTCTAATTGGAGTTGCCCATTTCACCTCCAGGCTGAACTGGATGTACAGATGGACACATGTCTTTTTACAAACTATGTTACCTCCATCTGGCCAAGACCAGCATTAAAACTTAAAGGGGTTGTCTCACCTGGAATATTTGTGGCTTATCAATGGGAAATGCTACCAATGTCAGATAGGTGTGGGTCCTACCTCTGGGACCTGCCCATATCTCTAGAACGGGGTGCTAAAGTTAGGGAGAGTGCACGGCGCATTCTTTTCCACCCTCCGTTCATTTCTGTGGGGGTGCCCAAAAATAGCCGAATGGCGCACCAAATGGAATGGAGAGCACACGTGCAAGCTCAGCCACTGCTCGATTCACTTCTATGGAATTGCTGGAAATAGCCAAGCTAGCCAAGCTGACTTGGTGCGCTCTCGTGCTCCATGGGAGCTTCATTCTAGAGTGTGGGTCCCACCTACCACATAACTGACATTGGTGGCATATCCTAGCAATATGCCACCAATGTTCCATGTGAGACAACCCCTTTAAGGACTTCTCCCGATCATGACTTGTCATTGCAGCAATTTGACAGGCAGACATCTTTGCAGCACACTTCCCACATGTTCCCCACCTTCTAAATAAACTTTCCTTCCATAGTAATCCAGACGGTAATAGTACCACTCTTGGTGTTCCCCTTTTGTGCCATCTATAGGCGCCACATTGTCAAAGTGCCAATTGAAATACCCTTTACACAGTATATTGCCCACTTTTGACCTCTTTACTCAGTATTTATGTCCCCTTTTACTGTCTCACTCAGTACTCATGACCCCTTTCATGCCCCCACTCGTTAACATTGTTCCCATTTATCCCCTCCCTCAGTAATAATGTATCCACTTATGCCCCCTGCAGCAGCAGTTACACCAACATTAATGGTGTCCCCTTTTGATGCCCCTCTCAGTAATGTCCTCACTTTTCCCTTCTATAGCAAAAGTGACACCATCATTAATAGTTCCCCCTTTGTACTCATTTAAAGGCGTTGTCCAGGTTCAGCTCTGAACCTGGACATACCTCTATTTTGACCCAGGCAGCCCCTCTGATATGAGCATTTCATGCTCCGATCCTCTCCTTTCCCCTGCGCTGAATCGCACATTGCAGAGGTTTTTTAAGAGATCCGGTGACGTACTGGGCTCTCTATAGGGAAGTCTAGGTGAAGGCTAGTAGTGGGTTCGATGATGTCACCGGCACTAATGGGTGGGCTTTAGCGCTGCCCTAGCCTGTAAATCTTGCCCATTAGTGCTGGTGATGTCACCAAATACACTGAAATGCTCCGATGCTAATATCGGGGGGGGGGGGGGGGGGGGGGGGGTTTTGCTGGAGGGATGAAAATGGGGGTAGTCTGGGTTCAGCTCTAAACCCGAACAAACCCTTTAACCCTGATCCCGCAGTGACTTGAGACCTCTTCCTCTGCATCTATAATATTTTATAGACTCTAGTGTGTGATCAAACTTCAACTGCTTTTAACAATGGAATGTGTAGCATGGCCCCAGAACAGCCATTCTGTTATTAAGCCCCTGTAGAGGTCTCATGCAGATAAAGTAGCCAGGATGATCAGAAACAGAAGGCTCACTTTAGAGCAAACAATTCTTGTAGCTCAATGATGTATTTTAACACAAGATTTTGCTGTTAAATTCTACAGGGTGTGCAATATTGGATGGGGAATGTCCACATGTCAGGTGGCCTGGAAAATGGCTGGAAAGCCCTTTGATATGGCATCAAGCCAGACCTCTGCTCCATCTCTGAGGGAACGCCCTCTGCGCACTATTTTTACACTCTTCATTCTCTTTTATTATCCTTGTAGATCTCTTATATTCAATAAATTCTCCACTTAACACTTTGCTGCCTGTGAAACAAGAGACTTTTGTTTCCAGAAGCGCGATTTACCATATGCAAGTCTCTTATCTATCTTAACCTAGAGAATTTGTTGGCCTTATATAGATGACTGCCTTATTTTATGGGACAGCACTCAAGAGATACTGGAAAATTACTTGAGGGGCATTAACAACAATACCTAAAATGAGAACTAACTTAGGAAATTTGCAGTTGTGAAATTAGCTTTTTGGATTTGAAAGCCCTTTAAGGGATTGTCCAGTTTTATAGTAGTTTTGAACTAGCCTCTGGGGCCAGGGGCGTAGCTAGAAATGCATGGGCCCCATAGCAAAAAAATGTATGCCCCCCCCCCCCGTGCCATCCACAGATCCCCCCTCCCCTAAACAGTGCCATCCACAGATCCCCCCTAAACAGTGCCATCCACAGATCCCCTCTCCCCTAAACAGTGCCATCCACAGATCTCCCCCCTAAACAGTGCCATCCACAGATCCCCCCTAAACAGTGCAATCCACAGATCCCCCCTAAACAGTGCCATCCACAGATCCCCCCAAACAGTGCCATCCACAGATCCCCCTAAACAGTGCCATCCACAGATCCCCCCCTAAACAGTGCCATCCACAGATCCCCCCTAAACAGTGCCATCCACAGATCCCCCTAAACAGTGCAATCCACAGATCCCCCTCCCCTAAACAGTGCCATCCACAGATCCCCCCCTAAACAGTGCCATCCATAGATCCCCCCCTAAACAGTGC
This sequence comes from Bufo bufo, assembly GCF_905171765.1. Taxonomy (NCBI): domain Eukaryota; kingdom Metazoa; phylum Chordata; class Amphibia; order Anura; family Bufonidae; genus Bufo; species Bufo bufo. The sequence continues at coordinate 62,880,242 of NC_053397.1, read as the reverse complement.
CATCCACAGATTCCCCCCTAAACAGTGCCATCCACAGATCCCCCCCTAAACAGTGCAATCCACAGATCCCCCCCTAATAACAGTGTCATCCACAGATCCCCCTAAACAGTGCCATCCACAGATCCCCCCTAAACAGTGCCATCCACAGATCCCCCCTAAACAGTGCCATCCACAGATCCCCCTAAACAGTGCCATCCACAGATCCCCCCTCCCCTAAACAGTGCAATCCACAGATCCCCCTCCCCTAAACAGTGCCATCCACAGATCCCCCCTAAACAGTGCCATCCACAGATCCCCCCCTAAACAGTGCCATCCACAGATCCCCCCCCTAAACAGTCCCATCCACAGATCCCCCCTAAACAGTGCCATCCACAGATCCCCCCTAAACAGTGCCATCCACAGATACCCCCCCTAAACACTGCCATCCACAGATCCCCCCTCCCCTAAACAGTGCAATCCACAGATCCCCCTCATAACAGTGCCATCCACAGATCCCCCCTAAACAGTGCCATCCACAGATCCCCCCTAAACAGTGCCATCCACAGATTCCCCCAAAACAGTGCCATCCACAGATCCCCCCCAAACAGTGCCATCCACAGATCCCCCCAAACAGTGCCATCCACAGATCCCCCTAAACAGTGCCATCCACAGATCCCCCCCTAAACAGTGCCATCCACAGATCCCCCCTAAACAGTGCCATCCACAGATCCCCCTAAACAGTGCAATCCACAGATCCCCCTCCCCTAAACAGTGCCATCCACAGATCCCCCCCTAAACAGTGCCATCCATAGATCCCCCCCTAAACAGTGCCATCCACAGATTCCCCCCTAAACAGTGCCATCCACAGATCCCCCCCTAAACAGTGCAATCCACAGATCCCCCCCTAATAACAGTGCCATCCACAGATCCCCCTAAACAGTGCCATCCACAGATCCCCCCTAAACAGTGCCATCCACAGATCCCCCCTAAACAGTGCCATCCACAGATCCCCCTAAACAGTGCCATCCACGGATCCCCCCTCCCCTAAACAGTGCAATCCACAGATCCCCCTCCCCTAAACAGTGCCATCCACAGATCCCCCCTAAACAGTGCCATCCACAGATCCCCCCCCCTAAACAGTCCCATCCACAGATCCCCCCTAAACAGTGCCATCCACAGATCCCCCCTAAACAGTGCCATCCACAGATACCCCCCCCCTAAACACTGCCATCCACAGATCCCCCCTCCCCTAAACAGTGCAATCCACAGATCCCCCTCATAACAGTGCCATCCACAGATCCCCCCCTAAACAGTGCCATCCACAGATCCCCCCTAAACAGTGCCATCCACAGATTCCCCCAAAACAGTGCCATCCACAGATCCCCCCAAAACAGTGCCATCCACAGATCCCCCTAAACAGTGCCATCCACAGATCCCCCCTAAACAGTGCCATCCACAGATCTACCCCCTAAACAGTGCAATCCACAGATCCCCCCTCCCCTAAACAGTGCAATCCACAGATCCCCCCTTCATAACAGTGCAATCCACAGATCCCCCTTCCCCTAAACAGTGCAATCCACAGATCCCCCCCCCTAATAACAGTGCCATCCACAGATCCCCCCTAAACAGTGCCATCCACAGATCCCCCCCTAAACAGTGCCATCCACAGATCCCCCCTAAACAGTGCAATCCACAGATCCCCCTCCCCTAAACAGTGCAATCCACAGATTCCCCCTAAACAGTGCCATCCACAGATCCCCCCTCATAACAGTGCCATCCACAGACCCCCCCCCTCATAACAGTGCCATCCACAGATCCCCCTCCACGCCGCTCACAGCAGTATATTTATAAACTAATCAGTAACTACTTTAACTTTAATAATTGCTCATTGCTGAGCTCTTTACTTGGATTTTTTTTATATCTTACTCTGTCTTAGCTCCTCCGGTAACAGCAGGCAGTGCGGGGGGCGGCGCTCACTCACTGACGTCACGCGCCTGTGCCGCCTAGTGGGAGGAGCTAAGACAGAGTAAGATATAAAAAAAATCCAAGTAAAGAGCTCAGCAATGAGCAATTATTAAAGTTAAAGTAGTTACTGATTAGTTTATAAATATACTGCTGTGAGCAGCGTGGCCCTGTATATTCTAACCCCCAGGCAAGCGTCCCTGTCACCATGGGAACGCCTGGGGGTTAGAATATACCATCGGATTTGAGTTTATACAATCTCACTGAGCTCGTGAAAACTCAGATCCAATGGTATATTCTAACCCCCAGGCAAGCGTCCCCGTCACCATGGGAACGCCTGGGGTTTAGAATACACTATCGGATCTTCTGAATTCTCAGTGGCCTGGCTGGAGCCTCCCCAGCCACTGTGTTGGCCCGGCCCTGCGTGCACCCAGCTCCTGACTCCTCCCCAGCCAGGCCCGAGCCTCGGACCGCCCGCGTCCCGCCCACTACACTAGTCTAGTGGCTCTTGCCTGGCTGCCTGTGTGTAGTGTGTGTGGAAATAAAAAATAAATAAAAAAATCAACAGAAGTCGGCACGGACGGGCCCCCAGTGGCTTAGGGCCCCATAGCCACTGCTATGGTTGCTATGGCGATCCCTACGCCACTGTCTGGGGCGTTTTGTACATAGTAAAAAGAATCTCACCTGTTCCTGCCACTCCACTCTAGCACTGTGGCTCCATTCCACAATCTACTGGTTTCCAGCCTAAAAGCTTCCAGATGGGGTCTAATAAAACCTTTAAGGAAAAACTGTGAAAATTATGCCAAAAATGTCTATTTTTCCTTTCTTATCAATTTGTTTTTCTAACTGTTATAAAAGATTTCAAGACAAAACATTTCTACATTTTTAAATTTTTAAAAAAAAGCAAAAAGTAAAAAAAAATGTGTGTACATTTGTATATTTTACACACACAAAGTCCACTATACTATAGCTAAGGGTACTTTCACACTAGCGTTTTTCTTTTCCGGCACTAAATTCCGTCATAGGGGCTCAATACCGGAAAAGAACTGATCAGTTTTATCCCCATGCATTCTGAATGGAGAGAAATCCGTTCAGAATGCATCAGGATGTCTTCAGTTCAGTCACTGAACGGCGTTTTGGACAGAGGAAATACCGTTGCATGCTGCGGTATTATCTCCGTCCAAAATTCCGGATCAGTTGCGGCATTAATTTACATTGAAATGTATTAGTACTGGATCCGGCATTAAAAATACTGCAATGCCGGATCCGTCCTTCCGGCCTGCGCATGCGGTAAAAATGTAAAAAAAATATATAATGGATCAGTTTCTCCGGATGACATCTGGAGAGACGGATCCGTTCTTGCAATGCAATACATCCAGATCCGTCTACAAATGCTATCCGTTTGCATGCAGATTGCCGGATCACTCTGCCGCAAGTGTGAAAGTAGCCTAAAACTAATATATATATATACAGTACAGACTAAAAGTTTGGACACACCTTCTCATTCAAAGAGTTTTCTTTATTTTCATGACTATGAAAATTGTAGATTCACACTGAAGGCATCAAAACTATGAATTAACACATGTGGAATTATATACATAACAGTGTGAAACAACTGAAAATATGTAATATTCTAGGTTCTTCAAAGTAGCCACCTTTTGCTTTGATTACTGCTTTGCACACTCTTGGCATTCTCTTGATGAGCTTCAAGAGGTAGTCCCCTGAAATGGTTTTCACTTCACAGGTGTGCCCTGTCAGGTTTAATAAGTGGGATTTCTTGCCTTATAAATGGGGTTAAGACCATCAGTGGCGTTGAGGAGAAGTCAGGTGGATACTGCTTTAAGAAATGAAGGTCAGTCAGTCAGCCGAAAAATTGGGAAAACTTTGAAAGTAAGGGCTATTTGACCATGAAGGAGAGTGATGGGGTGCTGCGCCAGATGACCCGGCCTCCACAGTCACCAGGACCTGAACCCAATCGAGATGGTTTGGGGTGAGCTGGACCGCAGAGTGAAGGCAAAAGGGCCAACAAGTGCTAAGCATCTCTGGGAACTCCTTCAAGACTGTTGGAAGACCATTTCAGGGGACTACCTCTTGAAGCTCATCAAGAGAATGCCAAGAGTGTGCAAAGCAGTAATCAAAGCAAAAGCTGGCTACTTTGAAGAACCTAGAATATGACATATTTTCAGTTGTTTCACACTTGTTTGTTATGTATATAATTCCACATGTGTTAATTCATAGTTTTGATGCCTTCATAGTTATGAAAATAAAGAAAACTCTTTGAATGAGAAGATGGTCTGTATATACATATATATATCCAAGTATAATCAACGCAGCACTCCTCTTGTAAAAAAACGCAGTGTCTTTATTCACACATGTGACACAAAATAGGCAACGTTTCAATCCCCTTCCGGGATCCTTCTCAAGCCAAGCACTTGGCTTGAGAAGGATCCCGGAAGGGGATTGAAACGTTGCCTATTTTATGTCACATGTGTGAATAAAGACACTGCGTTTTTTTACAAGAGGAGTGCTGCGTTGATTTTACTTGGATATATACACCTGATGTCAAGGGGGAGACGCATGCACCGGATAAACTACTAAAGCGAGTGCTGCCGGATTTAATATACTATATATATATATATATATATATATATATATATATTATAATTTTTTATATATATATTTTTTTTATAAACGATAAAGGGGGAAAAATGTGTGCATGTGTGTGTACCTAGTTTGCTATACAATTGCTAAGGACCAGTAACTATAGCTATACATTTTTTTATTTTTTTATTTATTAACTATGTTTTTACTTATTTATTTTTCATGACAAAGGTGAATTAAACCCTTCCTGCCACAGAGCAAGAAGGGGTTAATTTAGGTCTTACAGCTCACAGTTAGGCCTCTTTTACATGAGTGAGTTCCATGCATTGGACTTTCAGCGTGAGTATGCTACAGCACCTGTCCTGATGTCCCAGCACCTTCCTGACCTCCCTTACAGTTCTGGAATGCTGTGCGTGGAATCTGCTGCGTGAAAGACAGCCAAGCCCCGCTCCGGACAGCAGAGATGGAGCATTAACATGATTGATAATGCTCCGTGCCTCTCTGTGACCTTTTTGCTACAAAATCACAGTGACAGCTTTATCTCACTGTGATTTTGTAGTAACAAGCTCACAGAGAGGCACCGAGCATTATCAATCATGTTAATGCTCCATGTCTCTGCTGTCCGGAGCGGGGCTTGGCTGTTTTTTACGCAGCGGATTCCGCGCACGGCATCCTCTCGTTTGAAAGAGCCCTAACACTGACATAATGCTGTCAGTGTTACACAATACATTCTAGAACTGTAAGGGTTACACAGCATCATAAATCAATATAATGCTATGTGATCCTGTCAATGCTGGGAGGTCAGGATGGGAGCTGCCGCATACTCACGCTGCATGTCCAATGCGTGGAACTCGCTCGTCTGACAGGGGCCTTAATTTTATAGCCAGCATTGGATGTGCTCACATTAAGAAGAGAACTTCCCTGCGAGCTTATACACTTTACACTGCGATAGATCATTGTAGCAGAGAGCCCGCTTCTGCTTGTCTTAGAGTTCCTCAGAGATCCTTACTGTGACCACAGCTGTCTAATAAGAGACAGAAAAAAATGAAAAATTATATATATGTATATATACACAAAAATGCTTCAATAAACAAGACTACGAGACTTTCAGCACACTGCAGGAACAAGCTATTTTGCTGAAATATTGCAAATGCACAGAAAGTCCTTTCTGTTCAGCCTCCTCCATCTTCAGCTACACACCGACTGGGTGCCAACAGTATAAAAATAGAGTTAGTTGTTTAGCTCATCCACCTTGATATCTACACTGGTGTCTTAATTTGTGGAAGTACGCGGAGTAATGCCATCTCAGTCCTGAGAAATTACTCCATCAGGTAGAAAATGTTCCAGTGCTTGGAAGTTTAATAAAAGCTAATTCTTGTATATTCATTAAAAAAGACAACCCGGTTAAAAATGCAAAAAGCTATGCATTTTGAAATTATGTGCATTGGCTCTTAGTCAAAGCGTTGACTTCGAACAGGTCCACATAGGTTTGAAACACGTAGCTTTTTATATTTTTTATTAGGGGACTGTGTGATTTTTTTTTTCATGATATACAATAAAGAATTAGCTTTTATGAAATTCAGAATAAATGACAGATTGGAAACAAAATTTGTAATTATATATTATATATTATATTTTATTAATTTTTCCCCCCCAAAGGATATGGTGGAAGAAGCTACAGGTGTTTTATTTAATGCCACAGAAAAAAAGTTCTACATACGAAGTGTGAAGATCTTGATTCCCAAGTCTTGGTCAAATAAGAACTATACGAGACCCAAAACAGAAACCTATGATGCGGTACAGTAAAATGCAGGATGATTTTTTTTAAATGACTGGTGTGTTTTATATTTGTTTCATTATTTATCTGTAAATATAATGTATTTGTGTGTTTGTAATGTTAGGCAGATATTATCATCGCTAAGCCTACCGTGCAGCATGCAGATGACCCTTATACCCAACAGTATGGAAAGTGTGGAGAACCAGGCAAATTAATTCACCTTACACCAGATTTCATGACTGATGATGGGCTTATCTCAGTGTATGGCCCTCGAGGTAAAGAGATTTCTTTGCTTTCTTTTCTTTGATAAAATTATTATATATTAAATCTTTTCACTTTTAATGTTGTTAAAGAGAATGTGTCACCATGAAATGCAGTGCAATCTGCAGGCAGAAAGTTGTAGAGCAATAACCAATAAGAGTATATGCGCTTGAATAATAAAAAAAAAACTTTATAGTTACACCATAAACATGAATATATCATTAAATTTTTGGCATACACAAATGATTGGCATACACAAATAAATTAAAGTAAAAAATAACACAAATGTGGTGCTCGGACGGCAAGATAAAAATAAAGTGCAAAGTTGTAGAGCAAGAGCTGAGCAGATTAGATAACGTATTTTTCAGCCTGTAAGACACACCTGACTATAAGACGCACCCAGGTGTAGACATCATTAAATTAGAAAAATATATTTTCTACTTATTAATCCTTCCATGGTGGTTTAAGGAAGTGGAGGCTCATTCATTTTGGGTTCTAGAATAAAGGTTTTGGTCAGTTCCTGTTATCCTTAGTGTGTCATCTGTTGAATATTGTAAAAAACTGCAATGGTGCATGTGGTCACCTCATTAAAAGTGTCTTTACCCTAAGTAAATGCATCTCCTGTCATTTCTCTGCAGTGTCGTGCCATGCTTGTTCTGCCAGATTATTTACTTTTTAAGTTTACTCGCCATGATTATGGCATTATATAAATACACACATAGCATTGCAGTAAGCATATCTTACACACACACACAGCCGGCAGTACATAAATTATACACACAGACACAGCTCTGCAGTATGCATATTATACACACACATACAGACACACCACATAGAGCTTTGAAGTATGTATATTAGTAACACAGACACACAGCCGTACAGTACGCACATTATACACACAGCTCTACGGTACACATATTATACACACACAGCAGTGCAGTACGCACATTATACACAGAGCTCTACAGTACACATATTATACACATAGCAGTGCAGTATGCACCTTATACACAGAGCTGTATGGTACACATATTATTCAGGGAGTGCAGAATTATTAGGCAAGTTGTATTTTTGAGGATTCATTTTATTATTGAACAACAACCATGTTCTCAATGAACCCAAAAAACTCATTAATATCAAAGCTGAATATTTTTGGAAGTAGTTTTTAGTTTGTTTTTAGTTTTAGCTATTTTAGGGGGATATCTGTGTGTGCAGGTGACTATTACTGTGCATAATTATTAGGCAACTTAACAAAAAACAAATATATACCCATTTCAATTATTTATTTTTACCAGTGAAACCAATATAACATCTCAACATTCACAAATATACATTTCTGACATTCAAAAACAAAACAAAAACAAATCAGTGACCAATATAGCCACCTTTCTTTGCAAGGACACTCAAAAGCCTGCCATCCATGGATTCTGTCAGTGTTTTGATCTGTTCACCATCAACATTGCGTGCAGCAGCAACCACAGCCTCCCAGACACTGTTCAGAGAGGTGTACTGTTTTCCCTCCTTGTAAATCTCACATTTGATGATGGACCACAGGTTCTTAATGGGGTTCAGATCAGGTGAACAAGGAGGCCATGTCATTAGATTGTCTTCTTTTATACCCTTTCTTGCCAGCCACGCTGTGGAGTACTTGGACGCGTGTGATGGAGCATTGTCCTGCATGAAAATCATGTTTTTCTTGAAGGATGCAGACTTCTTCCTGTACCACTGCTTGAAGAAGGTGTCTTCCAGAAACTGGCAGTAGGACTGGGAGTTGAGCTTGACTCCATCCTCAACCCGAAAAGGCCCCACAAGCTCATCTTTGATGATACCAGCCCAAACCAGTACTCCACCTCCACCTTGCTGGCGTCTGAGTCGGACTGGCTCTCTCTGCCCTTTACCAATCCAGCCACGGGCCCATCCATCTGGCCCATCAAGACTCACTCTCATTTCATCAGTCCATAAAACCTTAGAAAAATCAGTCTTGAGATATTTCTTGGCCCAGTCTTGACGTTTCAGCTTGTGTGTCTTGTTCAGTGGTGGTCGTCTTTCAGCCTTTCTTACCTTGGCCATGTCTCTGAGTATTGCACACCTTGTGCTTTTGGGCACTCCAGTGATGTTGCAGCTCTGAAATATGGCCAAACTGGTGGCAAGTGGCATCTTGGCAGCTGCACGCTTGACTTTTCTCAGTTCATGGGCAGTTATTTTGCGCCTTGGTTTTTCCACACGCTTCTTGCGACCCTGTTGACTATTTTGAATGAAACGCTTGATTGTTCGATGATCACGCTTCAGAAGCTTTGCAATTTTAAGAGTGCTGCATCCCTCTGCAAGATATCTCACTATTTTTGACTTTTCTGAGCCTGTCAAGTCCTTCTTTTGACCCATTTTGCCAAAGGAAAGGAAGTTGCCTAATAATTATGCACACCTAATATAGGGTGTTGATGTCATTAGACCACACCCCTTCTCATTACAGAGATGCACATCACCTAATATGCTTAATTGGTAGTAGGCTTTCGAGCCTATACAGCTTGGAGTAAGACAACATGCATAAAGAGGATGATGTGGTCAAAATACTCATTTGCCTAATAATTCTGCACTCCCTGTACACACACAGCAGTGCAGTACACACATTATACACAGAGCTCTATGGTACACATATTATACACACAGCAGTGCAGTATGCACATTATACACAGAGCTTTACGGTACACATATTATACACACAGCAGTGCAGTATGCACATTATACACAGAGCTTTACGGTACACATATTATACGCAAACAGCAGTGCAGTATGCACATTATACAGAGAGCTCTATGGTACACATATTATACACACACAGCAGTGCAGTACGCACATTATACCCAGAGCTCTAGGGTACACATATTATACACACACAGCAGTGCAGTAGGCGTATTATACACAGAGCTTTACGGTACACATATTATACACACAGCAGTGCAGTACGCACATTATACAGAGAGCTCTACGGTACACATATTATACACACAGCAGTGCAGTACACACATTATACGCACAGGTCTACGGTACACATATTATACACACACAGCAGTGCAGTATGCACATTATACAGAGAGCTATACAGTACATATATTATACACACAGCAGTACAGTACGCACATTATACACAGAGCTCTATGGTACACATATTATACGCACACAGTAGTGCAGTATGCACACTATACAAAGGGCTGTACATAACACATATTATATGCACACAACAGTGCAGTATGCACATTATACACACAGCTCTACGGTACACATATTATACACACAGCAGTGCAGTATGCACATTATAAACAGAGCTCTACAGTACACATATTATATACACAGTGCAGTACGCACATTATTCACAGAGCTCTACGGTACACAAAAATATACACACAGCAGTGCAGTATGCACATTATACAGAGAGCTCTACGGTACACATATTATACACACAGCAGTGCAGTATGCACATTAGACGCACATTGCAGCACACACATTACACATACACAGTATATACACACTCATACACAGAGCTGTGCTGCATGCACAGCCGACATACATACCGTACATACACATACATACAGTTCTGCTGTATACATAGCTGACAAACACAATTCTGCTGCATACACAGCTCTGTCTCTCACTTACAAGCAATATTAATTTACATTTCTGTGCATCTACAACCACCGTATTTTTCATCCCGGTCTGGCCCCTCTTAGTTATGAGATCATGATCCGAAAAGCTCTGTATTAGTGCACTGCTGGATCATTAAAGGGGTTTCCCAAGATTTTCATATTGACATATTTAGTTTAGGTTATCAATTTGAGATGGCGGGGATCTGACCCCTTGCATCTATGCCAATCAGCTGTTTGAGGAGGTTGCAGCACCCTGTCTAGCACTGCTGCCTTTTCCTAGATCAGTGACATTACATTTATTAGTCTGTAGCCTAGGTGCAGCTCAGTCCCATTTAGGTGAATGGGCAGAGCTGTAATACAAAGCATAGCCGAAATATGTTTGATGGCAGTGTGCTTGGTATGCTGTGAGGAGGCTACAGCACTCACCTGAGCGCCGCCTCCTCAAACAGCAGATTAGCAGTAGTGCTAGGTGTTGGACCTCCACTGGTCTGATATTGATCACCTATTCATTGATTTCACCATCTCAGAAAACCCATTTAAGGAAGCAGTCAGGAAGGTCTAACACTGCTGGACTGTGGCAGGCGCAGCACTATGAAGTGCCTTTTGCACTGTGGCATTAGAAGAATTTTGATATCTCTGACTTTTAGTCTAAACAGACTGTCTGTTACTCTGTAATTCCTCTAGCGTCGTTCTATGGAAACAGTAGGTTTAAAGAGCACACCAAATGGTTCAAATAACTTCTTTATTAACTTCAACTTTTCTTCATATATAACACTGCCGCCTCCGCAGCAGATAGTCCATGTACAAAACACGTGTTGAAAAGATATCACAAAATGGCGGTATGCATAAGATGGTGGTTCAATCTTCTCATTCAACATAAAATGGTGGATATATTTCTCTCTTGAGTATCTATACTCTCACTTTAAGTTATTTAGACACTTTATGATCTCTCTGAGAAATATATATGAGGTCGAACTAATAGTTCACTTGCAGTATGCAGTTAGCACTGACTATTTGCAGATTGGTTGAGTATGATCTGGCATGGTTGTATGCAATTTGGATTGCAATATGTTTGTATGGTATTTGTAGTAGTTCACAGTTTGCAACTGTAGCTTGCAATTTATATTTGTACTTTGCAATTGAATTTGTATGGTTGCAATTGATGGAACTGTAAGTAAACACATATATATCTAGTTCAGTATACAGTTCTAAACACAATACTAACAATATAAACATTATATAACTTGTTTTCAATACCTATATTGGCCTCTTGTTCCCATAAAACTTAGCTCTCAGTGGAGTGAATGTCTCTTCAGCTCCTGTCTATGGTAAATAATGATTCTAGCAGCAGGAGCTGGGAGGAATTCCCAGACAGGCTGTCTGTGAGGCTGGCTGTGATTGGTGAAAACTCTTGCTGTATGAGAAGCTGGCTGTGATTGGTCTAGACAGATTAACACAATGCTTTCTGTTGTTTCTGCTGTGTCACTGAGCTTACCTTATATGAATCTTAAAGGCATATTATCTTTTTCTGCTTCTGTGAACACAAAATATAACAGTTATATGACATCCAAAACATGATGTCACAGTAAATAACTCTGCTTTTGTCTTTAACACATAAACATAGGAACTGTATTAAGGCTATTGGCAGGTCTAGCTGTATACACATATAAGCTATACTAGCAACCTAGGAAAGATCTTAGCTGGCCAGCTACATGGATCACCCTGATGGCAGACTATAAGATGCAGACACTTTTTAGTAAGACTTGTGCTGTGAACTCTGGCAGTCTGTTCTGGCGGAGGAATAGACTGCTGGAATTCACTATAAACAATGTATATGCCAGCTTTTGGCCAGACCAAAAATATAACACACAGCATTTTTTGTCCAGCTGAAAACCGGCCTATATGTTGGAAAACAGCCGGATCCCATTACAGTGAATGAGATCCATTGGTGCACGGTGGTATTTGGCTATGCTGGATTTTGTGAACCAGCAGGCTGTTCCTCCACTGGAATGGACTGCCAGAGTTCCCAGTGCATGTGAACCCTGCCTTAGAAGCTGGAAGAGGAGGGGTGGGAGGGAGATAAATAGTTCATAACAGTAGAACTAGACATTTCTCTGTGATAAGTAGGGTTGAGCGAACACCTGGAAGTTTGAGTTCGCCAGGTTCTGGTAAACTTCGCCGCAAGGTTTGGGTTCGGGACCCGAACTTGACCCCGAACCCCAAAGAAGTCAAGGGGGACCTGAACTTTGGGGCACTAAAATGGCTCTAAAAAAGTCATAGAAAAGGTTAGAGGGCTGCAAAAGGAAGCAAAATAGGGGTAAGAGCAGGACAATTGCCCTGCAAACAAGTGTGGATAGGGAAATTCATTAAAATAACATAGAATAAAAAAAAGTACAAAATAATGATCTTATACTAGGAGGCGGAGGTCAAAGTGGAGTAAGAGGTTGAGGAGGCGGTGTACGTGGCGGTGTAGGTTGAAGCGGTGGTGGAGGAGGAGGTAGCCAACACTATTTTTGTAGTTTATTTTTTTATTTTATATGAATTTGGGAAGTATAAAAAGAAAACAAAGAGAAAGCGCGCTGTATAACAATGGCTGGTTGCGGCTGGTATACTTGTCTATTCTGCACAAGGTACGGACAAGTCCTGTGGGATCCCTGCCTGGTTCATTTTAATGAACGTGAGCTTGTCCACATTGGCTGTGGACAGGCGGCTGCGCTTGTCTGTGATCACCCCCCCCCCCCCCCCCCCCCCCGCTGTGCTGAACACGTTCGGACAATACACTGGCCGCAGGGCAGGCCAGGCCAGCACCTCCCAGGCATAAAGAGCAAGCTCAGGACATGTGCCCAATTTGGAGACCCAGAAGTTGAATGGGGCAGACCCATCAGTCAGTACGTTCCACGATGTTGCTGAAATGCTGCCTCCTGCTAAGACATTCCATATCAGCTGGTGGTGCTGGTTGTTGTGGCGTGCTGACAAAGCTTTTCCACATTTCGGCCATGCTAACCCTCCCTTCTGAGGTGCTGGCGGTGCCCCAGCTGCGTTGGCGACTTCTTCCTCCGCCTTCGCCTTGTGCTTCCACTTTGCCCCTAGTGTCAGGTGGGAATGCCATCAGCAGCATGTCTACCAGCGTGCGCTTGTACTCGCGCATTTTCCGATCACCCTCCAGTGACGGAATTAAGGACAGCACGTCCTTGTAGACAGGATCCAGCAGGGTGGCCACCCAGTAATCAGCACTGGGCAACTCGGCGGTGGTTGCGCAGGCACTGCAGCATGTAGTCGATCATGTGTGCCAGGCTGCCCAGAGGCAATGACAAGCTGTCTTCTGTGGGAGGTGTATCGTCTGTGTCCTCTGTATCCCCCCAGCCATGCACCAGTGATGCCCATGAGCTGCTTTGGGTGCCACCCTGCTGTGAACACGGTTCATCCTCATCATCATCCTCCTCCTCATCCTCCAGAACTGTGCCGTGGCTGGACAGTTGTGTACCTGGCCTCTGTTGGTGCAGGAACCCACCCTCCGAGCCACTTGTGAATGACTGGCCTGATAACCCGTGGAAATGATCCCTCTTCCTCCTGTGCCACATCCTCTTCCATCATCACCCGAAGCGTTTTTTCAAGGAGACATAGAAGTGGGATATTAACGCTGATGATGGCGTCATCGGCACTGGCCATGTTGGTGGAGTACTCGAAACAGTGCAACAAAGCACACACGTCCCGCATGGAGGTCCACTCAATGGTGGTGAAGTGGTGCTGTTTCGCATAGCGACTCACCCGTGAGTGTTGCAGCTGAAACTCCACTATCGCCTGATACTCGCACAGTCTCTCCAGCATGTGCAAGCTGGAGTTCCACCTTGTGGGCACGCCGCATATGAGGCAGTGAGCAGGAAGGCCGAAGCTACGCTGCAGCGCAGACAAGCGAGCAGCAGCAGGGTGAGCATGCCGAAAGCGCGCACAGATGGACCACACTTTCTGCAGCAGCTCTGACATATCAGGGTAATTTTTCAGGAACCTCTGCACCACCAAATTCAGCACATGCACCAGGCAAGGGATGTGCGTCAACCCAACAAGGCCCAGAGCTGCTACGAGATTTCGCCCATTATCGCACACCACCAGGCTGGGCTTGAGGTTAAGTGGCACCAACCACTCAGCGGTCTGTTGTTCCATGCCAGTCCACAGCTCCTGCTCAGTGTGGTGTTTTTGTGCACCTGAGGAAGGTGTTTCATTTGGGCGTGTGGCTGGCACAGATCGACTACGTCCTCTTCCTGCAACAGGAACTCCACCAACCCCAGCAGCACCATGATGCTCTCCTCATTCTTTGAGGTCACCCACTGAACTAACAGACAGATTAACTATATTATTTTCCCTGTCACGTATGCAGTGCAGGTGTACTTCATGCAATAAATGGGCAATAAATGGGTATATGACGTACACCTAACTAACAGACGGATTAACTATATCACTTTCCCTGTCACGTATGCAGGGCAGGTGTACTTCACGCAATAAATGGGTAAATAACGTGCACCTAACTAACAGACGGATTAACTATATTATTTTCCCTGTCACGAATGCAGTGCAGGTGTACTTCACGCAACAAATGGGTATATGACGTGCACCTAACTGACGGATTAACTATATCAATTTCCCTGTCACGTATGCAGCGCAGGTGTACTTCACGCAATAAATGGGTAAATGACGTGCACCTAACAGACGGATTAACTATATTATTTGCCCTGTCACATATGCAGTGCAGGTGTACTTCACGCAATTAATGGGTATATGACGTGCACCTGAATAAGAGACGGATTAACTGTATCATTTTTCCTGTCACATATGCAATGCAGGTGTACTTCATGCAATAAATGGGTATATGACGTGCACCTAACTAACAGATGGATTAACTATATCAATTTCCCTGTCACGTATGCAGCGCAGGTGTACTTCACGCAATAAATGGGTATATGACATGCACCTAACTAACAGACGGATTAACTATATCAATTTCCAACCTTTTACTTCCTTATGCGTAGCGGCATGACGCAGTAGCGTTGACATGCCGCGTTCTCCCCCGCCTCCCCTTCTCCTGCCCTCTATCTCCTCCCTTGTCTTCTTGCGCCTCTAGCTCCATGCTCCGGATGACTCTCTCCGCTACTCCCGCGATGATTTGAAGTATCGCGCGGGCCGAGGGTACTATCGTGTGGAGACGCGAAGATTTGGAGTCAGCTACACTGCTCCCTGACGTCCCGGCAATCCGGTTGGTGATTACTGCGGGCGACTTTCTATCCTTGAGGATATCAAACAGACGGCACCTGGGGTGCATGAGGTATACCGCGTCTGAGATGCATGAGGTGTCTTGACATCCGAGTTTTTACCGGGCCGTAGCTGGTTCAACGGCCCGCATCTTGTCGGCAGCTCGTCCTCCAAATTCCATCTCTGGAGCTTCACGAACACCACTGGCGAACCCCCACATCGTCTTTCTTGCCGGCCCTGACACGCTATCAGAACAGGCCCCTTTTACCCTGGGTAGGAGTTAATTGGGGCTGAAGATTTGGGAGTACAGTGGTCGGGAGGTTTCCCTTGCAAGCCAGTATCCACGTGACTGGGAACGCCCTGTTTATGTTCCATGATTATTGTGACATACGGTGACATATGGTGCTTTTTACCATCTAAATTTTGACACTTCTGTTTTGCTCCTACTGCTCCTCTGAGGAGAACATTGGGGTATTGAAGCCATTTTCAGATGAGTCTGTGTCTCATTAGAACCTAGTACCCCTTTATTTATATAATAATCTAAGTGGATTTTGTTTTGTTTTTTGGTGATATAATGCCTCCTCCTTTTGTGGTGCTAATATTGATTATGTATGGAAACCAAGATACTGAGAATTTTGGAACTGCTTACTGTTTATAAGATCATCTTAGGGGTTGGCTCTTCTCCTCCCAGTAAACTGCCGGCTGGGTTGAAGGACATCAGTCCTTCTGGGTCTCATATCTATTATTTTTAGTTCACATACCAGCTTATCGTCTTATATTCCTGCCCCTTGAATGAAGGTCTGTTTTCATTTGGTCCCATTCCCCTTTATTTAGATCTGATTTCCAGTCTGGGACTCTTGTTTTTGGGTAATGGGGAATTTTCCTTTGTGGTTGTTTACACATGTATGACCTATATCATGATATTTTGGTATATTATCTAATCCATGTATAATAGGGTAGGTCTCTCTTTATTGGTAATTACATTTTAAGATTGTCCGCTGTGGAAACACTTAAACAACACAATGTAACTCCAAGTCAATCACACTTCTGTGAAATCAAACTGTCCACTTAGGAAGCAACACTGAGTGACAATCAATTTCACATGCTGCAGGAGTGGTTCTGCAGGTGGTAACCACAGACCACTTCTCAGTTCCTAGGCTTCCTGGCTGATGTTTTGGTCACTTTTGAATGCTGGCGGTGCTTTCACTCTAGTGGTAGCATGAGACGGAGTCTACAACCCACACAAATGGCTCAGGTAGTGCAGCTTATCCAGGATGGCACATCAATGCGAGCTGTGGCAAGAAGGTTTGCTGTGTCTGTCAGCGTAGTGTCCAGAGCATGGAGGCGCTACCAGGAGACAGGCCAGTACATCAGGAGACGTGGAGGAGGCCGTAGGAGGGCAACAACCCAGCAGCAGGACCGCTACCTCCGCCTTTGTGCAAGGAGGAACAGGAGGAGCACTGCCAGAGCCCTGCAAAATGACCTCCAGCAGGCCACAAATGTGCATGTGTCTGCTCAAACGGTCAGAAACAGACTCCATGAGGGTGATATGAGGGCCCGACGTCCACAGGTGGGGGTTGCGCTTACAGCCCAACACTGTGCAGGACGTTTGGCATTTGCCAGAGAACACCAAGATTGGCAAATTCGCCACTGGCGCCCTGTGCTCTTCACAGATAAAAGCAGGTTCACACTGAGCACATGTGACAGACGTGACAGAGTCTTGAGACGCCGTGGAGAACGTTCTACTGCCTGCAACATCCTCCAGCATGACCGGTTTGGCATTGGGTCAGTAATGGTGTGGGGTGGCATTTCTTTGGAGGGCCACACAGCCCTGCATGTGTTCGCCAGAGGTAGCCTGACTGCCATTAGGTACCGAGATGAGATCCTCAGACCCCTTGTGAGACCATATGCTGGTGCGGTTGGCCCTGGGTTCCTCCTAATGCAAGACAATGCTAGACCTCATGTGGCTGGAGTGTGTCAGCAGTTCCTGCAAGACGAAGGCATTGATGCTATGGACTGGCCCGCCCGTTCCCCAGACCTGAATCCAATTGAGCACATCTGGGACATCATGTCTCGCTCTATACACTGCTCAAAAAATAAAGGGAACACAAAAAGAACACATCCTAGATCTGAGTTAATTAAATATTCTTCTAAAATACTTTGTTCTTTACATAGTTGAATGTGCTGACAACAAAATCACACAAAATAAAAAAAATGGAAATCAAATTTTTCAACCCATGGAGGCCTGGATTTGGAGTCACACTCAAAATTAAAGTTGAAAAACACACTACAGGCTGATCCAACTTTGATGTAATGTCCTTAAAACAAGTCAAAATGAGGCTCAGTAGTGTGTGTGGCCTACACGTGCCTGTATGACCTCCCTACAACGCCTGTGCATGCTCCTGATGAGGTGGCGGACGGTCTCCTGAGGGATCTCCTCCCAGGCCTGGACTAAAGCATCTGCCAACTCCTGAACAGTCTGTGGTGCAATAGAGCGAGACATAATGTCCCAGATGTGCTCAATTGGATTCAGGTCTGGGGAACGGGTGGGGCAGTCCATAGCATCATTGCCTTCGTCTTGCAGGAACTGCTGACACACTCCAGCCACATGAGGTCTAGCATTGTCTTGCATTAGGAGGAACCCAGGGCCAACCGCACCAGCATATGGTCTCACAAGGGGTCTGAGGATCTCATCTCGGTACCTAATGGCAGTCAGGCTACCTCTGGCGAGCACATGGTGGGCTGTGCGGCCCTCCAAAGAAATGCCACCCCACACCATTCCTGACCCAATGCCAAACCGGTCATGCTGGAGGATGTTGCAGGCAGTAGAACGTTCTCCATGGCGTCTCCAGACTCTGTCACGTCTGTCACATGTGCTCAGTGTGAACCTGCTTTCATCTGTGAAGAGCACAGGGCGCAGTGTCGAATTTGCCAATCTTGGTGTTCTCTGGCAAATGCCAAACGTCCTGCACAGTGTTGGACTGTAAGCACAACCCCCACCTGTGGACGTCGGGCCCTCATATCACCCTCATGGAGTCTGTTTCTGACCGTTTGAGCAGACACATGCACATTTGTGGCCTGCTGGAGGTCATTTTGCAGGGCTCTGGCAGTGCTCCTCCTGTTCCTCCTTGCACAAAGGCGGAGGTAGCGGTCCTGCTGCTGGGTTGTTGCCCTCCTACGGCCTCCTCCACGTCTCCTGATGTACTGGCCTGTCTCCTGGTAGCGCCTCCATGCTCTGAACACTACGCTGACAGACACAGCAAACCTTCTTGCCACAGCTCGCATTGATGTGCCATCCTGGACAAGCTGCACTACCTGAGCCACTTGTGTGGGTTGTAGACTCCATCTCATGCTACCACTAGAGTGAAAGCACCACCAGCATTCAAAAGTGACCAAAACATCAGCCAGGAAGCATAGGAACTGAGAAGTGGTCTGTGATCACCACCTGCAGAACCACTCCTTTATTGGGGGTGTCTTGCTAATTGCCTATAATTTCCACCCGTTGTCTATCCCATTTGCACAACAGCATGTGAAATTGATTGTCACTCAGTGTTGCTTCCTAAGTGGACAGTTTGATTTCACAGAAGTGTGATTGACTTGGAGTTACATTGTGTTGTTTAAGTGTTCCCTTTATTTTTTTGAGCAGTGTATATATACTTATATACTGTATATATATATATATATATATATATATATATATATATATATATACAGTACAGACCAAAAGTTTGGACACACCTTCTCATTCAAAGAGTTTTCTTTATTTTCATGACTATGAAGGCATTAAAACTATGAATTAACACATGTGGAATTATATACATAACAAACAAGTGTGAAACAACTGAAAATATGTCATATTCTAGGTTCTTCAAAGTAGCCACCTTTTGCTTTGATTACTGCTTTGCACACTCTTGGCATTCTCTTGATGAGCTTCAAGAGGTAGTCCCCTGAAATGGTCTTCCAACAGTCTTGAAGGAGTTCCCAGAGATGCTTAGCACTTGTTGGCCCTTTTGCCTTCACTCTGCGGTCCAGCTCACCCCAAACCATCTCGATTGGGTTCAGGTCCGGTGACTGTGGAGGCCAGGTCATCTGGCGCAGCACCCCATCACTCTCCTTCATGGTCAAATAGCCCTTACTTTCAAAGTTTTCCCAATTTTCAGCTGACTGACTGACCTTCATTTCTTAAAGTAATGATGGCCACTCGTTTTTCTTTACTTAGCTGCTTTTTTCTTGCCATAATACAAATTCTAACAGTCTATTCAGTAGGACTATCAGCTGTGTATCCACCTGACTTCTCCTCAACGCAACTGATGGTCCCAACCCCATTTATAAGGCAAGAAATCCCACTTATTAAACCTGACAGGGCACACCTGTGAAGTGAAAACCATTTCAGGGGACTACCTCTTGAAGCTCAACAAGAGAATGCCAAGAGTGTGCAAAGCAGTAATCAAAGCAAAAGGTGGCTACTTTGAAGAACCTAGAATATGACATAATTTCAGTTGTTTCACACTTGTTTATTATGTATATAATTCCACATGTGTAAATTCATAGTTTTGATGCCTTCAGTGTGAATCTACAATTTTCATAGTCATGAAAATAAAGAAAACTCTTTGAATGAGAAGGTGTGTCCAAACTTTTGGTCTGTACTGTATATATATATATATATATATATATATATATATATATATATATACTCAGCAGATTTTTGGAAAAGATGCCTCCAAAGAATCTTAATAGGAAATCAAATAGTCCGGCCTCTCCTAAAGGGGCAGGGTCCAGTAGCCCATTGACTAAGATGGACAAGTTTTTAAAATCTCCCCAGCCCAAGATGAGGTTGGCCCAGAATATATTAGGATTCTAGATAGAGAAGGAACTGGGAACAGCGTAGAAGTAGTAGGGGGAGAGGCAATATTAGATAAGAAAATAGAACAGATTGATAGTAACATAGTAACATAGTACATAAGGCCGAAAAAAGACATTTGTCCATCCAGTTCGGCCTGTTATCCTGCAAGTTGATCCAGAGGAAGGCAAAAAACCCTGTGAGGTAGAAGCCAATTTTCTCCACTTTAGGGGAATAAAAAATTTCTTCCCGACTCCAATCAGAATAACTCCCTGGATCAACGACCCCTCTCTAGTAGCTATAGCCTGTAATATTATTAAGCTCTAGAAACACATCCAGGCCCCTCTTGAATTCCTTTATTGCACTCACCATCACCACCTCCTCAGGCAGAGAGTTCCATAGTCTCACTGCTCTTACCGTAAAGAATCCTCTTCTATGTTTGTGTACAAACCTTCTTTCCTCCAGACGCAGAGGATGTCCCCTCGTCACAGTCACAGTCCTGGGGATAAATAGCTGATGGGATAGATCTCTGTACTGACCCCTGATATATTTATACATATTAATTAGATCTCCCCTCAGTCGTCTTTTTTCTAAAGTGAATAACCCTAATTTTGATAATCTTTCAGGGTACTGTAGTTGCCCCATTCCAGTTATTACTTTAGTTGCCCTCCTCTGAACCCTCTCTAGCTCTGCTATGTCTGCCTTGTTTACAGGAGCCCAGAACTGTACACAGTACTCCATGTGTGGTCTGACTAGCGATTTGTAAAGTGGTAGGACTATGTTCATATCACGGGAATCTATGCCCCTTTTGATGCAACCCATTATCTTGTTGGCCTTGGCAGCAGCTGCCTGACACTGGTTTTTGCTGTTTAGTTTGCTGTTTATTAAAATTCCTAGATCCTTTTCCATGTCAGTGTTACCGAGTGTTTTACCATTTAGTATGTACGGGTGACTTGCATTTTTCCTTCCCATGTGCATAACCTTACATTTATCAGTGTTAAACCTCATCTGCCACTTATCTGCCCAAGCCTCCAATCTATCCAGATCCCTCTGTAGTAGTATACTGTCCTCTTCAGTGTAAATTACTTTACACAGTTTAGTGTCATCTGCGAAAATTGATACTTTACTATGCAAGCCTTCTACAAGATCATTAATAAATATATTGAAGAGAATAGGGCCCAATACTGACCCCTGAGGTACCCCACTAGTGACAGTGACCCAATCTGAATGTGTACCGTTAATAACCACCCTCTGTTTTCTATCACTCAGCCAGTTACTTACCCACATACAGATGTTTTCTCCCAGTCCGAGCATTCTCATTTTATATACTAACCTTTTATGCGGTACAGTGTCAAATGCTTTGGAGAAGTCCAGATATACGACATCCATTGATTCGCCGCTGTCAAGTCTAGAACTTACCTCCTCATAGAAACTGATTAAATTAGTTTGACATGACCGATCCCTCACGAAGCCATGCTGATATGGCGTTATTTGCTTATTTCCGTTGAGATGCTCTAATATAGCATCTCTCAAAAAACCTTCAAACAGTTTACCCACAACAGATGTTAAACTTACCGGCCTATAGTTTCCAGGCTCTGTTTTTGGCCCCTTTTTGAATATTGGCACCACATATGCCACGCGCCAATCCTATGGGACATTCCCTGTCAGTATAGAGTCTGCAAATATCAGAAATAAGGGTCTGGCTATGACATTACTTAATTCCTTTAGGATACGGGGGTGTATGCCATCCGGTCCTGGCGATTTGTCTATTTTAATCTTTTTAAGCCGCTGATGTACTTCTTCCTGGGTCAGACAGGACACTTTTAATGGGGAATTTATTTTTGCATTCTGCATGTCATCTGACAGTTTATTTTCCTCAGTGAATACATTGGAGAAAAAAATATTGTCAGATGACATGCAGAATGCAAAAATAAATTCCCCATTAAAAGTGTCCTGTCTGACCCAGGAAGAAGTACATCAGCGGCTTAAAAAGATTAAAATAGACAAATCGCCAGGACCGGATGGCATACACCCCCGTATCCTAAAGGAATTAAGTAATGTCATAGCCAGACCCTTATTTCTGATATTTGCAGACTCTATACTGACAGGGAATGTCCCACAGGATTGGCGCGTGGCATATGTGTTGCCAATATTCAAAAAGGGGCCAAAAACAGAGCCTGGAAACTATAGGCCGGTAAGTTTAACATCTGTTGTGGGTAAACTGTTTGAAGGTTTTTTGAGAGATGGATAGGAAATTGATTATTATTTTAGAGGCAGTTCAACTCTCTAATCAATCTTTAGGAGACCTATCCACAAAGATAGCATCTGTTCAATCTGATATTATACTAATAAGAGACGAGATTAATAAAATTCGTGAAAGGGTTAAAGATCTACAGAAGTTCTCAATAAATATTAAAAAAGAGATGGATTTAACAACCAAGAGAATTCAGTTATCAGATTAGAGAGCAAATCATTACGGGAAAAACTTGTTGAGTTAGAAGATAGATTTAGAAGATTAAATCTTTGAATATTAGGTTTACCTGAGGGGACAGAGTCTGATGACACTGCAGGTTTTATTCAAAAATGGTTATTGGCAGTATTTGGTGTCGAATATATCTCTCCTCTATTTGCTGTTGAGAAGGCTCACCGGATTCCAGGGAGAAAACTTCCCCCTGGTAGCCCTCCCAGGGCCATTTTGGTCACCATGCTGTCCCAGAAGGATAGAGATATGATTATGAAGAGGAAGAGGGATGTTTGAGACTTACAATACAATTGTAATAGAATAGAGATTTATCCTGATTTCGCCAGAGAAACTCAGATGAAATGAAGAGAGTTCCGAGAGGTTAAGAAAAGACTCATAAGTGCCAAGATTAAATATTCCATGATACATCCCGCTAAAATGAGAGTGATTTATCAAGAGAGAGTTTTGTTTTTTACAAAATCAGAAGAGTTGTTGAAATGGCTCGATGAGAGGGGAATAGGTACTTGACTTAACTGTATCATTCATGGTTACATAAGGAGGGGGGAGGCAGGTGGGAAGGGCAGATAGTGGAAGGTTTTTAAGGTTGTATCTCCTTGCGGACCAAGTAGGGATTGGGGGGTGGAGGGGGGATCAATTTTGTATTGTCTCGAGGGCTATGGAAACGAATAACACCCAGGGAATGTCTCCCGGAGGTAGTGCCTTAGTGTATCTTGTTTCGGGAGAATGACTCAATAAATCCTGGTTTGGAATGTTAGGGGCTTAGCAGATAGAACTAAAAGAATAATCGTTTCTGATTTAATTAATATTCATCTCCCTGCGATAGTAGGATTAATAGAAACGCATTTAACATTGGAAAAACTGGCATGTATGAAAAAAAAAGGGCACAGTATGAGTATAATTCCTGTTTATCATCTTTCTCTTGTGGGGTGAGTGTTTACATACACAGAAGGGTGGAGTATGAGCCTATTGAACAAAAAATTGATAGGGAAGGAAGGTTTGTCTTTCTCCATTGTCGGTGGAATGGAGTTGTTTGCGTGTTGGCTTTCGTGAACATCCCTCCATCACTCTCCTTCATGGTCAAATAGCCCTTACTTTCAAAGTTTTCCCAATTTTTCGGCTGACTGACTGACCTTCATTTCTTAAAGTAATGATGGCCACTTGTTTTTCTTTACTTAGCTGCTTTTTCTTGCCATAATACAAATTCTAACAGTCTATTCAGTAGGACTATCAGCTGTGTATCCACCTGACTTCTCCTCAACGCAACTGATGGTCCCAATTCCATTTATAAGGCAAGAAATCCCACTTATTAAACCTGACAAGGCACACCTGTGAAGTGAAAATTATTTCAGGGGACTACCTCTTGAAGCTCATCAAGAGAATGCCAAGAGTGTGCAAAGCAGTAATCAAAGCAAAAGGTGGCTACTTTGAAGAACCTAGAATATGACATATTTTCAGTTGTTTCACACTTGTTTGTTATGTATATAATTCCACATGTGTTAATTCATAGCTTTGATGCCTTCAGTGTGAATCTACAATTTTCATAGTCATGAAAATAAAGAAAACTCTTTGAATGAGAAGGTGTGTCCAAACTTTTGGTCTGTACTGTAGGTGCGGATCTGTCTGTGCAGATACCAGACGGATCCGCACCTAACGCAGGTGTGAAATGAAGGATCATGAAAAAATATGTAGTGAAATTAAAGAATTTTGGCTTATGAATTTTAGCTCTACTCATGTACATTATGTTTGGGACGCCCTAAAAGCATTTACTCTTGGAATTTTTTTAGCCAAATTAAATAAATTAAAGCTAATTTCACAGAAAATGAGATACAACTTAAACAGAGGGTTAGATCCTTACAGTCCGAGATTAGTAATAATCAAAATTCAGAAGTACAATGTCGTCTTAGGAAATAAGGGAATATAAATTATACCTCCAAGACAAATCCCAACAGCTGGCTTTTTTTGCAGGTCAGAAACAATATTGTGAAGCAGGTAAGCCAGGTCGCTTCCTTGCTACTATAATCCAAAATCAAAAGGTCTCTAACAAAATTAAATCTATTAGATAAGAAATGGTTGCCTGTCTTCTGATAGTGAGGAGATTAAGCAGGAATTTACTGTCTATTTCTCCTCATTATATAGGTCTGAGACGGAAAGGGAGGAAAGAGATCTTTATACATTTCTTGATAATATCACCCTGCCAGCTCTATCAGAAGGGGACAGGGCCTCACAAAACCTTCCGATTCAATTAGACGAACTAAAGGAGGCTTTGAGTTTTATCAGTGGCAATTCTTCCCCGGGCTTGGACAGACTTCCTTTTGAGCTATATAGGAGATATGGTGAGGTATTGCCTCCCTATCTATTGCAGGTATTAGATTTATCTTGGGAAGAGGGTAGGCTCCCTCCCTATCCGAGGCAATTATAACACTTGTATTAAAGAAGAGCAAGGATGAACAGGAGATCGTATCGTCCTATTTCATTACTTAATACTGCTTATTAAATATGTGCCAGAGTCCTGGCCAATAGACTAAAGAGGATAATTGGTAAAATCATACATCCAGATCAAACTGGGTTCATCCCTAAGCGGCTTGCCCAATCCAACATTCGTAGAGCAATAATAAATGTTCATGTGGGGGATGGGGAGGACCGCTCCATCCTGTCATTAGATGCATCCAAGGCGTTTGACAGGGTGGAGTGGAAATTCCTATGGCAGACTATGGGGAAAATGAATATGGGCTTTAATTTTATCAGGTGGGTAAAGTTATTATATAACCAACCCACCACAAGAATAAATATTAATGGAACATGTTCGGATGCCTTTATTTTATATCGATTAACAAGACAGGGCTGCCCTCTATCCCCCCTCCTATTTGCTATTTTTTTGGAACCCCTTGCTTGCAGAATTAGATCGGATTAGAGGGTGCGGGGATTTGGGGGGAGGGGTGTTCATGATAAAATAAGCCTCTATGCAGACGACGTCCTTATTTTTCTACAAGATGGTTAAAATGGTTTAGCATTACCTTATGTAATGAAATTAATAAATTAATTTGGGGCAGTATGGGGTTATGAGGTGAATTGGTAGAAATATGTTTAACTCCCCTTTAACCGCCCCCCCCCCCCCCCATATTATAGATGCCGAGGTTAGGATTCTTACTCCAACAGACTCCCTGGATAATTTGGGCATTAGGATTAGTCCCTCGGTTTAGGATTATTATAGGTTAAATATTTCACCACTTACGGCCCTTGACGCGGTGAGTGGCTTACTATGCTTTGGCCAAAATATAAACCAATGTCTCATCCAGCATGGAGGGCAGAGTGCTGGATGTAGTGTGCGATCACATTTGCATTTTCCGTTTGTATATGTATTTCGCCATAGTGATGTGCACCTGCAGCAGGTTGTGCTGACCCAACCCCTTATTTTTTTCTTTGTAGTATATATTGGAGGCGTGGCGATCTCCTTGGAGTCATTGCACACCTGACCAGTTAATCTGTCCTTGAGGCTGGTTTTAAAGTCAGTATAAAACTGAGTCTGCTTGTATAGAACCTACCATTAGCCATCTGGCTCCAGGAGAAGTATATGGTAGGTTCAGCATGCATGTTGGTACTTGCATCCCTGGATCCGATGAAAGCTGTAATGGCACCGGACGGGGTTACAAGCAAAGTGTACTTGGCTTGCATGCTGACCTGCATTCCCTGGATTTTATGTGGCTGTCATGGCCCATGAACAGGTAGGAACAAGAGTTAGGGACCACTCATGAGACAGCCTTGACGCGGTGAGTGGCTTACTATGCTTTGGCCAAAATATAAACCAATGTCTCATCCAGCATGGAGGGCAGAGTGCTGGATGTAGTGTGCGATCACATTTGCATTTTCCGTTTGTATATGTATTTCGCCATAGTGATGTGCACCTGCAGCAGGTTGTGCTGACCCAACCCCTTATTTTTTTCTTTGTAGTATATATTGGAGGCGTGGCGATCTCCTTGGAGTCATTGCACACCTGACCAGTTAATCTGTCCTTGAGGCTGGTTTTAAAGTCAGTATAAAACTGAGTCTGCTTGTATAGAACCTACCATTAGCCATCTGGCTCCAGGAGAAGTATATGGTAGGTTCAGCATGCATGTTGGTACTTGCATCCCTGGATCCGATGAAAGCTGTAATGGCACCGGACGGGGTTACAAGCAAAGTGTACTTGGCTTGCATGCTGACCTGCATTCCCTGGATTTTATGTGGCTGTCATGGCCCATGAACAGGTAGGAACAAGAGTTAGGGACCACTCATGAGACAGCCTTGACGCGGTGAGTGGCTTACTATGCTTTGGCCAAAATATAAACCAATGTCTCATCCAGCATGGAGGGCAGAGTGCTGGATGTAGTGTGCGATCACATTTGCATTTTCCGTTTGTATATGTATTTCGCCATAGTGATGTGCACCTGCAGCAGGTTGTGCTGACCCAACCCCTTATTTTTTTCTTTGTAGTATATATTGGAGGCGTGGCGATCTCCTTGGAGTCATTGCACACCTGACCAGTTAATCTGTCCTTGAGGCTGGTTTTAAAGTCAGTATAAAACTGAGTCTGCTTGTATAGAACCTACCATTAGCCATCTGGCTCCAGGAGAAGTATATGGTAGGTTCAGCATGCATGTTGGTACTTGCATCCCTGGATCCGATGAAAGCTGTAATGGCACCGGACGGGGTTACAAGCAAAGTGTACTTGGCTTGCATGCTGACCTGCATTCCCTGGATTTTATGTGGCTGTCATGGCCCATGAACAGGTAGGAACAAGAGTTAGGGACCACTCATGAGACAGCCTTGACGCGGTGAGTGGCTTACTATGCTTTGGCCAAAATATAAACCAATGTCTCATCCAGCATAGAGGGCAGAGTGCTGGATGTAGTGTGCGATCACATTTGCATTTTCCGTTTGTATATGTATTTCGCCATAGTGATGTGCACCTGCAGCAGGTTGTGCTGACCCAACCCCTTATTTTTTTCTTTGTAGTATATATTGGAGGCGTGGCGATCTCCTTGGAGTCATTGCACACCTGACCAGTTAATCTGTCCTTGAGGCTGGTTTTAAAGTCAGTATAAAACTGAGTCTGCTTGTATAGAACCTACCATTAGCCATCTGGCTCCAGGAGAAGTATATGGTAGGTTCAGCATGCATGTTGGTACTTGCATCCCTGGATCCGATGAAAGCTGTAATGGCACCGGACGGGGTTACAAGCAAAGTGTACTTGGCTTGCATGCTGACCTGCATTCCCTGGATTTTATGTGGCTGTCATGGCCCATGAACAGGTAGGAACAAGAGTTAGGGACCACTCATGAGACAGCCTTGACGCGGTGAGTGGCTTACTATGCTTTGGCCAAAATATAAACCAATGTCTCATCCAGCATGGAGGGCAGAGTGCTGGATGTAGTGTGCGATCACATTTGCATTTTCCGTTTGTATATGTATTTCGCCATAGTGATGTGCACCTGCAGCAGGTTGTGCTGACCCAACCCCTTATTTTTTTCTTTGTAGTATATATTGGAGGCGTGGCGATCTCCTTGGAGTCATTGCACACCTGACCAGTTAATCTGTCCTTGAGGCTGGTTTTAAAGTCAGTATAAAACTGAGTCTGCTTGTATAGAACCTACCATTAGCCATCTGGCTCCAGGAGAAGTATATGGTAGGTTCAGCATGCATGTTGGTACTTGCATCCCTGGATCCGATGAAAGCTGTAATGGCACCGGACGGGGTTACAAGCAAAGTGTACTTGGCTTGCATGCTGACCTGCATTCCCTGGATTTTATGTGGCTGTCATGGCCCATGAACAGGTAGGAACAAGAGTTAGGGACCACTCATGAGACAGCCTTGACGCGGTGAGTGGCTTACTATGCTTTGGCCAAAATATAAACCAATGTCTCATCCAGCATGGAGGGCAGAGTGCTGGATGTAGTGTGCGATCACATTTGCATTTTCCGTTTGTATATGTATTTCGCCATAGTGATGTGCACCTGCAGCAGGTTGTGCTGACCCAACCCCTTATTTTTTTCTTTGTAGTATATATTGGAGGCGTGGCGATCTCCTTGGAGTCATTGCACACCTGACCAGTTAATCTGTCCTTGAGGCTGGTTTTAAAGTCAGTATAAAACTGAGTCTGCTTGTATAGAACCTACCATTAGCCATCTGGCTCCAGGAGAAGTATATGGTAGGTTCAGCATGCATGTTGGTACTTGCATCCCTGGATCCGATGAAAGCTGTAATGGCACCGGACGGGGTTACAAGCAAAGTGTACTTGGCTTGCATGCTGACCTGCATTCCCTGGATTTTATGTGGCTGTCATGGCCCATGAACAGGTAGGAACAAGAGTTAGGGACCACTCATGAGACAGCCTTGACGCGGTGAGTGGCTTACTATGCTTTGGCCAAAATATAAACCAATGTCTCATCCAGCATGGAGGGCAGAGTGCTGGATGTAGTGTGCGATCACATTTGCATTTTCCGTTTGTATATGTATTTCGCCATAGTGATGTGCACCTGCAGCAGGTTGTGCTGACCCAACCCCTTATTTTTTTCTTTGTAGTATATATTGGAGGCGTGGCGATCTCCTTGGAGTCATTGCACACCTGACCAGTTAATCTGTCCTTGAGGCTGGTTTTAAAGTCAGTATAAAACTGAGTCTGCTTGTATAGAACCTACCATTAGCCATCTGGCTCCAGGAGAAGTATATGGTAGGTTCAGCATGCATGTTGGTACTTGCATCCCTGGATCCGATGAAAGCTGTAATGGCACCGGACGGGGTTACAAGCAAAGTGTACTTGGCTTGCATGCTGACCTGCATTCCCTGGATTTTATGTGGCTGTCATGGCCCATGAACAGGTAGGAACAAGAGTTAGGGACCACTCATGAGACAGCCTTGACGCGGTGAGTGGCTTACTATGCTTTGGCCAAAATATAAACCAATGTCTCATCCAGCATAGAGGGCAGAGTGCTGGATGTAGTGTGCGATCACATTTGCATTTTCCGTTTGTATATGTATTTCGCCATAGTGATGTGCACCTGCAGCAGGTTGTGCTGACCCAACCCCTTATTTTTTTCTTTGTAGTATATATTGGAGGCGTGGCGATCTCCTTGGAGTCATTGCACACCTGACCAGTTAATCTGTCCTTGAGGCTGGTTTTAAAGTCAGTATAAAACTGAGTCTGCTTGTATAGAACCTACCATTAGCCATCTGGCTCCAGGAGAAGTATATGGTAGGTTCAGCATGCATGTTGGTACTTGCATCCCTGGATCCGATGAAAGCTGTAATGGCACCGGACGGGGTTACAAGCAAAGTGTACTTGGCTTGCATGCTGACCTGCATTCCCTGGATTTTATGTGGCTGTCATGGCCCATGAACAGGTAGGAACAAGAGTTAGGGACCACTCATGAGACAGCCTTGACGCGGTGAGTGGCTTACTATGCTTTGGCCAAAATATAAACCAATGTCTCATCCAGCATGGAGGGCAGAGTGCTGGATGTAGTGTGCGATCACATTTGCATTTTCCAAATTAAAGATAAAGTCTGAGTTTGGCAAAAATTCACTCTTTGTCAATCAGATAAAATTGCCTTGATTAAAATGATTCTTACTGCCTGCTCTGTTTGGATAGAGGACTCCTTTTTCAGACTTTGGAAAGTCTCCGCAATGACCTGATATGGGGAAGGAAGAGAGTCCGGATTAAACAAAAATATTTATGGCTCTCAGAGGAAGACGGGGGCTTATCTCTCCCCTATCTCCAAGGATATTATCTTGCCGCCCAGATTTAGTGGTGTATGGGCGACACAGATAATATAATATATCATATCCTCAGTAGAGAATTTGCAGGTCCTCAACGAGCCATATTTAGTATTTTGGAATCAGGTTTTATGGGAACACGAGGGAAAAAATGTCCCATGAGCAATGCAATTAACTTAGTATGGAAAAAAGTTAAACTGATATTAAGGATCACATACACTTTAACTTTTTCTCCCCTTTGGCATAACGCCAATCTCAGGGAATTTACGTTAATTGAAGATTATAGGTATTGGGTAAATTTGGGTATCACAAGGGTTTCACAAATAGTCTCCTCTGGAGACATAAGAAGGATGGAGGATTTGTGTGGCGAAAATATACACGGGACACTAGTTTATTTTAGATATGCTCAGTTAAAACATGCGTTTTTGTCTACTCAGAATAAAAGTTATTTTGTTGTGAATACAAATGAGTTCACTGACTTTTGTTATAATTTTAAAGCGAATAAAGCCTCTATTGCACAGATTTATAAGAAGATTAAAAAAGGCTTAAAGGGAACCTGTCATGTGGATATTTGATTATAATCTAACTAATTATATACAATCATTAACTACTAAAAAGTGCCTTAGATGTATTCACTTACTGGTGTGACAGATGGTTACCTCATAATATACACACAAACATGCCACATGCCGCAAGCTAATGAGCTGATTTGAGTCCAGCGTGATGTCATTGAGTCCAGCGTTAATTTAATTCACAGCTATAGCCACTCCCCTGCCCACCTGCTGCTGATTCATATGGAAAAAAACTGTCAATCTGCAGCCAGTAGGCGGGGAGAGTCAGGACCTCATGAATATTCATGACTCATCATTATGAGCTGGAGCTTTTCAACACAAGATGTTGGCAGATTGACTGGGTCAATTAAAGAAAGTGACCCAGCATTTTGCTAAGAGAATCAGTCACTTATTTATGTTGCTCTTAGTTAGGACACCATAAAACTGGTGACAGGTTCCCTTTAAGTAATGTAATTAAGTTTAAAAGTGAGTTAAAATGGGGTCAAGATTTGGGTATAAATAATTCACTAAATTGGAAGGTTATATACAAGAATGTAAAAATGGCTTCCCTATCTAGCAACCATAGGCTAATTCAGTTTAACATTCTCCACTGTCTGTATTATACCCTGGCTATTCTCGAATATACAAAAACTCGGACTATAGGTGCTGGAAGTGCAAAAAGGAATAAGCAGATTTCCTTCATATGATTTGGCTATGTCCACCAATACAGCTCTTCTGGGGTAGAGTCTTTGAGGCACTAGTTAGCAGGACCGCCATAAAACCCTCCTTTGACGCTCAATTGGCCATATTGGGCCTTTTTTCTCCTCCCCAAGAAATGTCTGGGAGTGTAGAAATCTTCTGGCTTAAGACTTTATTATTAGCCAGAGTAATAATAGTAAGAAAATGGGGATCAAGTACATAACCAGAACTGGAGGAGTGGCTAAACTTAACAAGGAAGGTCAAGAATTATGAGAGACTTGCTATTCAGAGCCCCTGGCAGAAAATAAAGTGCAGAAAAACGTGGGTATACTGGTCTTAATCTGTACCCTGCCGTCCTCTGGCCATGCATAATATTCCAAACCGGGGACACATAAAATAGAGCATGTATAATTGTTTTTTCCAAAGGGGATTTGTTCCGTTCCATAGCCCTAGAGACAATGAGACAAAGGGATAATGAGGGAGGAGGGGGGGATTTCCGGCGGGACAGGGGGGACCTTTCATTATTTTGTTTTATTATAAGAATTTTGGACAGAGTCAGAGAATCCTGATTTCTTATGATGTTATTGTCGCATATCATACTTGTTCAATTGCATAATTTGTTTATTGTAATTTAGTCAACCATGACTTCGCTGTCCAATCTTTTTTTATTGTATTTCTATAATGAATATAAATTTTAAAAACAAATCTTAAAAAAACTAAAAAAATAACTATATAAATTTCCCTGTCGCGTATGCAGTGCAGGTGTACTTCATGCAATAAATGGGTATATGACGTGCACCTAACTAACAGACGAATTAACTATTATATTTGTGTGTCAGGGGTACAAAGTACAATGGTGGATTGCACCCACAAAAAAAAAAAATCGCTGTAGGTCACTCACAGAATTAACAGCCAGATTTATGATTAGCTTTCTGTGTCAGGGGTACAAAGATGGTGTATTGCACCCACAAAAAAAATCGCACTAACACTGTCCCTCACTTCAGCTGCCTGCTTTCTGTCCCTTCACTACTGAGAGCTGATGGGTGGTGCTACACGTGATCCAGCTTATATAGAGTCTGGGTCACATGATGCACCTGCCAATCACAGCCATGCCATTAGTAGGCATGGCTGTGATGGCTTCTAAGGACACACAGCTTAAAAGCTTGTTGATTGGCTGCCCTGCAGCCTTTCAACAAGCTTTATTAAATGCCTGAACACTGAATTCGAACCCAAACTTTACCGGCAAAGTTCGGGTTCGGGTCCGGGTACCAAAAATCGTAAAGTTCGGTACGGACCCGAACGTTACAATTTGGGTTCGCTCAACATTAGTGATAAGATATATTACCATTTTTTTAATGATCGCCAGGGGCGTAGCTATCGGGGAAGCAGGGGACCCTGATCCAAAAGTGGCCCATCCAGGAGGAGGAGGACTAAAAGATTTTGTCAGGGCCCCCTCAACAATATTACACAATGAAATGATATACAGTGACAGTATAGACAGTGTAGGAAACGGATGGAACAGCTGCCGGGCCTGGTCTGAGAGAGTGATCTTTACTAGCCACAGAAATGGGGGCGGCATGAAAGGAAGCGGTTGTGAATTTTTTTTTGAATGGGGCCCCCCCCAGTAATTTTTTCACAACCGCTTCCTTTCATGCCTCCCCCATTCCTGTGGCAGCCACTTCTAGCTATGCCACTGATTGATCGCTTGTATTATTGATTTATGCAAAGTTGTGCTAGAAGTTAGTGACCATTTAACTACCGATGTAGTAGAGTTAACACTCATGCTTTCTGAGATTTCTGAGATGTTTTAGCTAAACTAAGCAAACACCTTCAATTGCTTTTCAATGGCTTTTGTTTCAAGATAACACTATGATTTAAGAGATTTGAGTTAAGAGTTTGAGTGCTAACCCTGCTACATCTGTAGTTATCACTAAAAGAAATTAAGAAATGCTCTTATTGTTGTCTTTGATATAGGCACCAACTTTAGACATTTTCAAGCAGCTTACATAGGTTTTAGACTCATTAACCACTCCAGCCAACAAAGACAATGGATGACTTGTTTTTTATTGTGGCAGAATTTGTATTTTCCAGTGGCATTTTTTATGACGTAAACACGCTTTTTTTTATAACATTCACCTTGCAGAATAAATTGCATGTTACCTTCATTCTGGGATTTGATATGATTCCTGCAAAATCAAATGTATATAACGTTTTACTGCTTTTACATAATAGATATGCAATAAAAGAGGAAGAAGTCTCCAAGCTCCTCTGTTATTCTCACCCTACCACCCTACTACTTGTTGATTCTTCTTGATCTCTCTGCGGTGTTTGGCGGTGTAGATCACCAAGTTATACCACATTTGCTCCATTCTATTGGACTTAAACTGGTTTTCTGGAAATGACAGTATTAGCAATTAACTTATGGTTCCTAGCATGGTTCATCTAAAGAAAAATTCATACCTGCTCCCAGCTGCTCCAGTCATGCACCCTGGCTCCCATTCTGCCATCTTCCATTTCCTGGCATGCTTAATTATGGCCAGGTATGGACATAATCACATGCACCGCTGCAGTCCATCACTGGTTTCAGTGGTGACATGTCCCCATGTGGCATGTGACCTAGTGGTGATGTGCCACTTGAGGGCATGTCACTGCCAAAGCCAGTCATTGGCTTCAGCAGTGTACATAACCCAATCAATACCTTGCCAGAAGTAAACAAGTCGGGGCATGGAAGATGGCAGAACAGAACCATACATTTTTATTTTGCTAGTGACAGAGTTGCATGGGGACTTGTTTTTTGTGGGAGGATCTGTCCTTGTTACTGGTAATATTTTGTGGTACACATGAATTTTTGATAACTTTTTTTTTTCTGTTTAATGGGAGGATTCTGTGCCCCCACAATCACCAAGCAGTAAATGTGTGCCATTTTTACAGAGACTATTTTCCACTGAGAACTTTCATGTACGGATGTATCCTTTCTTGAAATTCCTAGACAAGACAAGGAGCTAAACGTGTTCTGATATATGTGTAACCAGATGACCACCTATTCAAAACAACATTGACTTTGAGATACTGTATTGTGTCACAAGAATATCTATTCTAGGGCTGTGAAGCCACCCAGTGGTTGTTATGAGTGTATCCCTATTAACGGTTTTGGTAGCGCGTCATGAAATTATGTCAAATTAGTTTCATGAGAAACTAGAGTATTTAACCAAAAGAGATAAGGCAGGAATGTAGACATCTTACATCAAATGTAGGGAATGGGTAAATGTATGATTATCAGATACATAACATTTTAATGCTACTAGAAACTAATATACATGAGAAATCATATAACTAAACCATTTCATTATAAATGAGGGCTAGTGTTAAAACTTATGCAACCTGATTCAAGAAGTTTAAAAGAATAATCCTTATACTGTAAATTCACAGGTGTGTCATGCTGTAACTATAATGAAAGATTTTTTAAATCTAACTTTCAGGTAAAGTATTTGTCCATGAATGGGCTCATCTCCGTTGGGGTGTTTTTGATGAGTACAACTTAGATACACCTTACTATGCTGCAACAAATGGTGAAGTGGAAGCTACGAGGTGAGTTAGTTAAATTAATATATTGCCTAAGGTGGAAAATGTGTATTTTACAGGGTAATGGCCTGACTTAAAGGGGTTTTCCGAGATTTTGATACCGATGACCTATCCTCAGGATAGGTTATCAGTATCTGATCGGTGGGGGTCTGACACCCGGGACCCCTGCCGATTAGCTGTTTGAGAAGGCCCCTACCTATCAGGATAGGTCATCTGTTTCAAAATCTCAGAAAACCCCTTTAAAAATGAGTGAAACAGTTCGTACTGAATCAGGTTTGGCACGAACGCTGCAATTTTTCAGATGACAGACAAACTTGAACTTTTTCAGGCTCTTTTCAGACAAATCCAGTAAAATGTTGCATAGCACCATTTTACTGCTCATGTCACTGGGAAAAAAAGCACTAGGGAAGAAGAAGAAGGGTGCTCACATGACCCTGAGAGGAAGTTGGAGGGAGGGCTTGCCCTGATTTGCTCCCAGGCTGACAGCTTGGATGAGAAAATCAGTGAATCAGCAGGCAGGGAGGTGCCCTAGCAGAATGAGCAAAACGTAAATTTGTGCTGGGCTGTGAATGAGGGTGGTTGGGTCTTACAGTGTCTGCCAGAAAAATGATCTTAATTCTTAAGGAATCAGAGAAAGTGAAAAAACAACTAAGCTTGTTGTATTCTACTGCCAGGGACATTGAAGAGCGAGGCTAGAATTACAAAGAAGAAGAATTGTGTGTGTAGAATAGGGACAGGCAGGGAAAGCTGTCAGCCAGGGGGCGAGGAGTGAGGAGCTGAGCCTGGCTTTGCCTCCTAGCACAAATGCAGCAGCTGCAAATCTCAAAAGCAGCTACCTTACATTACTTTCATTTTTTCCCCATGTTAATAGAAATCCTTTTTTTTTGGGGGGGGGGAGGGGGGTAAGTGGAATAAGCACAAAACTGTATAACAAATGTTCTACCATTAATCTATTCTATAGCACATAGAATACTATCGTGAACTTCCTGTCAGGGCATCTGACATATTTCATTTTTTTGTTTTTTGGTTTAAGTTATCTGTAAGTAATAATGTGCTATTTATTCTTTCCCCACATGGCTGGAATTTTTTGTTGCTGTTGGGGTTGTTTAAATTAATTAAGCCGGCATATAGGTGATCAGTACACCAATACATAGGGTAGTGCAACAAATTACCTGTGAGTGATAACATGATATTAACCATCAGGCCTCAATCATCCATTTCCATTTATTGCTTTCTCCACATGGATGGAATTTAATATTTTTGTGGGAATTTTTCAAGTTGATTAAACCAGCATATAGGTGATCAGTATACCAATACACAGGGTAGTGCAACAAATTATCTGTGAGTGATAATGTGATATTAAGCATCAGGCCTCAATAATCCATTTCTATATATTTCTTTCTCCACCCGGTTCCAAATTTTTTGAGGGGTTGTTCAATTGAAATAAATAGCATAAAGACATTCACTACACCAAAACACTGGATAGTGCACCAAATTATATGTGAATGACTACCTAATATTAAGCGTCAGGCCTCAATCATCCATTTCCATTCATTTCTTTTTCCACATAGCTCCAAGTTGTTTTGGAGTTATTCAATATAATTAAACCAGCATATAGTTGATCACTACATCAATACGGTAGTGGACTAAATTATCTGTGCGTAATTACATGATAGTAAACGTCAGATCCCATTTCCATTTATTTTTTTCTCCACAGAGTTGGAATTTTATTTTTTTGCGGTGGTTGAATTAAACTAGCACATAGTTGTTCACTACACCAATACACAAGGTGTTTTCCTATAATGTGATATTAAGTGTCAGGACTTAATCAGCCATTTCCTTTTATTTATTTATTTATTTCTCCACATGGTTGGAATTTTTTTATTTATTTATTATTATTATTATTTTGGGGGGGCTGATTAATGTATTTAAACCAGCATATAGATGATTAGAACACCAATACACAGGATATTTCACCAAATTATCTATGAGTGATAAGAATTTAGGCCTAAATTTAGGCCTAAATCCGCTTCCGTTTATTGTCTTCATAAGGTGCCACTTTTATTTAGGGGTTGTTGACTATATTCAAGCCAGCATATACGTGATTACTACACTAATACACAGGGTAACACACAAAATTATCTGTGAGACCCAAAAATGTCAGGGCTATGGAAAGGTTCCAAACGAAAGACCCAGAGCCAGAATATAGGTAGCAGCAGCACCAGAAGTAGTAGTAGACCACAGTTGCCCCTGCTGGCTTTGGAAAAGCGTATCATTTATATTTGAGGTGAAAGAGTATGAGATTGTGGATCGGATGTCTTAATCCTCTTAGTCGCAGCAGGATGACATGAAGGTGACTTCAGAGTCTGACACTGTGCCCTGGAGCCAGGGGTCACAGTGTTTCTCCTGCTCCTCCTCCTTGCAGCCCCAGAGAAGACTTTCAGTGGAGTCTTCACTGCCCCTTACTATTGGGGCGCCTTCCTTTTTCCTAAGAAGTGGCAAGAAAACCCTGCAACGCCCTACAGCAGATAGTCAACAGAGTCTCCTTGTTGATGACTTGTGTGAGAGCCGTCACCGTTTGGGCTGCCCTTAGGAGGAGGTTCGGGAGAAGGCTGGGGAACCCATGCATAGCTGTTTTGATGGTGGTGGTAATAGTGGCATCTGTTGCTGTGGCATTGGTGGTGGGGGCAGCAACAGTGGCAGTCAGGGAAAATGCAGAGTAGGCGGGACCAGGAGTCCACCATGATTATTCAAATTTATTCTGATAAAATTGGCAGGGAGGGTGAGTACTCCAATGACAATTGTGTGCTGGAGAGGACATGGGAGCTGAATTGGGGTGCTGAGAAGGAGGCAGCTGACACTGTGGGTGGGTTAGGCCCAAAATGTGCCAGACCTAAGCTAAGCTTTGCTGCCTGTAGCTCTGTGTGAGTAACTACCATATGGTGTTTTTTTCTCCACAAGGCAGGCACAAAACCACAGCTGTGTGCAAAATAGGCAGGACTAAAATAAGCAGTGGCCGTTGAAACACAATTAAGTACCAGAAGTCTATTGCAGCACATAAGGTGGCAGCACCAGATCATTTGGGAAAATACAACTGGCCAACATTCAAAACAAGTCTGTCTGTCCTTCTCCTGGTCCTCTTTTTGGAAGTCAACTCACATCCTCAAGCAATATGATATCTGTCATCATTATCACCATCACCTTCTTATTCTCCTTCTAAGACTCTTCTTTGTCCTTGGCTCCATCATGAGACATCTACAACAGAATGTTTGGCTATCAAAAAACTTTTCTCCACTAACAATTAGCTTGTCTTCAAGCTGAACACCCACCTGGCCATGTTGCTGGTGATACACTTTCTGCAGTATCATTGTAGAAGTGCCTTATACTCTCAAGTGGTGGAGTATATGTGCCACTCCTTGCAATTCTAACTGTGTGGCAAGCTACACTCCATGGTGGACAGCTGGAGCAGCTGTTATGGGGACAGTACATGTCTTTCATGGCCCACTGGAACAATGTTTTTTTTGGCAGCGGCGAGGCAGCACCTCAGCAACTAGGCAAGGTCCTTTTGACCCCTCCATGATTGTGTCATCCTGGCTCCCACACGGTCACTTATCCATCTCTGTCCTCAACAGCAGCAGGGCACAGGGTTGCTCCCACCACACCTCCTTCCTATCACATGTGTCAAGTCAAGTGTTGCCATGCAGTGATCGATCTAGGTGAGAGTAACCGCTCCGGTGATCAGTTGCTAAAGTACATCAAGCAGAAAACATCCCGATGGCTGTCACCCCACTGTCTCCAACTGGGCAAGGTGGTCAGCAACAGGGGCCGCCACATTCTGGCTACCCTGAACCTGGGGGAAATAGCACATGTTCCCTACATGGCTTTTTAAAAAACTGCACTGGCTTGCCCAAGGTGCTGGCAATGTCCAGGAGACTGTGCCTTTTTTCAGCAGCATGTGTGGTTTCGAGGTTGGGCGGTGGCAGTCCATGCCAATCATGCTGCAGTTGTCCTTAATCCCCCTCATATGTATTTTTGAAGAGACACTGATTCTTATGCAATAGGTTGTGACGAAGGAGGAGGAAGAAGAACAGCTAATGCATCTTGTTGTCCGCTTTGTAGCTGTTGGGGACCCACAATGAGAAACTCACATGGTAGAGGAGGAGGAGGTGCTGCCACTGGAGGAGGAAGAAGAGTCAGAGTTGGAGGAGCAAGAGGATGAGGATGATGAGGGTGACACATGCCATTATAATATGAAGCACTTCAGTCACCTGTAGC
The DNA here is from genome assembly GCF_905171765.1 of Bufo bufo. Lineage (NCBI taxonomy): Eukaryota > Metazoa > Chordata > Amphibia > Anura > Bufonidae > Bufo > Bufo bufo. The sequence goes on along the minus strand of NC_053397.1, from coordinate 62,840,599 downwards.
AATTACAAGTCCACACCAGGAGCTCTGCTAAACCCAGCACTAACAGTCTTTCAAACTTGCAGACTTGTGTGTTCTTTTTACCTCATTGTGCCAATATTGTATGTGAGTGAGAAATAGAAGCCATACTCACAAGTCGCTGGTACAAAAGCTTTTGTTTCTTTTATTTCTTTACTTCATTCCAATATAAAATGATACATCATGAGGGACGCTGAGACAGACATCGTTCACACTTTCTCCCCTCCACGCGACATTTCGGGAGAACATGCCCGATTACTCATGCTTGAGAAAGGGGGTATGTTCTCCCGAAACATCACGTTGGGGGGGAGAAGGTGTGAACGATGTCGGTGACAAAGGCCATGACACCCATCTCAGTCAGGGACAGAGTTGGAAAGACCTAGCTCCTCAGGCACACTGGCCAGAATGGCGACCTTTAGACTCGCTTACGCAGTTACAGATGGATCGTTGAAATCAAGCAGTCTGATGATTACTGGATAGCCATGCTTTTAGACCCTCGCTATCAAAGCAAAATGGGGAAATGTTTTACTCCAACATAAAGGAAGGCCAAATTACATTACCAGGAAACACTGTATATGCAGCAGCTTGCTGTAGCGTACGGTGAGCATACGCCTGCTGCCAGCATTTATGAAAGGGAGGCCCCTCTCCACCCCCTGCAGAGTCATCCCCCTTTTCAGTCTTCTGAACATGATGGAGAATTTTTCCAAGTGCTGCGCCAGGCTGAGGCCAGTCAGCAAGCCTACAGTTCCCACCTCAATGCCCAGATTCAGGCCTACCTAAACTCTGGCAGACTGGAACAGTGGCTCGTACTGGCACAGCAGGTTCACTTTCTTGCCCAGCCTCTGGTGTCATCTCAGAGAGGGTTTTCAGTTCCATGGGAGGAGGGGTGGGGGGGATGGTTTGTGAGGACATGCAAATGGACCAAGTTGTTCTCCACCAGTGTCCAAAACATAATTTTTCTCAAAATGATCCAAGCCTGGATCTATGAGCATTTTTGCACTCCTCTGGCTGAGGCCGATCTTGCCACTGTTGCTGCCAGCCTGCATCATGCCACCACTGCCATCATGCCACTGCTGCGACCTGTTGACCATCATGTTCTGTACGACTGTTGCTGCCTCCATCATCTTACCGCTACCATCATCCCATTGCTGCAGCCTGCTGACCATCATGTTCTGTATGGCTGCTACTGCCTACTGTCACGGCTGTATGTGAGCAACAATAGTATACACAGTAAAAGAGCTACTGACCGGACCCAAACTAGGGAGGATAAAGGGTGACCCCTGTCCGACCCTCAAAGCTCTCCCTATGCTGCTAAAGCACATGCCCGGATCCAAATGGCGGAACGAGGCATGCCCACGTGCCTAAGACTGATGACCACTGTAACACCTACAATAGTGGAAGGGGCACGGCCACCGGTGCCCTACTCAGTATATGGAGGGAACCGTGGCCACCTCAGATCCAGTCAGAAAATAATCAGGTACACAACAATGTCTGTACACTTAGCTGAAGGTGTTGCAGCTGCAGAGAAGACGGATCCAAGGACAGCTGGTAATATCCGGAGTGCTTGCTGCAGCAGAACACAGGTCCAGTGAACTGATAGCTACAAGTGAAGATACTAAAGCAAGAGCTACAACTGAAATGAGAACTATAATCCACGCCCTACAATAGGAGGAGGGGTGATATAAAGAGAGGGAAATCAAACGCATGAGGAACAGCTGGGAGGAAGGAAACCAAAAGTAAACAGAGCAGTGAGAACTCCTCCCAGCTCTAGTAGTGACATCATCACAGGGGTGGAGAAACAGAGCTGTGAGAACGTCCCAAAGCTCTGGTAGTGACACCTACATCATGCCACCACCACCATCATGCCACTGCTGCAGCCTGCCGACCATCATCTTCTGTAAGGCTGCTGTTGCCTCCTTCATGCTGCTGCCTGCCAACATGTACCATATGGCTGCTGCTGTCGCCACTGCCTCAGTGGCTGCTGCTGCTCCTCACTGCTAATCCCCTACTGCCACCACTATTAACACAAAGCATCTGCCACTACTAGCACTACCAGTACTACTATTACTACTACTACTACCCATAGGCAGCCGACCTACAGCCTTGCATGCTGCTTCTGCTGCCACTATTATTGCATTTCACTATATCTGTTCCCTTTCCACATCCATACTGTACTGCTGCTGCTCCAGATTAAAAGAGAGAATTTTTTTAGGCTCGTTCCTCAAGGCACTTTAAAAATTCAAATTATCCCATAACACTGCTTGTATTTAACCATTGTCTGTCCTTGATAAGGGACAATTTAGAAGCTTTGGAATATAGCATAACATATGTGAGAGAGAGTTAGGGAGCAAAATCTTGTGTTTTCTCCATGTGTAGTGTATGGGAGACATCATAACAGCAAGTCACCCACCCGGGAAAACTGAGAATTGCAAGTGTAGCTTGCGGAATTCAAAAAAGAAAATACAAAAAAAAAACTTCACCAGCAAGTTATCATATACACATAGATTAGACTTTGTATGACTAACATGTCTTTGTCTAAATACAACTATAAATACTGATACTAAGTCTTACACTGTAATTTTCAGATGCTCTGTTGATATATCAGGTGAGAACAAAATTCAGAAATGTCAAAGTACAACCTGTACGGTTAATCCATGTGATCGTGACCTCCAAACTGGACTCTTTGAAAAAGGATGTCTTTTTGTGCCTAACCAGGATCAGTTAGTCCGAGAATCGTTAATGTACATGCAGGCTCTTCCTGATGTAAGTATAAGTAAAGCCTGACGTTCTGTCATACAATGCGTAAGGCATTTTCTATTAGAAGATCTGAGTGCTGTGATTTCTCTTTTAGATCACTAAGTTCTGTAATGGAAGTAACCACAACACCGAAGCTCCAAATATGCAAAATAAAATGTGCAATTACCGTAGCACATGGGATGTGATCATGAGCTCCAATGATACGAAGTCCACAAATACAAATCCTGGCCTCAGTATTCCTGTCCCCACAATCACACTTTTGCATTATTCAGAGAGAGTGGTGACATTAGTGCTGGACGTCTCTGGAAGCATGGGTGCCGTAAGTGATCTCTATAGCATCTAATGTCTTGTAATTAAAGAATGTTTTCAATGCAGACCAAGAGGAAAACCAAGCTTTTGTCAACAGATGCCTATAATTTTGTAGACATGTGTCAGAATAAAGCAATTCTGGGTGCTGAGAATGCCAATCTATAGAACAATGGGGCGGCATAGGTCAACAGAGGGCCTTGGTCCTTTTGTTCTATTGTCTTTTCTTGGCATAGGATTTAATATGCCCCCCAGGGTATATGACCTGGCAGCACCTCTCCAAATCTAGAGTCCTCTGATTCTCTATTTTACTGTATCTTAGCGGTGCACCTTCAATGGAGGCAAACCATGCAACTGCTATGGGGTTAAGGGAGATTAGGGGAACTAATTTTCCCCGACAAGAAGACAATTCATTTTCATGCAGCCACCACTAGAAGGAGCACAATACAAAGAGATTATATCCATTCCAGTAAATGGTAACTGAGTAAAGTTTTATGCACTGAGCTCCCCCTAGTGGTGGCTGCGGGCAACCAGCTTTATAATAGAAGGGAAATGGGTTTATCAATGTACTTTTGACAGTTATCTGGTGTAAATACATTAAGAAATATGGTGCTCAGAATGAGTGCTGTATGTATAAAGTATCTATTCTACATAGCAGTGGTAGAGAGAGACTTTATTGCAATTTTTTTAAAATTAAACTTTCTTCTGCTTAATAAAAAAAGTCAATAAGTCAGAAAACTGGGGCGCTGCGCTTTGCATCCTGTATTGCGTAGGAGTGATTGTCTTGTGCATGCTAGGAAACGGTGAGTCAAGGGGGGCCATACTGTTTTGCTATAGGGTCCTATGAGTTTCCTGTAAATAAAGATTATTCACTGAATAATCAAAATTTAGCTACTTTCCTCTACTCCAAGGTCTGCTGTCAGTGATGGGAACATTCGTGTTTACATCCAAATAATGAAAACCTATCTTGATCATTGACATACATTTTAGTCCCATATAATTGAATAGCCCTTTGAATATTTGAAATAAAAACATACGGCAATTTTAACAATTTTTTTTCTTTAGAGCAATCGAATTGGACGTTTGAACCAGGCTGCAGAAGTATTACTTATCCAGGTTTTTGAGATTGATTCTTACGTTGGAGTGGTGACATTTTCAAGCGCTCCCACTGTAAAATCAGAGCTAGTCCAAATTAAAAGTGATGCAGATCGTGAGCGGCTAAGAAAACTTCTGCCAACAGTAGCAAACGGAGGAACAAATATATGTTCTGGACTTCAGAGCGGCATTCAGGTAATGTACAAGAAAGCATCTTCTCTCTAAATTATCATATTATGGAAATATTAATAAGTGACTGCCAAGAGCTTCCACTAGGGATACAGAAGACCAAAAATATAATTTACTACGGGGCTCATCTATTAGAAAGATGAATGTCTGTTTAATAGGATAAAATGATAAATCTGGAGTACATAACTGGCAGAGGAGGGTCCAAATGTGCACTATAGGACACCAGCTGTCTGGACCAGAGGAGGACAAGTATCCCCTTAATTTGTATGGCCATGCAGCTTCCATACTTATCCCCCTGAGGCAGGAGGTTAATCTGCACATAGACTGTACAGAGAAGAATAAATGTCCTTATTCTACTGCAGCAACAAATATTCAGGACTCATTCAAGTGTAGTGGTTTTTCTGAGAACTGCTGGTCAAAAATACATGAAATCTAGAAAATTATAGTTGGCACTAGAAAACATATAATGTGAAGGAAACCACACAAGATATATAAAATGAAACTATTTAAACCTGCATAAAATTACAGGGCAAATCCCATATTTATGCAGTAGGAGGTCTACAATCCATACAAAAGGCGACAGGAATATAAAGCAAGGAGATTAATGAGTCTACACAATGTTGTTGCAGCTGGATAAAAAAAATAATAATAATTTATGTATGAAAAAAGGATAAATGAACAGTGAAAAAATATGTACACTAAAAAAGATCAAGTATGACTGGCAATCCTCCTATGTATTTAAATAGTGCACACACTTTTATAAGTTATGATCATTAGAAATGGCCTTGCGGTTCGCCCGGCGGTCGTTTCACGGCGAACTTTGCACGTTCGCGATTTGCCGAACATATGGCGATGTCCACCGACGCCATATTCTTTTGCATTGTGCTGAACTTTGACCCATGACACATCCATCAGGTGGGACAGGACAGCCAATTGAGACGTTTCAGCACCTGGACACACCCCCACCCTATCAAAGAACCCGATCAAGTATGACTGGCAATCCTTCTATGTATTTAAATAGTGCACAGACTTTTATAAGTTATGATCATTAGAAATGGCCTTGCGGTTCGCCCGGCGGTCGTTTCACGGAGAACTTTGCACGTTCGCGATTTGCCGAACATATGGCGATGTCCACCGACGCCATATTCTTTTGCATTGTGCTGAACTTTGACCCATGACACATCCATCAGGTGGGACAGGACAGCCAATTGAGACGTTTCAGCACCTGGACACACCCCCACCCTATCAAAGTACCCGATCTGGCAGCCATTTTACATTCTGTGTTTTGCCAGTATAGGGAGAAGTTGCTTTGTAGAGCAGGGACAGGCTGTTAGGGACACCAAATGCTAGCTAATAGGGCCACAAAAGTAATTTTAAGGACTAGTATAGGTGTGCTATCGATAGGTGTGATATACTGATGGGTGTGATATACTTATAATATACTTTCTAACATAGAAAGTATATTATAGTACATTTGTATTGTGCAGCAGTTGTGTGCGGTTCTGCTGCGATACCGCAGCTATATAGAGGGACAAGCGCTATTGGAACAACTATTTGCAATGGGTGTGATATACCTGTTACCCCCAAAAAAATGATTGAGGGGTGTGATATACCTTCTTCCACAAAATACTAATTGAGGGCTGCGATATACCTGTTGCCTTAAATAAACATGGTGGTGTTATATACTTATATATACTTATATATTAACTGTTGTGGCAAAAAAAAAATTGAGGGGTGTGATATACCTGCTTCCACAAAATACTGATTAAGGGGTTCGATATACCTGCTTCCACCAAATTTTGATTGAGGGGTGCAATATCCCTGCTTCCACAAAATACTGATTATGGGGTTTGATATACCTGCTTCCACCAAATATTGATTGAGGGCTGCGATATACCTGCTTCCACAAAATACTGATTAAGGGTTTTGATATACCTGCTTCCACAAAATACGGATTGAGGCCTGCAATATACCTGCTTCCACAAAATACTGATTAAGGGGTTCGATATACCTGTTTCCGCCAAATATTGATTGAGGCCTGCAATATACCTGCTTCCACAAAATACTGATTGAGGGCTGCGATATACCTGCTTCCACAAAATACTGATTAAGGGGTTTGATATACCTGCTTCCACAAAATACTGATTGAGGGCTGCGATATATTTGTTTCCACAAAATATCGATTAAGGGGTTCGATATACCTGTTTCCACCAAATATTGATTAAGACCTGCAATATACCTGCTTCGACAAAATACTGATTAAGTGGTTTGATATAACTGCTTCCACAAAATACTGATTAAGGCGTTTGATATACCTGTTTCCACCAAATATTGATTGAGGCCTACGATATATCAGCTTCCACCGAAAATTGATTAAGGGGTTTGATATGCCTCCTTTCACAAAATACTGGTTGAGGGCTGTGATGTACCTGCTTCCACAAAATACTGATTAAGGGGTTTGATATATCTGTTTCCACCAAATATTAATTGAGGCCTGCGATATACCTGCTTCCACAAAATACAAATTAAGGGGTTTGATAAACCTGCTTACACTAAATACTGATTGAGGGCTGCGATATACCTGCTTCCACAAAATACAGATTCAGGGGTTTGATATACCTGCTTCTACAAAATACTGATTAAGGGTTTTGATATACCTGCTTCCACAAAATACGGATTGAGGCCTGCAATATACCTGCTTCCACAAAATACTGATTAAAGGGTTCTATATACCTGTTTCCACCAAATATTGATTGAGGCCTGCAATATACCTTCTTCCACAAAATACTGATTGAGGGCTGCGATATACCTGCTTCCACAAAATACTGATTAAGGGGTTTGATATACCTGCTTCCACAAAATACTGATTGAGGGCTGCGATATATTTGTTTCCACAAAATATCGATTAAGGGGTTCGATATACCTGTTTCCACCAAATATTGATTAAGACCTGCAATATACCTGCTTCGACAAAATACTGATTAAGTGGTTTGATATAACTGCTTCCACAAAATACTGATTAAGGCGTTTGATATACCTGTTTCCACAAATATTGATTGAGGCCTACGATATATCAGCTTCCACCGAAAATTGATTAAGGGGTTTGATATGCCTCCTTCCACAAAATACTGGTTGAGGGCTGTGATGTATCTGCTTCCACAAAATACTGATTAAGGGGTTTGATATATCTGTTTCCACCAAATATTAATTGAGGCCTGCGATATACCTGCTTCCACAAAATACAAATTAAGAGGTTTGATAAACCTGCTTACACTAAATACTGATTGAGGGCTGCGATATACCTGCTTCCACAAAATACAGATTCAGGGGTTTGATATACCTGCTTCCACAAAATACTGATTAAGGGCTGCGATATACCTGCTTCCACAAAATACTGATAAAGGGGTTTGATATACCTGTTTCCACCAAATATTGATTGAGGCCTGCAATATAACTGCTTCCACAAAATACAGATTAAGGGGTTCGATATACCTGTTTCCACCAAATATTGATTGAGGCCTGCGATATTGGAAGCCAAGAGCCACACCGGTCCTGCATTGCTTTCAGCTCTACGGTCACAGGCCGATCAGTGGTTAACCCCGCTCAATTTGACAGTTGGTAAAATGGTGTGTGACAACGGTGCCAATCTGCTGAGCGCACTGAAACAGGGCAAAATGACACATGTGCCGTGCATGGCACATGTCCTGAACTTAGTCGTGCAGTGATTCGTTGCCAAATAACCCGGGGTCCAGGACATCTTGCAGCAGGCCAGGAAAATCACTGGCCATTTTATAAGATCTTACACGGGCATGGCTCGCGTTGCTGACATTCAGCGGCGACATCACTTGCCCGTCAGATGTCTGATTTGTGACAGCCTGACGAGCTGGAACTCCACCTTGTATATACTTGACAGGCTGCTCCAGCAGCAACGTGCCGTTAACGACTACCTGTAAGAACTCTGCAGTAGGATGCATGCAGACTTCTATGACCATTTGATGAGACTGGTCAGTCGCAGCCAGGGCGCCATCAGTGACATCGTACCTTACACCTTCTTTCTGGAGTGTCCATTGTATTGTGTCATTGATCAAGCCATTGAGGAGCAGGAAGATGAGGAAGTCGCAATGCTGAATGAATTCCCAGTGGGGGCTACTCCATCTGAGACAAGTCAGCAGGAGTCTGAAGAGGAGTCAGAGGAGGATGGTGGCTGGGGGGGGGAGGAGGAGGAGCAAGAAGAGTAGGCTTTGAGGGGGACTTTAAACTTTTCAGGGATCCCTGGTGTTGTCCGTGGCTGGGGGGAGGAGACTGAGGACGACATTCTCCTGGGCGATGAGCAGGAGCCAGGGCGCTCCACCGCTTCCAATTTAGTGCAAATGGGGGCCTTCATGCTCCAGTGTGTGAAGAGGGACCCCCGTATAAAAAGCATAAAGGGCAAGGACCAGTACTGGGTGGCAACATACTTAGACCCCCAGTACAAACACAAAATAGAGGACATGTTACAACTTACCAGCATCACAGAGGGCTGGCAGAATGCAGCATTTCCAGGCCTTGCTGTGAGAGATGCTGCATTCTGCTGTTGCAGGCGCTGGCAGAGGAACTTCCACCCACAGCAAAACAGGTGCGGGTACCAATCCTATTGCGCCTGCAAGAAGAGGGCGGTTTGAAGATGTGTTGGTCACTTTTGATATGAGATCATTCTTGCAGCCAACCCATCGACAGCTGCCCTCCGGATCCAGCCTCAGGGAACGCCTAGACCGACAGGTGTCCGACTACATCGGGTTAACGGCCGATGTGGACGCTCTGAGGAACCCCTGGACTACTGGGTGTGCAGGCTTGACCTGTGACAAGAGCTGGCACAATTTTCCATTGGACTCTTGGCATGCTCCTGGTCGAGTGTCTTGTCTGAAAGGACGTTCAGAGCAGCAGGTGGGATCGTGACCGATAAGCGTACTCGCCTAGCTCAAGATAGTGTGGGCTACCTCACATTTCTAAAAATGAATAAGGCATGGATCTCGGATGAATTCAACACCTGTGACAACCACGTGTAATTGAATTTCCTCATGCCAGCCCACACATATCCGCCATCACTTAGAACAATGAATGGTCCTTGTCTTATGTATATACAGCGGCATAAAAGGCCTTTTCTGTCAGGTGAATGCCTAATTTTTGGGGCCTGTACTGGCCTACAGTAAAATTTGGGTCCAGTGACCGCCTAATGTACCTCCAGCCACATCATCACAAGTTCTTTTCTGTCAGATGAATGCCTAATTTCTGGGGCCTTACTGGCCGACAGTAAACTTTTCAGCCTGTGACCGCCTAATGTACCTCCAGCCACATAATCACAAGTTTTTTTCTGTATGGTGAATGCCTAATTTTTGGGGCCTGTACTCCCGTGGCCTAAAATAAAAAATTTCTAGGCTCCAGTAGGGCACATTTTTGAGAGTTTCCTAAAAATGGCCCCTGATTAAAATACATATTTTTTGTGGGAATTTTTGCCAATGATCCCCTCTGGTATGTCACTCTCCATGTTGTGTGACTATTTGTGCACTTCTAGTAAGTATTTGGTGGTTGCAAATATGACCTGAAGGTTTTTCAGGTTCGCCTGCCATTAAAGTGAATTGGTCTCGCCGCGAACGCACGGTTCGCGAACATTTGATCGCGAACGTGCGTTTGAGAACTGTCCCGGCTGATGTTCGTCCATCACTAATGATCATATTCAATTTTCTCCATGGGCCCCTCACAGTATATTAATCAATAACTGACCGGGGCTTGCATGATTAAAAAAATACTGTTAAAAATCATAATCCAGAATATAAAAACTTTGCATGACTATGTCTTGTGGCTAAATATATGTATCTCTCATATTGTGTGCCATATATCTCAGAATTGTAGTATTCAGAGTATCGGTTTTAATCATATATACTGTATATACACGTCTTGATTCCAGGTAAGTCTTGCAAGTATATGAATTTATGAGTATATCCCAAAAAAGCTTGTGCAAGATGTGCCTTGCCGCCCCCCAGTGTGTTGTATTCACTTGCAGATTTTGTTCTCCACTTGTCTTTATTCCTTAAATGAATGTAATGCTGGCTCTCGCGGGTTTGCGGGTGTACTACATCCTGCTTCCTCCCAGCATGTGTTATTCACTAATGTCTCCGGAAACCACATATCTTGCTGGTAATATCAATAGGAGAAAACTTAAACAAATCCAAAAAGTGCCTGTCGTTCTGGTGTGGATATCAATTATGTCTACCAGACGCATTTCGGAGTTGTCTCACCTCTTTCCTCAGTGGTGCCACTGTGGAGAAAGGCAATAGCAATGATTAAAGAACTGATACACCCTCCTAAATCTTGTGCACATCTGTTCAAAATCCAGAGCAGAAATGTTGTATGGAATGCATTAGGTCATGTTCACACAGCATAAATTATTTGCCATGGAATCCACAGCAGAAATCTGAGGCTGACCCTGGGATTTCAGCCAGTTTGCTTTGCCGAGGACACATTTTAGACAGCTAATCCATGTGTGGCTAACCAGTATGTTGTCTACCACTGAAACTAGAACTGTTCATTCATTTTTACTAAATTACATTGCGGATTCTTATTACAAACAATAGGAGGCTAATTTTAAGTATTTTTTACATGCAGATTTCAGCTTGGAAAATGTGCCGATACCATTGTAAAAAATATGCTAAGTGATCGTGTCCATAGGTGTTACTGAACCAAGAACATGTAAAAGAATTAGGGTGTCATTTACAACCCGATATACTGTACACGAGTTTTTGAGAGTATACCTGTCACAATCTGCCACTTTTGCCCGATCACCCCAGTTCTAAAAAAGTGGGGCATGGCATGGGGAAGGGGCGGACAGGCCCATCTCATTCAGCATTTTTTACTCCTGGTTTAGGTGTGGAAAATGGTCTAAATTTAAGCCAGCAAGGAAGCTGCCTTAGATTTAGACCGGCACTGGATATGCCGAAGGTATGTAGAGGCTAGCATAATTTTGGTGCGCAAATGGGCTTTAAGACCGGTGTCTAAAACGCTGGTCTTAATAAATGACCCCCTTAGTTTTTAGTGGTGTTACAGTATGTAAAAGATTCGAAAATTCCAACATAAGCTTGGAGGAATTGAAAAGGGAAGGAGTAAAGAATTTGGTTTTCTAAAATTTGTTTCATCTATGACTAAAGAGATGGTTAATATGTATTATTTATTTCCCATGTTACCACACAGGTAAATAAAAAGCAGTATGGCTCATCTGATGGAACTGAAGTCATATTACTATCAGATGGAGAAGACAATTTTGATACCAACCTTTGCGTCCCACAAATTTTAGCGAGCGGTGCCATAATTCATGTCATATTCTTCGGAGCTGCTGAAGAACCAAGACTAAAAGAGATTGCAAAAGCTACAGGTGAGCAGAGCACTCAATCTACTCCTTATTACAAATTTATGTATTAGATCTAATGCACTACTAGTGTAATATAACTCTACATGACCTCTGAGTTGCATGCAGGCACAATATGGCAGCCATAGAAATTTAAAAGACTCTAGCCTAAGGCCTCTTTCACACAGGCGTTGCGGGAAAATGTGCGGGTGTGTTGCGGGAACACGCACGATTTTTCCGCGTGAGTGCAAAACATTGGTCCACATGGTCCATCACATGATCCATCACCATGGTAAAAGATCATGTGATGGATCATGTGATGACCGGAGTGACGTCACCACAGGTCCTGTTCCTACAATCAGCAAAGAAGGAGACAGAAGGAGATGCCGGCAGCGCGATCAAGTGGACTAAGGTGAGTTAAATTATTTTAATTTTTTTTTAACCCCTCCAGCGCTAATTTACTATGCATTCTGTATTCAGAATGCTATTATTTTCCCTTATAACATTGTTATAAGGGGAAATAATAATGATCTGGTCTCCATCCCGATCGTCTCCTAGCAACCGTGCGTGAAAATCGGACCGCATCCGCACTTGCTTGCGGATGCTTGCGATTTTCACGCAACCCCATTCACTTCTATGGGGCCTGCGTTGCGTCATGTGAACAGCCCCATAGAAATAAATGGGTCAAGATTCAGTGCGGGTGCAATGCGTTCAACTCACGCATCGCATCCGCGCGGAATAGTCGCCCGTGTGAAAGGGGCCTTAGGGTTCATGCACATGACCATATGTATTTTGCGGTCGGCAAAAAAGGGATCCACAAAAAATACGGGTGACTTCCGTTTGCATCCCATATTTTGTGCAACAGCTGGCCCCTACTAGAACAGTCCTATCCTTGTCCGTGATGCGGGCAATAATATGACGTGTTATATTTTTTTGCGGAACGGACATTCGGACATATGGAAACGGAATGCAAATGGAGTAACTTCGCAAAAAAAATGGAACAGACACGGAAAGAAAATACGTTTGTGTTCATGAGCCCTAACTCTATATTCCTCTGATTTCACACAGAGGTACATGAATGTTTGGCTATTAGATTACATATGAATCTGATCAGACACTATTGGTGTTGAACGAAGTGGAATTCGATCCGAATTTCAGGATAAATTTGATTTGCCTCAAAGCTAGATGGTAGAGAATCAATTTTACCTGAAATAGTGTAAAAAAAACTAAAAGAAACATACTTACCTCCTTAATTTGCTCACGACGGGCCAGCTGCCTCCATCTTGATTGAAGATCTCGCACAAAATCCTGTACACGGTGACATATGCGGTCACCACGCCAGCCTACGCCAGATTTTGTGCCAGATATTTAATCAAGATGGAGGCGGCAGGCCCTTCACTATCAAATGAATGAGCGTAAGTATGATTTTATTATTATTATTATTATAAAAAAAAAAAAATTATAATTTTTTTTTGCATTATGTTATTACTATCAGATGCTGTGATCAGCTATGAACGTGGCATCTGAGGGGTACAATGACGAGGGGTGGCGCAAATGCAGCTCCCTCTCATTGTACCCACTACTTGCTTCATGATGAAGTCATTCGTCAAGAACCACATTTCTTTGTTAAATTTGGGCGAAGCAGCCGAATCAAATTTTCCAATACTTCACTCATCTCTAGACACTATATTAAAGGGGTGCCCATAAAGTGTTAAAAAAAAAAAAAAAAAAAGATCACTTGGCTTCTGAAGGACCTGGCTTTCCAGTGCCTTGGCTCTTGTTCCACAAGACCAGCAGTGAGGATGCACTGTTCCTAGTCATGTAACCACTGCAGACAATCATTAATCACTGTGTGTGGGGGGGGGGGGGGGGGGTGGGGAGGGTTATTAAACAGCATCTATCACCATTAATAATCCTATTAAACCTGGCATATTGACTGGTAGGGTTGATCATTGTGACTTAAATGAGTTCTTTTTCTCTGCAATCAGTGTTACTGATGCATAGAAGTTATTATTTTTAGTTATTATTTTTAGTTTTTAGGCTACTTTCACACTCGCGTTTGGTGCGGATCCGTCATGGATCTGCACAGACGGATCCGTTTAGATAATACAACCGTCTGCATACGTTTGTATTATTTTTAACATAGCCAAAACTCATCCGTCTTGAACACCATTGAAAGTCAATGAAGGACGGATCTGTTTTCTATTGTGCCAGATTGTGTGTTAGAAAACGGATCCGTCCCCTTTGACTTACATTGTGTGTCAGAACGGATCTGTTTGGCTCAGTTTCGTCAGACGGACAGCAAAACGTGGCAAGCAGTGTTTTGGTGTCCTCCTCCAGAGCGGAATGGTGACTGATCGGAGGCAAACTGATGCATTCTAAGCGGATCCTTTTCCATTGAGAATGCATTAGGACAAAACGGATCCGTTTTGGACCGCTTGTGAGAGCTCATGACGGATCTCACAAACGGAAAGTCAAACGCTAGTGTGAAAGTAGCCTTAGAAGTTCTTATTTTAGTTATATGTAAATAAGGTGTTGACCTAGCCCCTCGGAGCACCTCTTCACTTCCTCCTCTCCCTGTCAACATTCTTTCTCCCAGTGAGATTGCAGGGGCAGGCATCCTTACTGCTCCCAATGCTTGGCTCTGAAATCCCGTGCATGAGCAGACAGAAGTATCATTGGCGCACGTGCTGTGAAGATCTCACAGCAGAGAGGACTACTTTACTGCAGCTTGCATGAGATTTCAGGAAGAGACATCGGAGCAGGAGGATGCCTGGCTCCTTTCATCTCACTGGGAGGCATAGTGGTGACAGGGAGAGGCGAAGATTAATTTGTGCTCCGAGGGGTTAGGCCTCAGTGCTCTGAGCACCTCATTTACATTTAGCTAAAAATAATAACTTCTCTGCATCGGAATGTACCACAGCCCCTCAAAGGGAACATTCTCCTCAATTCTACTTTTCACCAACCATCTGTCACAGCGTCATGTCTCCTCTTAATGTGTGAGACCATTCATTTTAGTTTTACCCAGAGGAGAGGCTGACCTCCGGTCTACACAGGACTAGCTCTGGACTGGCAGTCAGACTGGGATTACATGACACAGCTGGTCCAAAGAATCCTATAGTCTGGAAAATATGGTAACTTATTCATAGCAAGTACACAAAGTTATTAACAGATAATTTGCCCACTGAGAAAAAATGCAATTTTGGATATCTTTCAGGTGGAAAAACCTATGTTGCCACAGATAGTGTGAATACAACTGGGTTAATTGATGCCTTCAGTTCAATGACAGCGAATAATGGAGATTTAACTACACGTTCTATACAGGTGAATGTTTCATTTTCCTCTATAATATGAGATATTGAGAATTTATCTTATACTCAACTCCAACACACTAGGGTAAATTTTATAGGAAGCTAATATATATATGCAAACACGATTGAGAACATACAAACTCCATGCAGATGTTGTCCTTGGTTCGATTCAAAGCCAAGACCCCAGCGCTGCAAGGCACCAGTGCTAACCACTGAGCCACCGTGCTGCCACACTGAAGAACGACAGCAGAAAAGAAGACCACATGGTCCACCTAGGCGGTCCTTATAGTTTTCCTTTTTTTTTCATAGAATGAATATGTTTAAGTTCACTTACTGTTGATTTTCCAACCAGGTCTGCTGAAGGTTTGTCCAAAACATCTAATACTATATTTTCTATCTTTGCTATTGATCTTCCCCCAACTAATTTCAGATTGTGCCCCCTTGTTTTTCTGGTCAGTTTCATATTAAATAACGCCACAGATTGAGCATATAATGGTGACATAACAGATAAAGGCCTCATGCACACGACCGTTGTTTTGGTCCGCATCCGAGCCTCAGTATTTGCAGCTTGGATGCGGACCCATTCACTTCAATGAGGCCGCAAAAGATGCGGACAGCACTCCGTGTGCTGTCCACATCCGTTGCTCCGTTCCGTCGTCCGCCAAAAAAATATAACCTGTCCTATTCTTGTCCATTTTGAGGACAAGAATAGGCAGTTATATTAATGGCTGCCTGCACCGTTCCGCAAATTGCGGAACACACACGGACACCATCAGTCTCATAATACAGAAAAAGGCATCACTAAATACTGTAAAAATCAATATACAGAGACCAATATTACCAAATATTACCCCCATACTGTGACCATATAATTGTTAATACGAGTTGTGCATGGGCACTCTGCAGACTGTCTAATTGATTACAGTACAATTACATCCTGTGACTTACATGTGACATTTCTTGATTTTGCTTCCCTTTTTCTTTTCCATTCGGTTCAGTCTGCCATGATGATTTCTCCCGACCATGTCTTGTCTCAGCAGAATTTGACACAGGCATCTTTGGATCCTTGATTTTCCAGCACTCTCTGCACTTATTCTTCACCTTCTACACAAAGGGGGTCATTTACTAAATGATATACACCAGTTTTTTGACAGACTTTTTCCTGCTCATGCCAGGTCTAAAAAAGGGGGATGGGAAGGGGACAGGCTGGCAGGCCCATCTCATAATTTTCTATGCCTGTTTTAGGTGTAGAAAGTGGACTAAATTTACGCCAGCAAGGAAGCTGGCTTACAATTAGACTGGCGTTGGATGCACCAAAGTTATGTAGAGGCCGGCACCTCTACATAACTTCAGCAATTCACCGCCAGCGCACAGGGTTATTAAAACCAGCGTCTAAAACGCCGGTCTTAATAAATGACCCTCAAAGTTCCTATTTATACTCCACCAGATTTGCCACCTTTTGTGCCCAAAATAGAAATAGCATCCCCTTTTTTGTACCATCTATAGGCGTCACACAGTAAGTACCATTGTTAGTGCCATGCACATAGTAATAGTACCCCACAAATTAATAGTGGCCAAAACTGTCATAATGTAAACTGTAAAAATGCCTAATTTGTGCCCAATTTAATAATAATACTCCTTTTGAGGCATCTACTCAGTACCTATTGTCCTTTTTATGCTCCTACTCAGTATAGATGCTTCCTTTTATGTCCTCACTCAGTAACAATGTCCCCTTTTTGCCCCACTCAGTACTAGCTCCAGGGCGGATTGAGAATTTTAAAGTGGCCCCGGAAAAAAACTAAAAGTGGCACCTTGTTGTAGGTGGGTCCAAATTGACAGAAAACGGGACAAAACAAGTAGGTAGGGACAACAAAAGTAGTCTGCACAGTAGTGCAGCACAGAATTCCGCCCCAGTAGAACCAAATACCACAGGGCAGCAGAAAATACAGTCCCAGCAGAACCAAATACCACAGGGCAGCACAAAACACTACCACGCCAACCACAGTATTCAGTTGTATCACAGTTTAGTTCAGGAGGGCACCTGTGGCCGTTGATCATCAGATCATTATATACTTTGCCTGCAGCCATCAAGAGGGTTTGAGTGACCCCCTAGGCATTGGCCTACCAGGAAATTTCCCTGCAGGATCTATGTCCAATCCACCCCTGAATAGCTCCCCTTTATATGCCCTTCTCATTAAAATGTGACATTTTATGCTCTCACACAGTATTGACCTTTTATGTTCCGATCTTATGCCACCCACAGGACCAACACCCCCTTGCAGGGCCGATCCTACACGGGGTGCAGTGGGTGCCCCGCACCCCAGTGCTGCGGCCCTGGTGACAAGTGGGGGCGGCCGCGGCCGGCGGCAGGGCAGAGCAGGAGATGAGCGCCTCCATTGCGGAAGCGCTCATCTCCATAGTCATCTGTATTGCCGTCCTCAGGACGGCAATACAGATGCCTGTCTGTGCTGCGGCAGAGGAGGGAGAGGTGTGTCCCCTCCTGTTCCTCTGATAGGCTGCCGGCTTAGTGCTGGCAGCCTATCAGAGGCCGGTGATGGCGCGATGACGTCATCGCGTCGCCTGAGCCGTATAGCGAGGGACACAGATGGAAGAGGTGGCCTGCATCGCATCGCATTGCTGGAGGTAAGTATAAGTGTATTATTTTATTTTATTTTTTTATATAGGTACAATACTGGGCTGGCACATAAGGGGGGCTACTGGGCTGGCACATAAGGGGGGCTACTGGGCTGGCACATAAGGGGGGACTACTGGGCTGGGCTGGCACATGATAAGGGGGGCTACTGGGCTGGCACATGATAAGGGGGGACTACTGGGCTGGCACATGATAAGGGGGGACTACTGGGCTGGCACATGATAAGGGGGGACTACTGGGCTGGCACATGATAAGGGGGGCTACTGGCACATGATATGGGGGGCTACTGGCACATGATATGGGGGCACTCTGGCTACTGGCACATGATATGGGGGCACTCTGGCTACTGGCACATGATAATGGGGGGGATCTGGCTACTGGCACATGATATGGGGGGGGGCTCTGGCTACTGGCACATGATAAGGGGGGGGGGCTCTGGCTACTGGCACATGATATGGGGGGCTACTGGCACATGATAAGGGGGGCTACTGGCACATGATAAGGGGGCTACTGGCACATGATAAGGGGGTCTACTGGCACATGATAAGGGGGGCTACTGGCACATAGGGGGGCTACTGGCACATAAGGGGGGCTACTGGCACATGATATGGGGGGCTCTGGCTACTGGCACATGATATGGGGGGGCTCTGGCTACTGGCACATGATGGTGGGGGGGCTCCTATTTCTGGCACATGATTGGGGGCACTCTGGCTACTGGCACATGATATGGGGGGCTCTGGCTACTGTCACATGATATGGGGGGGCTCTGGCTACTGACACATGATATGGGGGGGCTCTGGCTACTGGCACATGATGGTGGGGGGGGGCTCTGGCTACTGGCACATGATATGGGGGGGGGGCTCTGGCTACTGGCACATGATATGGGGGGCTACTGGCACATGATAAGGGGGGCTACTGGCAAATGATAAGGGGGCTACTGGCACATGATAAGGGGGGCTACTGGCACATGATAAGGAGGGCTACTGGCACATAGGGGGGCTACTGGCACATAAGGGGGGCTACTGGCACATGATATGGGGGGGGCTCTGGCTACTGGCATATGATATGGGGGGCTCTGGCTACTGGCACATGATGGTGGGGGGGCTCTTATTTCTGGCACATGATTGGGGGCACTCTGGCTACTGGCACATGATATGGGGGGCTCTGGCTACTGACACATGATATGGGGGGGCTCTGGCTACTGACATGATATGGGGGGGCTCTGGCTACTGGCACATGATGGTGGGGGGGCTCTTATTACTGGCACATGATTGGGGGCATCTATGGGGGCACATCTTACTGCAGATTATTGGGGGGCACTATAGGGGCATCTACTGAGGCTAAAAAAGAAGATATTTTATATGGGGGCTCTGTATAGGGGCATTTTATACTGGGACACATTATGGTGGGTACTATGGGGAAGGGGGGGCACTATGGGGGTCATCTACGGGGGCACTGAGAAGGGGTATTTTATATTGGCACATTATGGGAACATTAGCTCAACTGGGGGCATTACAAATGTTTTGCATATTATAAGGAGAATTATTACTACTGGGGGGGCATTATGGTGGGCTTTATTACTCCCCCATGGTATGACCCCCTAGTAGCAGCACCAGCCTCTCCCTGTTCTGCTATCCCTCTGCCCTTTCTCCAAATCCTTATTATGAAATCTTTCTCATTAGGTTAAAGCACAACATCAGCTCCGCCGAGCCCCCGGCCAAAGTGTTGAAGTGGCGTCCGAGATCCCCAAGGGCCAAGTCAAGTAACTGTAAGTTTTTATGGGGGTTCTACAAAAGAGCTATCGTAGGGCAAAGTTCATATTCGTGTTTACACACGTGTTTTAAAATGAATGCTTTCTCCTATTATAAACAAGTAAATAATGACGCAATGCTGTGGGGCTGGTGTGCAACTTTTTCCAGGGCTGGTTTTTATCCCCAGTCCGGCCCTGGCCGAGCGAGCCGCCGGGACTTTTTTTTTTTTTACTTTTTTTTTTTTTACTTTTTTTTTTTTTTAAGCCGAGCAGCCGAGCCGCCGATTCGTGGGGCTGAAGTTGTTGCCATAGAAACATTGTAAAGGGGAGGAGTTAGTAAGATAACCACGCCCATGTGGGGGCGCCAGAAATATTTCTGCACCCAGGCGCCTGTGACCCTAGGATCGGCCCTGCCCCCTTGTATGTTCCCTACTGCAGTATTGCCCTTACCACTAATAATGCCCTCTTTGTGTTTCTGAAAATAAACTTATACTGACCAACCAGGTCCCAGGATGAGTTGAGACTTCTTCCTCTGCATCAGTGGCCTAGCACAGACTGCATGATAATGTTATTGCATCCTGCAACCTGCCACTGACATCATTCTCCTGATGTCTCAAATCCCAAAAGAAGCCTACAGCCTATGAGATGAGGGAATGGTGGGACAAAAAAACAAAGACTCTCTATTCCATCATAGTTATAATGCAAGGCATCTGGCACACACCTCGGTTTGCTAGGTGTTGCCACTAGCCTTCTGTGTCAGGATCCAGTGTGGTCTGGGGTGGGGTGGGGGGCAACTACAGTCACTGCTCCCTTCCTGTGTCCACCTCTGCACCCAGTTGTCATTTAAGCAGAGGCTCTTTGTGGAATACAAGGATTTACCACAACAAAGTGGATTTACTGCAAGTCAGGGGTGGTGATATCTCTTCCATAAATCCAGTGACTCCTCGGTGCTGTGTCTGATTGTGAACATTCTCTTTCCTAATTTTTTCCATCCAGCCCAGATCTCTATAATGACTTCTCTTGACCACTGCAGAGTTTGATGCTAATCCATCTTTGCCCCCTAGCACATATTTCCATATCAGCACAAATTCAGCCCCAAGATCAGACAAGAAAAATATTTTCAGGCCTCAAATAAGATTAATTTACTTATACTTACACTCCTAGCATCTCTGCTCATCCTCAGGTCCAGGTGCTGCTGTCTTGGAGACCGACAACATAGAGCCTGGATCTGCAGATGAGTCTAAGAGGATAAGTAATACTAGTCACTATCTTTTTGATTAATTCAACAGATAATAGGAAGTTAACAATGGGCAGTGATCAATATTTCCTCTAAAGGTGGATTTAGACGTCCCAATGTTCTGGCCAATTATCGGGAACACAGAAAAACGGTGGGCCCAAATTATCAAAAATATATTCACTTTATTGAGTTACATCTACAGTTGCAAGAAAAAGTATGTGAACCCTTTGGAATGATATGGATTTCTGCACAAATTGGTCATAAAATGTTTTTATTGAACACACCATGTAAACATTCACAGTGCAGGTGGAAAAAGTATGTGAACGCTTGTATTTAATAACTGGTTGAACCTCCTTTGGCAGCAATAACTTCAACCAAACGTTTCCTGTAGTTGCAGATCAGACGTGCACAACGGTCAGGAGTAATTCTTGACCATTCTTCTTTACAGAACTGTTTCAGTTCAGCAATATTCTTGGGATGTCTAGTGTGAATTACTTTCTTGAGGTCATGCCACAGCATCTCAATCGGGTTGAGGTCAGGACTCTGACTGGGCCACTCCAGAAGGCGTATTTTCTTCTGTTTAAGCCATTCTCTTGTTGATTTATTTCTATGCTTTGCATTGTTGTCCTGTTGCAACCCCCATCTTCTGTTGAGCTTCAGCTGGTGGACAGATGGCATTAAGTTCTCCTGCAAAATGTCTTGATAAACTTGGGAATTCATTTTTCCTTCGATGATAGCAATCTTTCCAGGCCCTGACGCAGCAAAGCAGCCCCAAACCATGATGCCTCCACCACCATACTTCACAGTTGGGGTGAGGTTTTGATGTTGGTGTGCTGTGCCTCTTTTTCTCCACACATAGTGTTGTGTGTTTCTTCCAAACAACTCAAATTTGATTTCATCTGTCCACAGAATATTTTGCCAGTACTGCTGTGGAACATCCAGGTGCTCTTGTGCAAACTGTAAACGTGCAGCAATGTTTTTTTTGGACAGCAGTGGCTTCCTCTGTGGTATTCTCCCATGACATCCATTCTTGTTTAGTGTTTTACATATCGTAGATTCGCTCACAGGGATGTTAGCATATGCCAGAGACTTTTGTAAGTCTTTAGCTGACACTCTAGGATTCTTCTTCACCTCATTGAGCAGTCTGCGCTGTGCTCTTGCAGTCATCTTTATAGGATGAACACTCCTAGGGAGAGTAGCAGCAGTGCTGAACTTTCTCCATTTATAGACAATTTGTCTTACCGTGGACTGATGAACAGCAAGGCTTTTGGAGATACTTTCAGGCAATGCTTCTTGTGAAAAGCAAACCCAGAATTGGTGTGTGTTCTTTATAGGGCAGCTGTAACCAACACCTCCAATCTCATCTCATTGATTGGACTCCAGTTGGCTGACACCTCACTCCAATTAGCTCTTGGAGATGTCATTAGTCTAGGGGTTCACATACTTTTTCCACCTGCACTGTGAATGTTTACATGGTGTGTTCAATAAAAACATGGTAACATTTAATTATTTGTGTGTTATTAGTTTAAGTAGACTGTGATTGTCTATTGTTGTGACTTAGATGAAGATCAGATCACATTTTATGACCAATTTGTGCAGAAATCCATATCATTCCAAAGGGTTCACATACTTTTTCTTGCAACTGTATTAAACAATGGAGAAAAAAAGGAAAGTTGGAATGAAGATACATAGAGAAGCAAGAGGCCAAACCTCCCTGGACAACCATGTCTCTCCACAGATTATGATAACAATCTCTAGACAAAGGGTAACACACTATACCTCACATAACGATGGTCAGAAGAGGTAAGGGTAGGGAAAAAATAATGATAATATATAAATCACCAAATTACATCCCAAACCACCCCAGTAAGGGATTGCAATGTGTAGTGAATGCTACAAAAAAGAAAAAACACTGACCACAGTTGAATATGAGGCACACTGGTCCAATATGACTATGTATAAATACACAGAAAAATTAGAAAAAATACAGTCACCCAACTACGATGTATAACACTGATCTAGTGTGGACCATATGGCGTAACAATGTGACCATAGTCACATTATATAACGAACGTACCTGAAGACATGATGTGACCAGAGGACGTATGGAGCCCCAAGCGCAAGAACTCGACGCGCGTTTCACCTCAAACGGCTTCGTCAGGAGGTACAGAAAGGTTACAATTTATCGGGAACGAAAGTTCCTACGAACACTCATTCCCGATAATCTTCCCATGTAAAGGTGCTGCAAATCACCTGATGATCCCTTGTCTTCACACTGTTGAGGTAATTGCTGCATGTAAATGCAGCTCTTCATGTCCACGTAACAAGCAACCGACTGTCGAGAACAAATACTTCCTTCCCGACAATCAGCTTGTCGTCGCCCCGTGTAAAGCCAGCCTTTTTGAGCAGGGCTATTAGGGACCTATGTGGGTATTGTTCCATCCTAGCTAGGGGATCCGAAATAGCAGAAAATAAATATTGCTATATAGCCCCAAATAATTAACTATAATTAGCTTGTGTAATTAATGGGTTTACAGTGGGAGAAAGAAGAACTGTAGAATTAAAAACATTGAAAATGGGGAAGGTATATTATTCCTGTTGCTGACCATTTGAATAGCTACTACTGTTCAGTATTTCCAGAAAGTGGCTTTTAGAGTTATAATATGTTGGGGCTGAGCATTACCACTGGTTGTAGGGATTCTGCACCAGTGTTTTGGAACATCTATCTTTATAACGGAGCCTGTATTCATGTCTACAGGAGTGCCAAAAATAATCGAGCAGTGTGCTCGGCTATTTTGGAAAGTCCTATTGAAATAAATTGGAAGTGCATTGTGCAAGAGCAGCCTCCATGCCATTTGCTTCTATGGGGCTGTTGGAAATGGCACAGCCATCACCTTTCTATTTTCAGTAATGCCATAGAAATTAATGGAGGGCGGCTGTGCATGGGCAGTGCACCTTCCTTGACTTTGCAGGCTTCGTTCTAAAGATAGATACGGGTCCCAGAGGTAGGACCCACACTTATCAGACATTGGGAGCATATCCTAGAGATATGCCCCTAATGTACAAGATGGGCCATCCCCTTTGAAGTTAAATGAAGCAACGGGTCCAGATGGCTTCCACGCCTAAAAGAACCAGCCACTTCTAACAGGTTATGTTCCTGATAAATGGAGAAAGACCAATGTAACCATCCATAAGTAGTAGACAAAAAGACAGTATCTACAAGCCACTTAACTTGACATCTGAAGTAGTAACAATAAAAGGTGGTAGCGTTGATCTAAAGTGTTGATTCAGAGGAAGGCAAAAAAAAACAATGAGGCAGATGCCAACTGTCTCATGTTAAGGAAAAAATTATCTAGACTCCAAATATTTATGGCAGAATATGTCTGAACAAATCCCTAGATCAACAAACCATTTCCAGAACTCTAGTACTCATAGCCTGCAATATTTTAAGATTCTCTAAAATTAGTTGGGGAGGAGATGAAACAATGTCAGAAAATAGTAGTAGTAGATGCGTGGAACAAACATCTAGCAGATGTGGTTGGAAAATCAATATTAAGTGAATGTATACATGCCAGGAATAAACGTAGTCCTAAAAGAAAAATAAAAGGAAATAAGGGCAGACTAGTTGGACCATGTTCTGCCGTCACTTTTCTGGGTAAAATGCTTTGCTCTACCCACCTTCCAGCCATATTTACAGCAAAGGGTGAGAGAGGGCACTACCCAATGTTTTCAGCCTCACTTACATTAAATGTTCTTCTATTAACAGCTGGAAAGCACTGCCTCAAGTCTTCCATCTGCTCAATGTCTGAATGGCACCATTTTCATTGACAGCACGGTGGGCAATGAGACTTTCTTTCTAGTAACTTGGCAAACTGCGGTACCAAATATTAACTTACGAGACCCAAAAGGGATTATTTATACAGCGGCACAGTTTGTCAATGACACCACTTCTAAATCATCAAGGCTTGCCATCCCAAGAACAGCAGAGGTAACACTTTACCATTTGTCATTTTAAAGTAATCAATTTTATTTCAACTAAAATGGTCTTAAAATAAATATCCACTACTTAAGACCACATTTAGCACTTCTTAATTGCTTAAATTATCTTTAAGCAGTCTTTGTTCCATTTTTCTGCTGCAAAGCTCCAAATCCCTTGCTTAGAAATATAGTTAAATGATTAAAATCAGTCTGCCTGCAATCACCAATAGCAAGAGTATCAAGGCTTACTGAATACTGTTTAATTAGTGAGTTCAATGTATAAAAGGTATACAGTAAAATCCTATTCTCCCCCTTGTGGTGGTTGAGGACAATCAGAATTTTTAAATTCAGTTCTATTTCTTTGCTGTACGATCTGGAGCTCTGTGTCAGGGCTCTGATCATTAAAATATATATTTTATGAAATTAATCAAATCAGAATGTTGGGCAAATTTAAACAGCAAAAAAAATTGTGTTCAAGGGTGCATATTCAGTTAATGTAGTTGAAATGGATACATACAAGAAATGGGTTTCCAGGATTTTACTATTGGTGGCCTACCCTCAGGATAGGACATCAGTATCAGATTGGTGGAATTTGACACCCCAGAGTCCGGTCAATTAGCTGTTTTGGGGTAGCTCTGGTTACGGCAGCTCTATTAATAATCTAACATATGCAGCCTTGTACCTTATTGGTTCATATAGATAAATGCCTAAGACAACTCACATTGCTTGCAGTCCATTCAAGGAATCCTTTATTTTCAATAATCAAATTTGTGTCAAACATGAGAATGCTGAAGCATAACCTCACAGGAACCACTAAAAAAGGTTTCAGGGCACCCTACCCCCTTTCTCATACTGCAGCACTCCTGCCATTCACTTCAGCTGCATAGTTCCGGTGCTGACTTTTGGAATCGGAGCTACCCTGAAACCACAGATCAGCAGGGGTGTGGGGTGTTGGACCTGAAGATAGGCCATCAATAGTAAAATACTGGGCAATCCTTCTAAGTCATTCAAGAATGTTCATGTGTAAAAAATATTTTCTTCATTCAGGTGAAATTCATAAATTATAGCTGTGTGGTTATAAAGATGTCATGACAAGGAGACTTCTAGAAATATTTCTTAGCTTAGAAAATTGGTGTAGGAACCAATAATACAAAATATTTAAACATTGAGAAAACATATATAAAGCAAAGCAAATAAGAAAGTCATCTTCTCACATGTTCCATTAGGACAACCCCTGTCCATATGCCTAATAAGGGCATATGGACATCATAGCAGAAGGGGATCCTGCTCAGAACCTTCACGATAAGCCACAGCAGAGACCTTCTAACAAGCTCTCTCTCTCTTTCCAGTGGACGTAGCTTTGGCCACGTATTACATGGACAATTATTTATGTGAGTGGCCTCTATATCATACTATATTTCCCCTTGTAGCAGCCATTTCAATGGAAAAGATTAGCTAACGGGCTCCTTCTACTAGTTAAATGTACTGTTCAAATATTGACATTTTTGTTGTAGTGATTGTGCTAAATTTGATGATGATAAAGAGCTTTCCTTCTCTTTTAGAGAGGACCCTGGATTTACAGTCTTTGCAATTCACGTAACGCAGTTGAGGTTTTAGGTTTAGTTGTGAATTCTAAGGCTTCAGATGCAAATGTTCCCCCAATCATTGTAAATGCTCATATGAACCAAGACACAAACCAGTATCCCAACCCTATGGTTGTCTACGCCTTAGTAAGTCAAGGACTGATGCCTGTCACTGGAGCAAAGGTTACTGCAATTATTGAACCTGTCATTGGAGCAATAGTGACCCTAGAACTTTTGGACAATGGAGCAGGTTAGTATATGTGTAATGTGTTTACTATGTGCTGTTATTATGGGCTATTGTTATTTGTAATGGATGTTCTTCATCTTCAGACTGCAAAATTCATAATTATACTGTAGTACTAGTACTTATATATTATAAGAGTGTACAGTGTCATATATAGAAGTGGTGGTGGTTAATTGTCTTTTGAAGACCATGGTAATTACTTGCAGCTATTTAAACTTATTTTTCCCTAGGTCCACCCCTTAGGACCTTAATCATGTAATCTCAATAATGTGCTCTTTGACCTATGGACTACGTTCAGACAGGAGTTCTCTATGGACTACATGAGAAAATGATTCTAAGCGGCCACTCTCATTTCTATACAAAATATGTGCCCACCTATATTTACCTACATGGTGAATCTACAGTATACTGTTATAATGAAATAAACGGGGCATATTATCTGTAATGTCTATTAGTTTTTAGTGAATTAATAATAAAGACCCTAACAGCAAGTGTTGTCTCTGAAGTCAGCTTATAAGGTTGTCTTTAATGTGTCAGAGCCTAGGTCCTTTGGTACTATAGAGATACAGTCTAACCATGATACCAATATGCCTGAAGATAACAAGTAAAGGGTGGCACCTCGCTGAAATACTGCAGATGCGTATTGTTCAACATATGACGCATGATGGTTCCTGCCACTTAAAGTGGTCTAATACACTTGTTATTTTAATACTTGAATAGATGCTTAATACCAACGTAGCCTTATGTGTAGAGATCTCTTACTGGGACCCAGAGGACCATGCTCCACACCACTAGTCCCTCAGATGATCACCCTACAACTCAGTGGTGCGGGCGAAAGCCATCTAAGAGGACCAAAAAGTTTGATTACTAGTCTTTTATATAGAGACATCATCTCTTTAAGAGAAATGCTTTCACACACACAAACCGAAACTGTACAGTATTGTAACCCCACCTAATGTGAGCCTGCCACATGAATTGCCTTTCTCGTCACTTCTCCATCTCTGTCGCATAAGATTACTTGGCAATACTTGCATCTTCTCAGCTTGCAGGAGGAGAGTTCACTGGAAATTATTTGAAAATATTTTCCACTTGCAAACTCATCCCTGGACTACTGTAACTCTGGGCCACACACTCTGTCTGCGTAGTTCTCGCCAGAACTTCCTTTAGATCTCCAGGAAAACAATCCTTTAGGGTCCATTCACACATCCGTATGTGTTTTGCGGATCCACGGACACTCGGATCCGCAAAACACGAACAACGGCAATGTGCGTTCTGCAGTTGGCGGACCGCATATCACCGGCACTAATAGAATATGCCTATTCTTGTCCGCAATTGCGGACAAGAATAGGACATGTGCTATTTTTTTCGGGACCGGAAATGCGGACCCGGAAGTGCGGATCCGCATTTCCGGATCTGGGCAGCACATCGTGCGGCCCCATAGAAATGAATGGGTCCGCAATTCCGTTCCGCAAAATTCTGAACAGAATTGCGGACGTGTGAATGGACCCTACAGCTATAGTCTTACTGTTACAGGATAAACCAGGATGTAGAGGCTAAGGCCTCATGCACACGGCCATATGTATTTTGCCGTCCGTGTGCATTCCGTATTTTGCGGAACAGAACAGTACTATCCTTGTCCGTAGTGTGGACAATAATAGGACATGTTAAATTTTTCGAAGAACGGAAATACGGACATACGAAGATGGAATGCACACGGAGTAACTTCAGTTTTTTTTGAGGACCTATTGAAATAAATGGTTCCTTATACGGTCCGCAAAAAATACAACAGAACGGACACGGAAAGAATATACGTTCATGTGCATGAGCCCTAAGGGATTATGCTTTCTTCACGCTATGTCCCCAATGAGGAGGGATGGACTTTCCTTCAGTGAATCCCCAGGTTACAGTGTAGTCTTGGACTAATGATGGCAGTAGCAAAAGTAGTTCAGTAACAGGTAAAGATTGTCAACAGGATGTCAACAGAAGTACGAGGGTGAAGACAGTAACACAGTTGAAAGCAACACAAGTAACAGAAGTTTAGATTGAAAGCAGTGGAACCACAGTTTTCAGCAGTTAGAAGAGCAAAGCAATAGACAGGTTAGAGACTTTGAATCCAATAGAGAGAGTCTAGCACAAAATATAACCAGGCAAAGCCTGAAGACCAGGGAGTGATTTAAAACCTTCTGCCGATTACATCATCTTTGGATGTTACAGTATCTGCCTGGGCAACTGCAGTTCACTGGACCCGAACCAGAAACTGGTGCTGGCCAGGAAATGTTGGATAGGCCCAGAAGAAAATCTTGAAGAGGAAGCAGTGCTCACCCAAGTGCCACCTCCTCCTGAAACAGCTGATCGATGGGGGTGCCATAAATCAGACCCCCGCCAATTTGATATTGATGACCTATCCTGATCTGTTTAAAATGCTGTTTTCAGGTCCTGATATTATGAAGAATGATGGAATATATTCAAAATACTTCACACAATTCTCAGCAAATGGAAGATATGGTTTAAAAGTGCGAGTTGAAAACAATGCTAAGGGCAAAAGTCGATTGGTCCTCCCCAAGAACCGCGCTCTCTATGTTCCAGGATATATAATAAATGGTAAGAGATTTGAGACAATTTATTAACATAGAAATTAACTCGGACAATTATTTCACAGCAATTTGAGAATTTTCAGTGCACACCAAGCAACCCTTAGGCCCCTTTAACACGGGCGTCACGGATTTTGTCCGGATGCGTTGCGGGTGCATTCAGCAGGACCTGCTCTGACGATAACGGCTGCGCGATCAAGTGGATGAGGTGAGTAATGTTTTTATTATTTTTTTACCCTCAATTGACATGCTATTATTTTCCATTATAACCATGTTATAATGGAAAATAATAAAGTGAATGGACCTCCACATCATCTCCTTAGCAACCATCCATGAAAATCGCATAGCATCCGCACTTGCTTGCGGATGCTTGCGATTTTCACGCAGCCCCATTCAATTCTATGGGGCCTGCGTTGCGTGAAAACGCAGAATATAGAACATGCTGCAATTTTCACGCAACGCACAAGTGATGCGTGAAAAACATCGCTCTTGTACACAGCCCCATTGAAATGAATGGGTCGGCATTCAGTGCGGGTGCAATGCGTTCACATCACACATTGCACCCGCGCGGAATTCTCGCTCGTGTGAAAGGGGCCTTAAGAAGATATACCTCCAGTTATAGAGATCTGATGTGTTATATAGACACATATCCAAAGTTATAATTTATTTAGTCTGGGCAATGAGGCCCCCATTGAAAGCTAGAAATAGGATTCCATAGATTTTTTTGTGACTGCATTTGAGTGAGAGAAGCTGACAGGATCCATAGGCTCAGATATAGTCTTCTCTTGCCAAGAAGAAATGCTAAATTTTCGCTCCGACATCCTGCAGTGCCATCAAAGGCAGCACAAATAATATCTTTTGGCAGAGTCCACATGTCATTACCCAGACAATGTAAATTGGACAATCTACAAACATTTGTTCATCCAAATTATTCAATGTCCTTTCATTTCCTTATTAGTTGAAATAATCAAAATCTCTTATTGGAAATCTCTTTGTAGGCACTGTTGTCATGAACCCTCCACGCCCTGAAATTACAGATGAAGACCTTAATGTTGGAGAATTCAGCAGAACAGCTTCAGGAGGATCTTTCTTGGTATCTAATGTGCCCCCAGGTGGTCCTCCTCCTCAGCAAGATATCTATTACCCTGATAGAATAAGTGATTTAGAGGCAAAAGTTGATAATGATACGATTATGTTATCTTGGACTGCCACTGGTGATGATCTGGACCAGGGGAATGGTGAGTAATATGTTTATTAATCCCTTTCCGTATATGTAATGTGAAATTTGCAAGGATGTGAATGGAGTGGACCCAGGAGCTGAACCCACCCAACAATTCAATACACGATGGGTGCCGGCTGTGTTATTCAGCTGACTCTCATCTGCAATAAGGTTTCGGCCACAGGGTGAGAGAGGCGCTCAGAGGGTAAATAGGTCAAGATACAACAGCTTCCTTCAAAAACGGGTGGATATAATAAACTCACCTGTTTTTGGTTGCACCAAAATCAGGTGCAACTGTATTGAAGGTAGGCTGTGGGATTTGTAGGTAACAGGTTGGTGCTGCCAGATGCGTCAGGAAACCCTTGGGGCGAAGGCCAGGTCGCCACTCGGGTAAATATTGGAAAACGTATCTCAGCTTGTCACGGTGGAGTGACCCAGCCAATAGACAATCGTAAGGCGCATAACCACAACCTGATGCAGGATACAACAAAGTTTATTACTAGACAACGCATTTCGGGGTCTCGATGACCCCTTTATCAAGTCTACAAGGGACATAAATAGTAAAAAATATAGTAGAAAATAAATAGTAGAAAATATATGTATGTATAAAAGTCGTATATAGAATTTGATATATAGAGATCTATGGACATATACTTGCATTAATAAATAAATACATAGGTAAAATAGAACACATAATTGATTGGACAAGTACATCAGTGAGTATAAGAAAGTATATATAAAAAGAGATCTGTAGGTATATGCTTATGTACATAAATAGATAAATAAATAAATAAGTAACAATTAAAATACTTCATTGAGTGAGTAAATACATCAATAACATAAATTCATCAGTAAATATATATAATAATGGTGTATACATAATTCATTATCCACATAACTAATGTATACGTAAATCAATATGACGAGACGATTTATGTTGATAGGACTGACATACGTTAATACACATTGACAAAAAATGTTTGCGTATTTAAATGTACCTGTGTCACCCCAGTTTAAGTGCAGCTGGGTGTATACTGCCTGGTTCCTTCCAAAAATGGCGCGTGTCGGTGCCTATGCGGTCATGTAAAACAGAGAGCGAAAGTTTATAGAGAGTTGACTAGGGCAGAGTAACAGGTAAATATATACCTTTCCCTTTCCCTTCTCTTTTTTCCTTCCCCCCCCCCTCTATATGTATGTAACTGTTTTGGAGAAGAGGACCTTTGAATATACGTAACAGTCTGGGGATGTATACAGTAAGTGTGTCCATTTAAGGATAATTACCTTGTTTCAATTGTAGATAGAGTTTGTGTACCAGTTTACTGGAGCGTTCTTGCTACAGTCATGCACGTGGCACACGTGGAAGGGACACGCAGGCAGGAAAGTCTGCGCGCACTAACACATGGGTCCACCGCCCTCCCGATATCAACCCCTGTGTTAGTGCGCGCAGACTTTCCTGCCTGCGCGTCCCTTCCACATGTGCCACACTATTATTATATATATTTACTGATGAATTTATGTTATTGATGTATTTACTCACTCAATGAAGTATTTTAATTGTTACTTATTTATTTATCTATTTATGTACATAAGCATATACCTACAGATCCCTTTTTATATATACTTTCTTATACTCACTGATGTACTTGTCCAATCAATAATGTGTTCTATTTTACCTATGTATTTATTTATTTATGCAAGTATATGTCCATAGATCTCTATATATCAAATATACATACATATGCATATATTTTCTACTATTTATTTTCTACTATATTTTTTTACTATTTATGTCCCTTGTAGACTTGATAAAGGGGTCGTCGAGTCCCTGAAACGCGTTCTCTCGTAATAAACTTTGTTGTATCCTGCATTGGGTTGTGGTTATGCGCCTTACGATCGTCTATTGGATGGGTCACTCCACCGTGACAAGCTGAGATACGTTCTCATCTGCAATGGCTGGGATCGGAGATAACAGCTAGCAGTTTAACCCCTTAGATGTAGTGGTTAATAGTGACCTCAGCCTTTAACAGATTAGATTAGAAAGAGGGAGAAGATACCCTTTGTCACCCCATCAGTCCCCCTGTGACAAGAGATTATCACAGCAGCCAGAAGCCTAGTAAAAGCCCCAGGTCTTTCATTCGAGCGCTGCTATTGCACCAGAAGCCAGGCACCATACATTGTAAATCAGAAGTATTACAATGTATCGTACAAGCAATTACAGTTGCAAGAAAAAGTATGTGAACCCTTTGGAATGATATGGATTTCTGCACAAATTGGTCATAAAATGTGATCTGATCTTCATCTAAGTCCCAACAATAGACAATAACAGTCTGCTTAAACTAATAGCACACCATTTCATTCCAAAGGGTTCACATACTTTTTCTTGCAACTGTATATAGTATAAAGTCCCTTGGTTGGTCTTAGTTGGTAAATAAAGAATAGTAAAATGTTTACAAATATAAAAAAAATGCACACAAAATATACATTTTCCCGTTTCTTCCATAATAATATAAACAAAAAAAAATCTGATTGGTTGCTATGGCAACTAAGCCAGTTTTACTTTACACCTGTTTTAATAAATCTCCCCCATGCTATCCTTCACCCCCTCCCTCCTCCTTAGGGAAGCCTTTGTAGCATTCCTTCCATCCCCTGCCTCTGTGTGTGTCAGGTAGAGGCCAGACTCCATCTTGGAGTGGTGGTTGGCAGAACACACTCAGGTCAGTTTGTGGTGTGGATGCAATTTTGGATTTGTAAATACAAACTTGGAATAGAAGTACATGGACAGGGCTTTTTCTGATGCAAGAATAGTGACAGGGAGGAAACCTTGTGCTAAACTCTGTGTTTAGATAGATGGAGACAAAATAAATTATTCAAGAATAAATGCATTTCTCACTCTTTTCTGCAGCTTCAAGTTATGACCTAAGAATGAGCACCAACCCCAGTGACCTCAGAACCAATTTTACTGGATCAGCACCTGTCAACATTGCCACCCTTACTCCCTTACCCGCTGGATCCAGAGAAACATTCTCATTTGTGCCCGAAAATGTTGTTATAAAAAATGGCACTGTCCTTTTCTTTGCTTTAGTTGCTGTTGATAAAGTCACTCAACGATCAGATGTATCAAACATAGCCCAGGCCGCTCTCCTCATCCCCCCAACACCAGATCCTACAACTGAATCCACGACAGCCAACCTGACCACAACTGAATCCACTACAACCAAACTGACCACAACTGAATCCACTACAGCCAACCTGACCACAACTGAATCCACTACTACCAAACTGGCCACAACATCAACAAAATCTGCTAATGACAGCTCTGATGGACTGAACATAACACATATTGCACTGATAGTGTGTGCAGCTGTTATTGCCATTGTATCATTATAAGTATTACTGTCTGCATTGTCAGCTGTCAAAGGAGGAAAAGTAATCCAGGAGTGAGAGTATAAAGCGGAAAACTACCCAGATTTGTATATTAAAATGTCAATTTCATTGTTGAAATATTGCAGTGAAATGTGAAATGCAGTCATTCTATGAAATGCCTAAAACCCCCAGGCAAAATAATCTTTTTATACATTCCCTAGAAATTCGATAGTATATCTAGCTTGTATTAGGCGGTGTGAAAATGATCAAACTGCAGCCCAAAACCTGCATAAGGCCATTTTCACATTACTTTTTTGTTTTCTGTTCTGATCTGTCATAAGAAAGAAAAAAAATAAAAAAATAAAATGGATCCTTTATTTTGAGCATCCATTGTGTTCATTTTGCATCCATTTTGTCAGTTTTGTCAGACATCCGTTATTTTAGACGGGAGAAAAAGTCCTGATGGAACTGACAAAAACTGATGCAAGATTAGCACAATGGATGTTTAAAATAAAGGATCCTTTTTTTAGATATTGTTTTTTTATTTTTAACTTTTTTTTGGACTGATCAGAAGAATGGGAAGCAGAATGTTGATGTGAACCTGGTCTTAGGGCTCTTTCACACTTGCGTTGTCCGGATCCGTCGTGTACTCCATTTGCCGGAGGTGCCCGCCGGATCCGGAAAAACGCAAGTGAACTGAAAGCATTTGAAGACGGATCCGTCTTCAAAATGAGTTCAGTGTTACTATGGCAGCCAGGACGCTATTAAAGTCCTGGCTGCCATAGTAGTAGTGGGGAGCGGTATACTTACAGTCCGTGCGGCTCCCGGGGCGCTCCAGAATGACGTCAGAGCGCCCCATGCGCATGGATGACGTGTCCATGTGATCACGTGATCCATGCGCATGGGGCGCCCTGACGTCATTCTGGATCGCCCCGGGAGCCGCACGGTCGGTAAGTATACTGCTCTCCCGCTCCCCACTACACTTTACCATGGCTGCCAGGACTTTAGCGTCCTGGAAGCCATGGTAACCACTCAGAAAAAGCTAAACGTCGGATCCAGCAATGCGCCGAAACAACGTTTAGCTTAAGTCCGGATTAATGCCTTTCAATGGGCATTAATTCCGGATCCGGCCTTGCGGCAAGTGTTCAGGATTTTTGGCCGGAGCAAAAAGCGCAGCATGCTGCGGTATTTTCTCCGGCCAAAAAACGTTCCGGTCCGGAACTGAAGGCATCCTGATGCATCCTGAACGGATTTCTCTCCATTCAGAATGCATTAGGATAAAACTGATCAGGATTCTTCCGGCATAGAGCCCCGACGACGGAACTCTATGCCGGAAGAAAAGAACGCAAGTGTGAAAGAGCCCTTAAATAAGTAAATCTGTGCTAGCTTTAATAAATAAAAGCCTAAAATGATACAATCTCAGCTTTCAGAAGCAGTTTCCTTATAGTATTTTCTTAATTCTTAATTGTAATTGGTTGTGTTTCACAGGTTTCAATCTGTCAATAAATCAGAATATTTTTATTTAGTTGATGCCTCATATACCAGTTTAAGTGCATGTGTAAGACAAAGTGCCAACCTAGAAAACGTTTTTGTATTAAAGGGACACTGTCATCTGGATTTTACTTACTGAGCTATTAACATCACCACATTAGTCTCCACGATTTACATTAAAATATACTAGTATTACTGCCCTGTGTCTTTTATTTGGTCTATAAAATCGGTTTTATTAATATGTAAAGTACCTCAATAAGGAGCCCAAGGGGACGTCCCTCCGGCAGTTGGAGCCCAGCCGCTCCTATTACTTTGGAGCCTACCACCGCCCCACTGCTAATTTAATCACTGCTCAGTGCTGACGTAATGTTTGTGCAGCGCCCTGGCATCAGCCTCACAAAACATATTGCGCATGCGCCAGCTGCACAAACATTACGTCGGCGCTGAGCAGTGAATAAATTAGCAGTGGGGCGGTGGTAGGCTCCAAAGTAATAGGAGCGGCTGGGCTCCAACTGCCGGAGGGACGTCCCCTTGGGCTCTTTATTGAGGTACTTTACATATTAATAAAACCGTTATTATAGACCAGATAAAAGACACAGGGCAGTAATACTAGTATATTTTAATGTAAATCGTGGAGACTAAGGTGGTGATGTTAGCTCAGTAAGTAAAATCCAGGTGACAGTGTCCCTTTAAGAAAAATGTACTACTGCATGCAACTCATCATGTAATTCACATGGTTTCACAATGATGCAATGTTGGGTTGTAAAAGCCAGTTTGCTAATAAAATGTGCTCATCTCTCTTCCGTTTTACATGATTCAGTTTGTTAATAATATGTACCCCTCTTGCCTC
The DNA here is from genome assembly GCF_905171765.1 of Bufo bufo. Classification (NCBI taxonomy): domain Eukaryota; kingdom Metazoa; phylum Chordata; class Amphibia; order Anura; family Bufonidae; genus Bufo; species Bufo bufo. The sequence goes on along the minus strand of NC_053397.1, from coordinate 62,804,589 downwards.
TTATTTAATCTTAAAGTATATCAGGTCAGAATTAAATAACCTAGGCATTTTATAGCATGCCTATATCCATATACTGCTTGCATCCTCCTCACCTCGCAGCAGGTGCTCAGAAACTCTTAAAGGCAGTGGATTTGGGCTTTATTAAAAATGTTCTACAGTTTTTTACTCTACGGCCCCTTTCACACGGGCGAGTATTCCGCGCGGATGCGATGCGTGAGTTGAACGCATTGCACCCGCACCGAATGCCGACCCATTCATTTCTATGGGGCTGTTCACATGAGCGGTGATTTTCACGCATCACTTGTGCGTTGCGTGAAAATCGCAGCAAGCTCTATATTGTGCGTTTTTCACTCAACGCAGGCCCCATAGAAGTGAATGGGGTTGCGTGAAAATCGCAAGCATCCGCAAGCAAGTGCGGATGCGCACGGTTGCTAGGAGACGATCGGGATGGAGACCCGATCATTATTATTTTCCCTTATAACATGGTTATAAGGGAAAATAATAGCATTCTGAAAACAGAATGCATAGTAAAATAGCGCTGGAGGGGTTAAAAAAAATAAAAAAATAATTTAACTCACCTTAATCCACTTGCTCGCGCTGCCGGCATCTCGTTTGTCTCCTTCTTTGCTGAGCAGGACCTGTGGTGACGTCACTCCGGTCATCACATGATCCATCACATGATCTTTTACCATGGTGATGGATCATGTGATGGATCATGTGATGACCGGAGTGACGTCACCACAGGTCCTGTTCCTGCAATGAATGCTCACCACAGGTCCTGTTCAGCAAAGGGGACAGAAGGAGATGCCGGGCTGCGCGATCAAGTGGACTAAGGTGAGTTAAATTTTATTTAATTTTTTTTTAACCCCTCCAGTGCTATTTTAATATGCATTCTGTATTCAGAATGCTATTATTTTCCCTTATAACCATGTTATAAGGGAAAATAATACAATCTACACAACCCCGATCCCAAGCCCGAACTTCTGTGAAGAAGTTCGGGTTTGGGTACCAAGCATGCGTGATTTTTCTCACGCGAGTGCAAAACGCATTACAATGTTTTGCACTCGCGCGGAAAAATCGCACGTGTTCCCGCAACGCACCCGCACATTTTCCCGCAACGCCCGTGTGAAAGGGGCCTATAGCTTTCACTTTCAGTGCATCTGCGAACTGTTGCTATCTGCTTCACTGTCAATCTGTCTGGTTCAGGAGTCAGGAAAGCCCCTGCACATATCCCAAGCATACATAGAAAAGAGAACAAGATCCAGAGAAAGCCAAAATTAATGTTTTATTAAAGAGGACCTTTCACCACTCCTGACATGTCTGTTTTAATAGCTTCATGCATTCCCCACGTGCTAACAATTCTGGAGCATCTATTCTTATGTCTGCATGTTGTCCCATTCCTCTATTTTTTCTACTGGAAGTTATGAATAATTGCTAGCAGTCTGCAGTAAGGGTACAGGGGGAGGTAACAAGTTGGGGGGGTGTACGTGCACAGTCTGAAAATGGCAGCACTGATTGGATAGAGTAAGTCTATGCAGGTACAGCCCCCCAACTGGTTACCTCCCCCCTATACCCTTACTGAAGGCTAACAGCAATTCATTCATAACTTCTAGTAGAAATAACAGAGGAATGGCACAACATACAGACATAAGAATAGATGCTCCAGAATTGTTATTACATGGGAAATGTATGTAGCTATTAAAACAGATATGTCAGGAGTGGTGAAAGGTCCTCTTTAAACAAAAGTACCAGACACAAACAATCAGAATAAATCAGGACAGGAAGGAATAGCAACTAAGATGGACAGCTGTACAGATCAGTGGCAGAAGTCTAACCACTTTGCCATGTGACCAATTTGACTTTGAGCCAAACCCTAAGAGATCTGGTCTTCGCCACAGGGCGACGACCAAATCGCTACCTCCTGGGATGGTCTCAGTAAATTTGGCAGCTGACCGGCAAGGAAACAGAGATGCTGGTGCAAGGCACCAGGAATCCCGGAATACATTACAGAACACTGTTCAGACACAAGACCAGGATACAGGATCACAGACAGAGCCACATAGCTAGTAACCCATGCTAGTCAAGATACACAGAGCATGGCGAACATAGACAGTTCAGAACATAATCAGAGAAAAGCAAGCGTGTCTGGAACCCATGCGGAACAGGAAGAATGGCATTCTCAGACAGACATGAGAAACCAGAAGCATGGTGTTCATAGACCTGACCTGAAGACAGAGCAATATAGAAACATGTTTACATAGCCTGAAACCCATGTGGATTAGGGTACAAGGAACATGGCATTTAAAGAAATACAAACATGCGGAACAGGAAGCATGGAGTTCACAGACAGAAATACAAACATGCCTGAAACCTGTACTGAACAGGAATCATGGCATTCACAGACAGATAAAGACAAAAAGACATTACAACATAGAAACATGGCATGGCACAGGAACAACCTCTGTGCCCTCACCTATCCTGGACCTGCGACTGCCTTTTTTCTTTTGCTGCTCCTTCTGCTCGGGAAGTAATGTATGCTGATGGCTTTGCGCCGTTTTTATCAGCGACTATGAGCATAGTCAGGACTGTCAGCAGCCACAGGCCAGCACAGACTTAGAGAAGAGGTCCGCTGCGTCCTCCCTTAGACCTGCAACTAGCAATCATTACAGTCTGGGTGGGAGCAAGTGTTGCAAGCGGTCAGAGACGGGGCCACAAGACTGGCAAGTGTTACATCAGTGACGAACAGACAGTGGATGATGATGTAGCCGATAGGAGCCAGGTAAAGAGGGTGCATCATCATCATCAGGGGGTGAGGGTAGCAGGCTCATGAGACAACAGCAGGATGGTTGTGTGAATTTATTAACAAGTCGCTGGAAGAGGTTAGCGTGGCGGTATGCAGGATATGTGGGCAGAAGGTGAAGCGCGACCACTGTGCTGTTGTTGGCAACATGGCCTTGTGTCATCACATGGAGCGTCACTACAAAGTGGCCTGGAAAAACTTCTTTGTCTCTTGCTCCTGATGCTCTTCCTACTCCTCATAACGTGTTTCACCAGCAATCGATCACCAAGACGATTGCAAAGAGTCAACATGCACAGACGATTGCAAAGTGTATGCATGCACCTAGCCAAGTTGCTCGTGCTACAGACTCTGAAAATTTCAGAGAACTAATGGCTTGTGCCCACCCAAGGTGGAGAGTCCCAAGCCATCATTACTTCTCTAAAAAAGCTGTACTAGCCCTGCACACGTATGTTGAGCAGAAGGTGGGCCAGTACTGTTTCTTCTGGGATCCGCTCCACAGTTTCCTTTCAGCCCTGGCCACAGCATGCTTGCTGCTTCTTCCCTGCAGCACTTCCTTAAGGGCCGGCGCAGATCACTTCCTGTGCTTTATGGGTTAGATTATTTTACCTCGCTGACCAATCCTAGCCCCCCTGCATGTATATAAGTGGCTCAGCCCCCTTCCCAGATGCCTGAGTGTCAAGGTCCTTGTGTCCTGCAAAGGTTGCTGATTTCTCTGCTTGTGTTCCTGTGTCTTGTAAATAGAACAAAGTCCCGCTTTCAAGTGGTAAAGGTGCTCTGACCTGCTCATCACGGATCCGGGCTGTGTTCACCCCCAACGTAGATGCAGCAATAAAGTCCAAATGGATCCAGCGAGCAAAATCAATGATTATTTATTTATTCCTTTAAAAAAAAAAAAAGTAATCCTTCTGCATAAAATCAACGCGTTTCAACCGTTAGACAGGTCTTCTTCATGGATTCATAGTGTAAAGTATTCAGGTACAGACACTTGACTGCTTTTTAACCTCTTCCGGACACAGGGCGTACCGGTACGCCCTGATGTCCCGGTACTTAAGGACACAGGACGTACCGGTACGTCCTGTGCATTTCCGATCACCGCCGCGTGGTGGGCGGTGATCGAAACAAGGTGCCTGCTCAAATCATTGAGCAGGCACCTTGGGTCAATGCGCGGGGGGGTCAATCCAGACCTGCGGTTTGCGTCTTTTACCTGGTGGCGGGCGGCAGTGCCATCGGGTCCCCATGCGAGTGTAGGGGGGACCCGATGGCATGGAAGGCAGCGCGATGCCTTCCTGAGGTATCGGCGCTGCCTTCCTATGATAAGCCTGTGAGATCCAGCCCCCAGGATCTCACAGGCCGGAAGCTGTATGAGTAATACTCACTGTATTACTCATACAGCCAATGTATTCCAATACAGAAGTATTGGAATGCATTGTAAAGGATTAGACCCCCAAAAGTTGAAGTCCCAAAGTGGGACAAAAAATTAAGTGAAAAAAAGTTGAAAAAATAAAGTTTTCCCCCCAAAAAATTTAAAGTTTCAAGTAAAAATAAACAAAAACGTCATTTTCCCCAAATAAAGTTTTTAAAAAAATGGGAAAAAATAGGGAAAAAAATAAAAGTAGACATATTAGGTATCGCCGTGTCCGTATCGACCGTCTCTATAAACATATGACATGACCTAACCCCTCAGATGAACACCGTAAAAAATAAAAAATAAAAACTGCAAAATAAACAATTTTTTTGTCACCTTACATCACAAAAAGTACAACAGCAAGCGATAAAAAAGGCGTATGCCCACCAAAATAGTACCAATCTAACTGTCACCACATCCCGCAAAAAATGATCCCCTATCTAAGAAAATCACCCAAAAATTAAAAAAACTATGGCTCAGAATATGGAGACACTAAAACATCATTTTTTTGTTTTAAAAAAGCTGTTATTGTGTAAAACTTTCATAAATAAAAAAAGTATACATATTAGGTATCGCCACATCCGTATCGACCGGCTCTATAACAATATCACATGACCTAACCCCTCAGATGAACACTGTAAAAAATAAAAAATAAAAACTGTGCTAAATAAACAATTTTTTTCACCTTACATCACAAAAAGTGTAATAGCAAGCGATCAAAAAGTCATATGCACACCAAAATTGTGTCAATCAAACTGTCATCTCATCCCGCAAAAATCATACCCTACCCAAGATAATTGCCCAAAAACTGAAAAAACTATGGCTCTCAGACAATGGAAACACTAAAACATGATTTTTTTTGTTTCAAAAATGAAATCTTTGTGTAAAACTTACATAAATAAAATAAAAAAGTATACATATTATGGAATCGCCGCGTCCGTGACAACCTGGTCTATAAAAATACCTTATGATCTAATCTGTCAGATGAATGTTGTAAATAACAAAAAATAAAAACGGTGCCAAATCAGCTATTTCTTGTTACCTTGTCTCACAAAAAGTGTAATATAGAGCAACCAAAAATCATATGTACCCTAAAATAGTACCAACAAAACTGCCACCCTATCCCGTAGTTTCTAAAATGGGGTCACTTTTTGGGAGTTTCTACTCTAGGGGTGCATCAGGGGGGCTTCAAATGGGACAAAAAACCAGTCCAGCAAAATCTGCCTTCCAAAAACCGTGTGCCCGTACAGTGGTTTACGACCACATATGGGGTGTTTCTGTAAACTAAAGAATCAGAGCCATAAAAATTGAGTTTTGTTTGGCTGTTAACCCTTGCTTTGTAACTGGAAAAAAAAAATATTTAAATTGAAAATCTGCCAAAAAAGTGAAATTTTGAAATTGTATCTCTATTTTCCATTAATTCTTGTGGAACACCTAAAGGGTTAACAAAGTTTGTAAAATCAGTTTTGAATACCTTGAGGGGTGTAGTTTCTAGAATGGGGTCATTTTTGGGTGGTTTCTATTATGTGACTTCAGATCTGATTTGCTTCTAAACTTCTAAGCCTTGTAACATCCCCAAAAAATAAAATGTAATTTCCAAAATGATCCAAACATGAAGAAGACATATGGGGAATGTAAAGTAATAACTATTTTTGTAGGTATTACTATGTATTATAGAAGTAGAGAAATTGAAACTTGGAAATTTGCAAATTTTTCTAAATTTTTGGAAAATTTTGTATTTTTTTTATAAATAAAAATTATTATTTTTTTACTCCATTTTACCAGTGTCATGAAGTACAATATGTGACGAAAAAAGTATCTCAGAATGGCCTGGATAAGTCAAAGCGTTTTAAAGTTATCACCACATAAAGTGACACAGGTCAGATTTGCAAAAAATGGCCTGGTCCTTAAGGTGAAAATGAGCCCGGTCCTTAAGGAGTTAAGAAAAAAAGGGAATGAAATCAATTGAAAATGTTAAGAAATGTGGGCAGTGCAGGTGCAAGGTAAAATGTAGATAATATTAACTCTTGATGTCCATGCAAAAAACGATAAAAAAATAAAAAAGAGATTTAAAAATGATTATATATTTATAGTTGTCAAGGAAACAAATGTAGAAAAGTCACATGTTCAGTTATTCAGGGGCCATTTTTATGTGCTTTGCTAGTCGGATAGAGGTTAGTGGGTATCTTGTGGCTTGCTGGTATTTGATTCTTACTGTTTTCTGTGCGACAATCATGGCAAATTATTTGGAACGAGAACTGCTTCTACGCTGGCTCCTTTCTCGGCGCTTTGGAAGGCATTCGCAAATGCTTAACCCCTTAAGGACACGACCATATTTCACCTTAAGGACTTGGACATTTTTTGCAAATCTGACCACTGTCACTTTAAGTGCTGATAACTTTAAAACGCTTTGACTTACCCAGGCCGTTCTGAGATTGTTTTTTCGTCACATATTGTACTTCATGACACTGCTAAAATTGGGTCAAAAAAGTTAATTTTTTTGCATAAAAAAATACAATTTTTACCAAAAATTTTGAAAAATTAGGAAATTTCCAACTTTCAGTTTCTCTACTTCTGTAATACATAGTAATACCCCCAAAAATTGTGATGATTTTACATTCCCCATATGTCTACTTCATGTTTGTAGCATTTTGGGAATGATATTTTATTTTTTGGGGATGTTACAAGGCTTAGAAGTTTAGAAGCAAATTTTGAAATTTTCTGAAATCTTCAAAATCCCACTTTTTATGGACCAGTTCAGGTTTGAAGTCATATTGTGAGGCTTAGATAATAGAAACCTCCCAAAAATGACCCCATTCTAGAAACTACACCCCTCAAGGTATTCAAAACTGTTTTTTCAAACTTTATTAACCCTTTAGGTCTTCCACAAGAGTTAATGGCAGATGGAGAAACAATTTTGAAATTTATATTTTTTGGAAAATTTTCCAATATAATCAATTTTTTCCAGTAGTAAAACAAGGGTTAACTGCCTAACAAAACTCAAAATGGGTTGCCCCGATTCTGTAGTTTGCAGAAACACCCCATATGTGGTCGTAAACTACTGTTTGGCCGAACGGGAGCACATAGAAGGAGGGGAACACCATATGGGTTTTGGAAGGCAGATTTTGCAGGACTGGTTTTGTTTATACCATGTCCCATTTGAAGCCCCCTGTTGCACCCCTAGAATAGAAATTTCAAAAAAGTGACTCCATCTAAGAAAGTACACCCCTCAAGGTATTCAAAACTGGGTTTACAAACTTTGTTAACCCTTTAGGTGTTCCACAAGAGTTGATGGCAGATGGAGAAACAATTTAGAAATTTCTATTTTTTGGAAAATTTTCCAATATAATCAATTTTTTCCAGGAGTAAAACAAGGGTTAACTGCCAAACAAAACTCAAAATGGGTTGCCCTGATTCTGTAGTTTGCAGAAACACCCCATATGTGGTCGTAAACTACTGTTTGGCCGAACGGGAGCACATAGAAGGAGGGGAACACCATATGGGTTTTGGAAGGCAGATTTTGCAGGACTGGTTTTGTTTATACCATGTCCCATTTGAAGCCCCCTGTTGCACCCCTAGAATAGAAATTTCAAAAAAGTGACTCCATCTAAGAAAGTACACCCCTCAAGGTATTCAAAACTGGGTTTACAAACTTTGTTAACCCTTTAGGTGTTCCACAAGAGTTGATGGCAGATGGAGAAACAATTTAGAAATTTCTATTTTTTGGAAAATTTTCCAATATAATCAATTTTTTCCAGGAGTAAAACAAGGGTTAACTGCCAAACAAAACTCAAAATGGGTTGCCCCGATTCTGTAGTTTGCAGAAACACCCCATATGTGGTCGTAAACTACTGTTTGGCCGAACGGGAGCACATAGAAGGAGGGGAACACCATATGGGTTTTGGAAGGCAGATTTTGCAGGACTGGTTTTGTTTATACCATGTCCCATTTGAAGCCCCCTGTTGCACCCCTAGAATAGAAATTTCAAAAAAGTGACTCCATCTAAGAAAGTACACCCCTCAAGGTATTCAAAAATGGGTTTACAAACTTTGTTAACCCTTTAGGTGTTCCACAAGAGTTGATGGCAGATGGAGAAACAATTTTGAAATTTCTATTTTTTGGAAAATTTTCCAAAATAATCAATTTTTTCCAGGAGTAAAACAAGGGTTAACTGCCAAACAAAACACAAAATGGGTTGCCCCGATTCTGTAGTTTGCAGAAACACCCCATATGTGGTCGTAAACTACTATTTGGCTAAACGGCAGGACATAGAAGAAGGGGAACGTCATATGGTTTTTGGAAGGCAGATTTTGCTGGACTGGTTTATTTACACCATGTACCCTTTCAAGCCCCCTGATGCACCCCTAGAGTAGAAACTCCACAAAAGTGACCCCATCTAGGAAACTACGGGATAAGGTGGTTGTTGTTTTGGGACTATTTTAGGGGTAAATATGATTTTTGGTTGCTCTATATTACTCTTTTTTGAGGCAATGTAACAAAAAAAAAATTCTAAAATTGTTTCTACATTCGCTATTTAGTTTTGTGGAACACCTAAAGGGTTAACATAGTTTGTAAAGTAACTTTTGAATACCTTGAGGGGTGTAGTTTCTTAGATGGGGTCACTTTTTTGGAGTTTCTAGTCTAGGCTACATCAGGGGGGGCTTCTAATGGGACATGGTGTCAAAAAAAAAACTGTCCATCAAAATCTGCCTTCTAGAAACCATATGGAGTTCCCTTCGTTCTATGCCCTGCCGTGCGGCTATATAGCCATTTACGACCACATATGGGGTGTTTCTGCAAACTACAGAATCAGGGCCATAAATATTGAGTTTTGTTTGGCGGTTAACCCTTGCTTTATTACCGGCAAAAAGGATTCAAATGGAAATTTTGCCCAAAAATGAGTGTTTTGGCACCGTTTTTATTTTATATTTTTAACACCGTTCATCCGAGGCGTTTGGGCAAAAGTTATTTTTATAGCGACGACTTTTACGCACGCGACGATGCCCAATATGTATGGTTCTCAGACTTTGGAGACACTAAGCAGGCATCCTAAAAACTGCGGCCCTCCAGATGTTGTAAAACTACAATTCCCACCATGCCCTGCTGATGGCTGTAGGTTGTCTGGGCATGCTGGGAGTTATAGTTTTACAACATCTGGAGGGCCGCAGTTTGAGGATGCCTGCACTAAAACTAATATTTTTTTGGGAAAAAAAAAATGTTTCCGTGTCTCCAAAGTCTGAGAGCCATAGTTTTTTATGTTCTCTAGTGGACTGTTGGGGATTATAAAAATTTAGTACTCCATGGAAGTGTGATACTCCCTGAAGCAATCGATAACGCAGAGGCCCGGATGATCGGGGCAAGTGTCGCACTGAGTGGTGGTGTCCTTCCGTATCCCCCTCCTGCGACACACTCTGCACTTTTTTTGGGTTCGTCCCTTCTTTCCAGTATGGGGGACCACACCTGGAAAGTGTTGGCCAGGGACGATCCGGGCGCCTCCAATTCCCGAGGTACTCCGGCCTGCTCTTTCCCGGTCCGAAAAGATCAGGTCCTTGAGGACTGCCTCATAGAATTGGAGGAATGTCCCTGTGCTGCCAGCGCTTCGGGATAGTACAAAAGAGTTGTACATGGCAACCTGCACCAAGTAGACCGCAACTTTTTTGTACCATGCCCGGGTTTTGCGCATGGCGTTATATGGCTTGAGGACTTGATCCGAGAGATCAACTCCTCCCATATACCGATTGTAGGCGACGATACAATCGGGCTTGAGGACCGTTGCCGCGGTACCTCGCACAGGGACTGGGGTGATGCCGTTACCGTGGATTGTGGACAGCATAAGGACATCCCTCTTGTCCTTATACCTGACCAGCAACAGGTTTCCACTGGTAAGTGCACGGGTCTCACCCCTGGGGATAGGTACCTGGAGGGGGTAGGCAGGGAGGCCGCGTTGATTTTTCCGCACGGTCCCACAAGCGAACGTGGATCTGGCGGCAAGGGACCTGAACAAGGGAATGCTGGTATAAAAGTTGTCCACTTACAAGTGGTAACCCTTATCCAGCAGTGGGTACATAAGGTCCCACACGAGTTTCCCGGTAACACCCAGAGTGGGGGGACATTCTGGGGGTTGAATCCGGGAATCTCGCCCCTCGTACACACGAAATTTGTAAGTGTACCCTGAGGTACTCTCACAAATTTTGTATAGCTTCACGCCATACCTCGCCCGCTTTGTGGGAATATATTGGCGGAAACTGAGTCTCCCCTTGAACGCAACGAGAGACTCATCAACCGCGACCTCCCTTCCAGGTACGTAGGCCTGCTGAAATGTGGCCCCAAAGTGATCGATGACCGGCCGTATCTTGTACAGCCGGTCATAGGCAGGATCACTTCGGGGGGGACATGCTGCATTATCGGAATAATGCAGACATTTCCGGATGGCCTCAAACCGGGGACGTGTCATGACCATACTGTACAGTGGGGTCTGGTATAGGACGTCCCCACTCCAGTATTGCCTGACACTGGGTTTTTGGACTAGACCCATATGCAGCACGAGGCCCCAAAATGTCCTCATCTCGGCTGCACTGACCGGCGTCCAGCCACCGGGTCTAGCCAAAAATGAGCCTGGGTTTTGAGCGACGAACTGTTGGGCGTACAGATTCGTCTGCTCCACCATCAGATTCACCAGTGGGTTACTGAAAAAAAAACTAAAATAGTCTATTTCAGTAAACCCCACTGTGGGAATCTGGATTCCAGGATTGCCAGCAAAATCCGGAATCTCAGGCTCAAAGTCCACTGGGGGACACCAGCTAAGTTCATCGGCAGGGGGCTCCGGTGGACTTATTTGGTGGGCCGGGAAACCAGTACGAACCCCAGGGCGGCTCGTACTAGGGTGGGCCACAGGATCCCTAGCATGTGGGGCCCCTGGCTCCGCCTGGCGGCGTCTCCGCCGCCTTGGTGGCTCATCGTCATCAGATGATGATGAGGAGGATGCGGATGATAAAAGGAACGTGGGGTCATCCTCATCCTCACTGGGGCTCTCAGAGTCGGAGGCAATCTGGGCGTATGCCTCCTCGGCCGAGAACATCCGGCGGGCCATGGGTGTGTGTGCGTGTATGTGTGCGTGTGTGGAAACCTTTATTATATGTGCGTGTGTGTGGGGGCAACGGGTGTTCGCGTACTAAAAAAGGCAAAAAAAGAAAGAGCAAGTGTTAGGAAAAAAAAAGTTCAAACTTGCTGATCAGCGGTACAACGCTGATCAGCGGTCGGTGGGGTGGTGGGGCGGGCGATGCGCTAACACTGGACGGACGCTAAAAAGTGCCGGCCAGTCAGCGCACGCAGAAAAAAAAAGTGGTGGTAAGGGGGCTGGTGGTCAGGGGAGGGGGGGGGGCTGGTGGTGGGGGGCTGGTGGTGGGGAAGGGGGGGTGGGGTGGGGGTCTGGTGGTGGGGGGGGTCTGGTGGGGGGGGGCAAGTGGCAGGGGGGGATCTGGGGTCTGATGGATGGATCAAAGAAAGTTTGGAAATAAAAGTTTTTTTTTTTTTTTTTTTTCTAACTAACTTTTCCCTTCTTTCCCTGCCTAACGGTGCCTCTCCCTCACTGACCCTAACCTACCTGGGTGGCGATGGGTGCAGGAGGGTGATGGATGCCGATTGTGGGGACACAGGAGCTCGTTCTGGACGGTGCTGCACGGTCAGGGTGCTGGACAGGAAGAGGAGGGGAGAGAGGAGCGCAGGAAGTTTGAATCTCGCGCCTCTCTCCCCTGCTCCAATCAGCACCCTGGACAGCGGCGTTCAGTACCAGGGCCAGCACCGCCTCTCCAAATCCTCGGACTGCGATAGGTGGTGTAAAATTACGCCACCGATCGCAGTCTTTTTCCGGTTCATCGGGTCACAGGACACCCGAATGGACCGGAAACGCAGAAAACCGCAGGTCTGAATTGACCTGCGGTTTTCTGCGATCGTCGATGCGGGGGGGTCAAATGACCCCCCCCTGCATTGTTACGGGATGCCGGCTGAATGATTTCAGCCGAAATCCCGTTCCGATTAACCCCTGGGGCGCCGGAATGCCGATTTCAAGTTAGGACGTACCGGTACGCCCTGAGTCCTTAAGGACTCGGGAAATAGGGCGTACCGATACGCCCTGCGTCCTTAAGGGGTTAAAGGGCTTCTGTCACCCCACTAAAGTCATTTTTTTTTTTGGGCTAGTTAAATTAGTTATACTGCGATATCTGAAAATATAATGCTCTTACTTACTTTGATTCAGCAGTTTCTTCTAAAAACAAACTTTTATAATATGTAAATGAGGTCTCTACCAGCAAGTAGGGCGGCTACTTGCTGGTAGCAGCTGCAGAAAACCGCCCCCTCGTCGTGTTGATTGACAGGGCCAGCCGGGATCTCCTCCTCCGGCCAGCCCTGTCGGCATTTCAAAAATCGCGCGCCTGTGTTCATTCGGCGCAGGCGCTCTGAGATGAGGAGGCTCACCTCCTCAGAACTCCCTCAGTGCGCCTGCGCCGATGACATCACCGAAATAGAAGACGTCATCGGCGCAGGCGCACTGAGGGATCGCTGAGGAGACGAGCCTTCTCATCTCAGAGCGCCTGCGCCGAATGAACACAGGTGCGCGATTTTTGAAATGCCGACAGGGCTGGCCGGAGGAGGAGATCGCGGCTGGCCCTGTCAATCAACAAGAGGAGGGGGCGGTTTTCTGCAGCTGCTACCAGCAAGTAGCCGCCCTACTTGCTGGTAGAGACCTAATTTACATATTATAAAAGTTTGTTTTTAGAAGAAACTGCTGAATCAAAGTAAGTAAGAGCATTATATTTTCAGATATCGCAGTATAAGTAATTTAACTAGCCCAAAAAAAAAATATGACTTTAGTGGGGTGACAAAAGAACCAAGGATGAGACGGAGGCAATGGGTGCATCCTATTGTCTCACAAAGGCTCAGGAAGGGACACTTCCATACGTTGTATGCAGACCTGCGGCAGGACCCTACAAAATTTCTGAACTTCAGTCGTATGTCTGTGGATTGATTCGATCGCCTCCTTGCATCTCTTCGTCCGTACCTAACCTTTCAGGATACGAATATGAGGCGCAGCAATGGACCGGAAGAAAGACTCATTGTCACTTTGAGGTAATAAAAGTATTTTAGTGAATTTTTTTTAATTTTAATATAATTTTTTAATACTTTTTAAATATTTTTTTTAAATAATTATTGGTTTAAGATATGATTATTATAGTTTTTTTATATTCTTATGGTACTCTCACACTAGTGGCAGAGTGATCCGGCAATATGCCTGAGGACATTATGCATTTGTATACGGATCCAGATATGGATACATCTCACAAATGCCTTGCAAATGTGGACCCATCTCCTTGCTTCTCATGTGGACAGACGGATCAGTCTATACATTTTTGACCTTTGAAAAGGTATGTGCATGCGCAGGCTAGAAAGCAGGATCCGTCACTGAGGTTTATTTAATGCCTGATCCAGCAGTAAGGCATATTGCACACGGCCGTATGGCTTTTTCAGTGTTTTGCGGTCCGTTTTTCACGGATCCGTTGTTCCGTTTTTTGTTTCCGTTGTGCTTCCGTTTCTGTTCAGTTTTTCCGTTCCGTTTTTCCGTATGGCATATACAGTATACAGTAATTACATAGATAAAATTGGGCTGGGCATAACATTTTCAACAGATGGTTCAGCAAAAAACGGAACGGAAACGGAAGACATACGGATGCATTTCCGTATGTGTTCCGTTTTTTTTGCGGACACATTGACTTGAATGGAGCCACGGACCGTGATTTGCGGGCAATAATAGGACATGTTCTATGTTAAAACGGAAAAACGGAAATACGGAAATGGAATTCATACGGAGTACATTCCGTTTTTTTGCGGAACCATTGAAATGAATAGTTCCGTATACGGACTATATACGGAACGCAAAAAACGGCCAGTAAACGGGGAAAAAAAACGGCCGTGTGCAGGAGGACTAATGCATTGCAATTGAAAGTACTAATGCCTGTTTGAAAGTACCCGTAAAGCCCCTTGCAGACGAGCGTTCCTCCCGCAGCTACAGAGCTCCTGGCCTGAACTCCCAGCACTGCCAGTGGTCACATAACATTTAGATTTTTTATGATGCTATGTAAGTACTCGAATGTATTGGTTAAACACTGGCATAATTTTTGTAAAGGGATTTTCACATCTCAGACCATGTTGGCATATTGCTAGGATATGTCCCCATTGTCTAGTACTTGCCGGTGCAACTGCTGGGACCAACACCGATATTGATAATGGAGCCCAGAAAGTGACGGAGGGTGCACAGGGCATGCGCAGCCGACCTCTATTAATTTATATAGGGCCACCACAAATAGCCGAGCGTTGGCTTGGCTATTTCCGTCGACCTCATTGAAATGATTTGGAGCATGGGCCGCACATGCGCACTATGCTCAAATTCAATTCTATGGGAGAGGCGTGGAGAAGTGCTTGGTAGTGGACGGAGCCCGTGAAATCTGGGGTACTCAAGCCACAGCTCTCCTTTCTCAATATAGTTGTGGTTCCAAGAAGTGGGACCAGCACCTATTGGGAAATGGGAGCATATCGTAGCGATATGCCCACATTGTCTGAGATGAGAATACCCATTTAATACTTTATCACATATTATTATAAAATGTATGTATTTATTATTATTATTATTATTTTTTTATATCTTACAGATTCCTGGCTACTGGAAACTCCTTCGCTTCGCTACACTTTGAGTTCCTGCTGGGAGTCTCTACTATCTCGGGGATAGTCAGCCAAACTTGTAAAATCTTATGGCAACATCTCAGGGAAGCAGTGATGCCCACCCCCAAGGGGGAAGATTGGCTACATATCGCTGAGGGTTTTCAAAATTCTGTGCAGTTTCCAAACTGCATTCGGGCACTTGATGGCAAACACATACGTGTTAAGAAGCCTGACCACTCAGGGTCCCGGTACTTTAATTACAAACAGTACTTTTCTGTGGTTTGTAATTGTTGATATCGGGGCCTATGGAAGTGCATCAGACTCCCGCATCTTATGTGCCTCCAGAATGGGTGAGCGACTTTGCGACAATCAGTTAGCCCTACCAGAGCCCAGAACACTACCCGGATCTGCAGGTCCCCCGGTTCCATTTGTAATCGTTGCTGATGAAGGGTTTGCATTATCACCCAATCTGATGCGCCCCTTCCCCAGACCCAATTTAGTCAACCAAAAGCTCATATTCAACTATCGACTGACTCGTGCCCGTCGGTATGTTGAGTGCGCATTTGGTATACTTTCTGTGGAGAGTATTCATGTCGTCAATGCAAATGGATCCAGAAAATATCACCAAGGTGATCCAAGCTTGTTAGTTTTACACAATTTCACCAGGATCCACGATGTTCCCTTGGATGCAGAACAGCTTCAAAACTTGACTACCATATCTGTCAATTTTGAACAAGTCCGACATGGAAGACCTGGAACAGCTGGTTCTTTTGCAGTCCAGAGGGTGCATTGTCGTGGCAGATGGATGCCATCCGTGGTGGTCGTTGATTAAATCTGGTCTCTGTGTTAAAATGAAATAAATTCAATACCTTTTTTTAGTTAGTTCCCACTTTATTTTTAGTGATAGTTTAGGGACTAAACGTGGGCTTGTGGACCCTTGACGTGGGCTTGCGGGCTGGGGTATTATTTTTAATATTTGCTTTATTAATATTTATTAAAACTATTCATGGCCTATATGGAAAAAGAGGAAAAGGAGGAGAGAATATTTAAAAGAAGAAAAACTGCTACAAGAGGACATAGTTTTAAATTAGAGGGGCAAAGGTTTAAAAGTAATATCAGGAAGTATTACTTTACTGAGAGAGTAGTGGATGCATGGAATAGCCTTCCTGCAGAAGTGGTAGCTGCAAATACAGTGGAGGAGTTTAAGCATGCATGGGATAGGCATAAGGCCATCCTTCATATAAGATAGGGCCAGGGGCTATCCATAGTATTTAGTATATTGGGCAGACTGGATGGGCCAAATGGTTCTTATCTGCCGACACATTCTATGTTTCTATGTTTCTATGCACTTTTCAAAATTATCTAACAATATAGACCATGTAATATTTTAATATAAATTACTCTAAGATTTTGAGTTTAAATTAAACTAAATTACAAAAATACCCTCTAATACCACATTGGTATTAACTAGAGGTGGGACAAATCCAATTTTTTTCGAATCCGAATCCGAAAAGGTTCTCGAATATATCGAATCTTTCGAATCTCGAATCCTACGAATCCTGTACATAATTGTGTGAACGGTGTAAGAAACAAAGTCAGACCGCGTCAGTTTGTCTGAACCTCCACCTCCCAGTCACGGTCGCACCCTATATGACCGCGATGACCCCTGCTCATATCACTACAGAACATACAGGGTAATACAGCCCCATAGCTCTTACATTCAGTGACGTCTCTTTGATGTACATGTACTCTTTCCTCATCTTCTCCTTTCAGACCTTCAGACCAGACCACCATTTTTCAGCCATTTTTCGTCTCTGCAGTTTGACAAAAAAAAATCTTAATACTTTTCCATCATCCTCCCATCTTCTGGACAAATCATCCTAACACCCCCAATACTGTGCCGCTGTGCTCCCCAATACTATACTGCAGAAACAGATAATACCCCTGATAATACTAGTACCACACAGAGCCCCCCATATAAAATACCCCTTCTTTGTGGCCTCAGTAGATGCCCCCATAGTGCCCCCCAATAATGTGCCAATAAGAAGTGGCCCCACAGTGCCACCCAATAATGTGCCAGTAAGTGTCCCCATAGATGCCCCCCTAATAATGTGCCAGTATCAAGTGCGGAGTGCCTCTCTCCTCCCCCCAATGTGCCGGTATCATAGTGCCATCTCCCCCCCAATGTGCCAGTATTATAGTGCCATCTCCCCCATAATGTGCCAGTATCATAGTGCCACCTCCCCCCATAATGTGCCAGTATCATAGTGCCATCTCCCCCATAATGTGCCAGTATTATAGTGCCACCTCCCCCCATAATGTGCCAGTATCATAGTGCCAGCTCCCCCCATAATGTGCCAGTATCATAGTGCCATCTCCCCCCATAATGTGCCAGTATCATAGTGCCATCTCCCCCCATAATGTGCCAGTATCATAGTGCCATCTCCCCTCATAATGTGCCAGTATCATAGTGCCTCCCCCCAATGTGCCAGTAGTATCAGTGCCATCTCCCCCCATAATGTGCCAGTGTCATAGTGACTCCCCCCCAATGTGCCAGTAGTATCATAGTGCCATCTCCCCCCATAATGTGCCAGTATCATAGTGCCTCTTCCCCCCCCCCAATGTACCAGTAGTATCATAGTGCCTCTCACCTCTCCCCCTGGCATCCACAGATCCCCCATCCTATAACAGTGCCATCCACAGACCCCCCCCACCCCATAACAGTGCCATCCACAGACCCCCCCACCCCATAACAGTTCCATCCACAGACCCCCCATCCTATAACAGTGCCATCCACAGACCCCCCCACCCCATAACGGTGCCATCCACAGACCCCCCCCCACCCCATAACAGTGCCATCCACAGACCCCCCCACCCCATAACAGTGTCATCCACAGACCCCCCATTGCCGCTCCAGTACAGTTATAAAATGTGTAATTCTGATTAATAATGATTCATGCTGCCCCCTCTGTCTGTAGTATAACATTCAATATCTCCTATTCACAGGGCTACTGATATCGTAATGCAGGCCGGCCGGGCAGACGAGCGGCAGAGTGACTGACTGACGTCACTTGCCTGCGCCGCCTGCTTCATTCATAAAGCAGGCGGCGCAGGCACGTGACGTCAGTCAGTCACTCTGCCGCTCGTCTGCCCGGCCGGCCTGCATTACGATATCAGTAGCCCTGTGAGTAGGAGATATTGAATGTTATACTACAGACAGAGGGGGCAGCATGAATCATTATTAATCAGAATTACACATTTTATAACTATAATGGAGCGGAGGGGCCGGAGCACAGTGAACACACCGGCCCCCAGCTCCTCCTCCCAGTCCCTCCCACCGGGATTCGTCGGATTCGTATCAGGTAAATTACGTCGGGATTCGAGTCCACGAATCCCACGAATCCAGCAAGATTCGAGGGATTCGTGGATTCGACGAATCCCCCGTCCCATCTCTAGTATTAACCAATTTTCTAAAAGTATTTTTTTTAAACAAAAAAATAAAACATTTGATGTAAAGTCAAGCCCCTTACTATATATTGACTATTTCTAATATAAAATGTGGATGTTATAAAAAGCTAATTTCAAATAGCACTTGACCGACTATTGGCTACACTACTTCTCCCCATTCACTAAATTAAAAATTTTTTTTTTATAATGATGAACCCAGAGCCTCAACCTACACCATCACCACAACAGGAGGAGGTATGAGATTGTGTGCTAAACCCGATTGTGAGGAGTACACTCTCTAACACCGGTGTGGGCCTCCCTAGAAGAACAGGGACCCTGGCACTTGCCCGGGGGCTGGTGCAAAAAAAATATAAATTATAAATCAAGATGTGCCATACTAGGGGTCCATTCACACGTCCGTTTTTTCTTTCCTGATGTGTTCCGTTTTATGCGGAACAGATCTGGACCAGTTCTGTAGCCATTCATTTTCAATGGGTCCTGGAAAAAAATCGGACAGCACAATGTGTGCTGTCCGTTTCCATTGTTCCGTTCCGCATGTCCGAAAAAATATAAAACTTGTCCTATTCTTTTCCGCAAAAATCGGATCCTGGTACAATACAAAGTGAATGGATCCGCAAAAAATGGAAGACATTCGTATGTCATTATGTATGTCATCCGTTTTATGCGGATTCCGTTCCTGGAAATTAAATTTTTATTTTATAAACTTTTATTCACTTTTTTTTTTTCAAAGAAATCCAAACAACTTTATTTGCTTATTGAAATTTATACATGTTTCCGTTTTTTGCGGATCCGCAAAAAACGGATGACATACGGAAACATTTTCAGGAACAACGGATCTGCAAAAAACAGACCGAAAATCGGGATATAGAAAAATACTGACGTGTGAATGTAGCCTTAGATGGTATTTGGGTATAAATCACAGAAAAAATGCACCAAACGGATATGCAACTGACTATACTGGCTAGTCATAAATGCAGATATTAAAAGCTGAGACTTTCGCCAATATATTCCTGTCAGGAAAATATCGGAGCCCAACATGCACCACGTCACGGTCACTCAGCATGGCAAATGGTCCTACCACTACGCTAACTATGGTGTGAACAGGGTCTGAAGGTGATGTAATCCAGCTCACAGCCAAACTTCCACACAACCGCCTAGCAGGACAACTAGTGCAATGTGAACAAAGCCAGACTGTAAGCCACACCCATATCAGACCATGTGATGGAGGTTACCAGGTGCAAAAGAGTGTTTGAATGCCAGGTAAAGGCACATACACTACATATAAAACAAGACAAAAACACAGAAATATAGTGGCAATTCTGGAGGAGCTGCTCAACCCCTAACACTGTAGCGTGTTTTTCATTGTGGGAGCAGCCCCACCGCATGTGGACCGCAGCAAACGACTATCCCCAGCAAAAAATGCATACGGTGGAGGATGTCCACATGCACCACAAAGGCATCCTACACAAAACTGTGCTGCTCCCCCAATGAAAAACACGCTACAGTGTTAGGGGTTGAGCAGCTCCTCCAGAATTGCCACTATATTTCTGTGTTTTTGTCTTGTTTTATATGTAGTGTATGTGCCTTTACCTGGCATTCAAACACTCTTTTGCACCTGGTAACCTCCATCACATGGTCTGATATGGGTGTGGCTTACAGTCTGGCTTTGTTCACATTGCACTAGTTGTCCTGTTAGGCGGTTGTGTGGAAGTTTGGCTGTGAGCTGGATTACATCACCTTCAGACCCTGTTCACACCATAGTTAGCGTAGTGGTAGGATCCTTTGCCATGCTGAGTGACCGTGACGTGGTGCATGATGGGCTCCGATATTTTCCTGACAGGAATATATTGGCGAAAGTCTTAGCTTTTAATATCTGCATTTATGACTAGCCAGTATAGTCAGTGGCATATCCGTTTGGTGCATTTTTTCTGTGATTTATATGATTATATTTTCATCCACACAATGCTCCGTTTTGTGTAGGATGCCTTTGTGGTGCATGTGGACCGCGCCGACATCCTCCACCGTATGCATTTTTTGCTGGGGATAGTCGTTTGCTGCGGTCCACATGCGGTGGGGCTGCTCCCCCAATGAAAAACACGCTACAGTGTTAGGGGTTGAGCAGCTCCTCCAGAATTGCCACTATATTTCTGTGTTTTTGTCTTGTTTTATATGTAGTGTATGTGCCTTTACCTGGCATTCAAACACTCTTTTGCACCTGGTAACCTCCATCACATGGTCTGATATGGGTGTGGCTTACAGTCTGGCTTTGTTCACATTGCACTAGTTGTCCTGCTAGGCGGTTGTGTGGAAGTTTGGCTGTGAGCTGGATTACATCACCTTCAGACCCTGTTCACACCATAGTTAGCGTAGTGGTAGGACCCTTTGCCATGCTGAGTGACCGTGACGTGGTGCATGATGGGCTCCGATATTTTCCTGACAGGAATATATTGGCGAAAGTCTCAGCTTTTAATATCTGCATTTATGACTAGTCAGTATAGTCAGTGGCATATCGTTTGGTGCATTTTTTTCTGTGATTTATATGATTATATTTTCATCCGCACAATGCTCCGTTTTGTGTAGGATGCCTTTGTGGTGCATGTGGACCGCGCCGACATCCTCCACCGTATGCATTTTTTGCTGGGGATAGTCGTTTGCTGCGGTCCACATGCGGTGGGGCTGCTCCCCCAATGAAAAACACGCTACAGTGTTAGGGGTTGAGCAGCTCCTCCAGAATTGCCACTATATTTCTGTGTTTTTGTCTTGTTTTATATGTAGTGTATGTGCCTTTACCTGGCATTCAAACACTCTTTCCAGGACGTCCCCCATGACAGCACATGGGAGGATGTCCAATCCAATCTCTGTAGGGACAGGAAGTGAGACAGGTTATAAGCCCCCCCCCCTTCCCTCCAATCTCCAGTGTCTTCCTGTCCCTACCGGGATAGGATGCTGAGACAGGATTTTTTTCCAGCGGATTCAGGGTGCTTACCCAGGCACCAGGGGCTAGGTCTGGTCGGGGGTCCCGCACTCTCCTCACAGTACCAGGTCGGGCGGCGTCCCGCATGGCCCTGCTAGCTCCCCCTTCAGGGGTTCTCTAGCTCTGTCCCGGCCTACTAGGGACGGCGGTAGCCGGGACGCTGCAGCCGCTTCTCCTCCGGGAGCTCTGGGCTCAGCGGCGCGCTCCTGCCCTGCGACGCGGCTCACGTGACGCGACTATGACATCACTTCCGGGGTCATCCGGAAACAAGATGGCGGCGCCCAGTTCAAGCGCTAGAGACCCGGAATCCCGGTCTCGCGCTCAGGGGTTGAACCCCCCCCCCTTTGGGGGTTGAGTCACCCTTATAAGAAAGGAGCAGCGCGGCAGCAGAGGTGGAAGGTAAGCCCCAGTGGGGAAGTCTAAGCTGCTGTGTGTTTCCTTAGCCACCATGGAGCCCCAGATGTCAGCCAAATTTGAGATTGTGTCTGACTCCTCTGCTGCAGCCCATGTAAGTGTTCTTATCCCTATTTCCTTGGTGTACTCCCCCCAGTCATTTAAGCACGGCCCTTTCTCTGATTTTTTCCTAGGATAAAAAGAGTTCTGGGCAGTCGGCCCTCCAGGATTCCAAAAATAGACCGAGAAAATGTGCGACTTGTGGGGAAAAAATGCATACATCCTACAAAAAACAGTTGTGTGTCTATTGCATTGCCAAGTTAATGAAGGAGGAACAGCCGTCCTTTCTCACAGAGCTTAGGAACATTGTTCGTGAAGAGGTGCAGGCTACGGTTTCTTCTCTAAACCCTCTGCCACCCCCTTCTCAGCCCGACTCCCCTCCCTCAAAAAGAAGGAGGACTCAGGAGGACTCTGATTCTGATAATCAAGAAGTCTCAGACAGAGAGATTGAGGAACTCACCACCTCTGCTTCAGGTTCTTCGGATCACACTAGAAGATTTTTATTTTCTACTGAAGACCTAGATGCCCTCCTCCATGTGGTTAGGGATACCATGCAAATAGAGGAAGCTAGCCCTCTCCTATCCATTCAGGATGAAATGTTTGGGGGGTTAGGGGCAAAAAAGACTCACCTATTCCCAGTAAATTCTCATCTGAAGGAAATAATTCTGGAGGAATGGAAGGAGGCTGAAAAGAAATTAATTATACCTAAGGAATTTAAAAATCGCCTGATATTTAATCCTGAGGATACTAGATTATGGGATGAAGTTCCTAAAATAGACATTCAAGTGGCTAAGGTCACAAGAAAGACCTCCATTCCCTTTGAGGACTCCTCAAATTTAAGAGATCCTATGGATAGGAAGACGGAGAGTCTTCTTAAAAAAGCCTGGGAGTGTTCATCTGCACTCATTAATACCAATATTATTGCCACCTCGGTAGCCAGGTCTATGGGGTTATGGCTGAATCAGCTAGAGAACCACCTCAGATTAAAAACCCCAAGGGAGGACATACTAGAATCCATTCCCCTTCTTAAGATGGCTACGGCCTATCTGGCGGACGCCTCGGCCGAATCTATTAGGATTTCGGCTAGAAACAGCACCCTGGCAAATACAGCTAGGAGAGCCCTTTGGCTAAGAAGTTGGTCAGGGGACATGGCTTCAAAAAACAAGCTCTGTTCGATCCCTTTCTCAGGTTCACATGTGTTTGGCCCAGTCTTAGATACAATCCTTGAAAGTGCTGCAGACAAGAAGAAAGGTTTTCCAGAGGAGAAATCTAAAAAAACGCAGTCCTTTCGGAAAAATCCAGGCCAGGGACAGCCACAGTATTTTTCAGGTAGAGGGAAAGGCAAGTCGGGCAGGTGGAGAAGGGTACCAGATAGAGTTCAGTCATCTTCCTCCTCAAAGATTTTGTGTTACCACACCCCAGTCTCCGTCACAAAAAAATCAGATGGTCCAGGACTTGGAAAAGCTTTGCACTATGGAAGCAATAGTGCCGGTTCCAAAGCCCCAACAGGGCAGAGGCCACTACTCCAAGCTGTTCTGGGTAAAAAAAACTGACGGTTCGCTGAGAACTATTATAAACCTCAAGTGCCTGAACAAATGGATTCGATATTTCAGGTTCAAGATGGAGTCAATACGTTCAACAATTCCACTGATTCCAGCAGGGGCATTAATGTGCACCATCGATCTCAAAGATGCCTACTATCATGCCCCCATACATCGAAACCACCACCAGTTCCTCAGGTTTGCAGTCATGTTAGATGGCATAATTCATCACTTTCAGTTCCAATGTCTTCCATTCGGGATCTCAAGTGCTCCACGCATTTTCACAAAATTAATAGTAGAGATAATGGCTTTCCTGAGACAACAAGAAATAACAATAATTCCATACTTAGACGACTTCCTCCTAACAGCATCCTCAGAGGTCCTTCTACAGAACCATCTACAGACAACGTTAGAGGTTCTACAAAAATTAGGCTGGATAATCAACCTAGAGAAATCAGATCTCAGCATGAGCGTAAGAAAGATCTTTCTAGGAACCCTTCTGGACTCCCAGAGACAGATGTCTTTTTGTCCAGAATCAAAACGCAACGCATTTATAGAAGAAATATCCTCCTTCCAAAGAAGAAACATCTGCTCCATCAGAGAGGCTATGCGGATACTAGGCTTGATGACATCCTGTATTCAGATGGTCCAGTGGGCTCAGATCCACTCGAGGCCTCTACAAGGTCTAGTTCTTACCAAGTGGGACAAAGAACAGAGGTCTCTAGACAGGAAGATCAAGATTCCAATGTCCATAAAGGAGTCCTTGAACTGGTGGATAACTCCCATCAACCTGCAGGGAGGGGTACACTGGTTGAGAAGACCTTGCTTGACAGTGGTAACCGATGCCAGCATGACCGGTTGGGGTTCACACATAGAAGACCATTTCTGTCAAGGTTCATGGTCCTTAGCAGAGAGTCAGCGTTCCTCAAACGTAAGGGAACTAATGGCGGTACTAAAGTCTCTCCAGGCAGCAGAACTTCTCCTAAGAGGAAATCACGTACAAATTCTATCAGACAATATAACTACAGTCTGTTATATAAGACATCAAGGGGGGACTCAGAACCCAGGGCTTCAGGAGGTCGCAGAAAAGATCTTTCTTTGGGCACAGGAAAGCGTCCTATCTATCTCAGCCCTCCATATCAGAGGGAAGGACAACGTTACTGCAGACTATCTGAGCAGAAGAAGATTCTATCCAGGAGAATGGATGCTGAACAGGCAGGTCTTTCATCAGATCTGCAGGAAATGGGGGTACCCCCAGGTGGACCTTCTAGCCTCCAGAGAGAATGCCCAGGCGTCTCAGTTTTTTTCCCTGGATCCCAGCGGAGATCCTCTGGGGATAGATGCCATGTCAAAAACATGGGATATGGATCTAGCTTATGTCTTCCCGCCAATCCCGCTTATCCCGGCCACCTTGAGGAAGATCAGCGAGAGTTCGGGGAAATTTATCTTCATAGGTCCAGCTTGGCCGAATAGGAGCTGGTATCCCCTGTTAGACAGGCTAAAGATGGAAGAACCAATATCACTCCCTCTGAGGCCAGACCTTCTCACTCAGGGGTCCCTTCTCCACCCGAATCTAGAGAAATGGAATCTGAAAGCCTGGATCCTGAAAGGAGAATGCTGAGTAGGCAGGGCTTGTCACATGCAGTGATCTCCACGTTACAAAAAATTAGGAAACCTGTGACAAATGCTATTTATAAAAAGATCTGGAGCAAATTCAATTCCTGGCGGGAAGATACACATCCGTCCAGATCAACTCCTTCCATCGCTCAGATTCTTGACTTCCTACAGAGGGGCTTTGACCTAGGGCTACGTCCTAGCACAATCAAGGTGCAAATAGCAGCATTATCATCCTTTCTGGACTACCCTCTAGCAGAGCATCGTTGGATAAAAAGGTTTGTAAAAGCTATACTCAGACTAAGACCCACTCTGAGACAGTCTGTCCCTCCTTGGGACTTATCTGTAGTTCTAGATACCCTCTGTAAAGTGCCCTTTGAACCATTGGACACCATCCCGTTAAAACTACTCTCCTGGAAGACGGCCTTCTTAGTAGCCATCACTTCAGCACGCAGAATTGGTGAACTTCAGGCCTTATCGATGAAGGAACCTTTTTTAAGAGTCTTCCCGGATCGAATAATTCTACAGCTAGACCCAGGATTCCTCCCAAAGGTCGTATCTACCTTCCATAGAGAACAAGAAATATTCTTACCCTCTTTTTACACCTCTCCTAGAGATCCAGAAGAGGAGAAGTTCCATTGCCTAGACGTCCGTCGGGCAGTCCTTGAATATCTTCGCCGAACGGAACCAGATAGAAAGGACTCAAATCTTTTCGTACAGTTCGGTAAAGCAGGAAAAGGGAAGAAAGTGTCTAAGAGGACTCTGACACAGTGGATCAAGTCAACAATTGAGGAAGCATATCGCCTTCAGAATAGTCCCTGTCCTATTTCTATCAGAGTACATTCCACTAGAGCAGTCGCAGCTTCCTGGGCGGAGAAAGCGAACGCCTCTATAGATCAGATTTGTCAGGCAGCCACATGGACAAGTTATAACACCTTTTATAAACACTACAGGTTGAACCTGGCGTCCAATCGTCAGCTTTCCTTTGGGCGAAAGGTTCTACAGACTGTGGTCCCTCCCTGATGGTTAAGTTGGTAACTCTCCCATGTGCTGTCATGGGGGACGTCCTGGAAATCGGTAGTTAGTCTTAACGGTAACGTTCTTTCCAGGAGTCCAACATGACAGCACTCCTAATTCCCTCCCTAAATATGTGGTTCAGTGTGAAGTTAACATTGTTTATCACAATAAAAATAAAATTGAGTTGCATCCATCCGGTGTAGTAATTTAAAAGACACTGGAGATTGGAGGGAAGGGGGAGGCTTATAACCTGTCTCACTTCCTGTCCCTACAGAGATTGGATTGGACATCCTCCCATGTGCTGTCATGTTGGACTCCTGGAAAGAACGTTACCGGTAAGACTAACTACCGATTTTGCACCTGGTAACCTCCAGCACATAGTCTGATATGGGTGTGGC
Organism: Bufo bufo; assembly: GCF_905171765.1. Lineage (NCBI taxonomy): Eukaryota > Metazoa > Chordata > Amphibia > Anura > Bufonidae > Bufo > Bufo bufo. The sequence goes on along the minus strand of NC_053397.1, from coordinate 62,778,209 downwards.
TTACAGTCTGGCTTTGTTCATATTGCACTAGTTGTCCTGCTAGGCGGTTGTGTGGAAGTTTGGCTGTGAGCTGGATTACATCACCTTCAGACCCTGTTCACACCATAGTTAGCGTAGTGGTAGGACCCTTTGCCATGCTGAGTGACCGTGACGTGGTGCATGATGGGCTCCGATATTTTCCTGACAGGAATATATTGGCGAAAGTCTCAGCTTTTAATATCTGCATTTATGACTAGCTAGTATAGTCACTGGCATATCCGTTTGGTGCATTTTTTCTGTGATTTATATGATTATATTTTCATCCGCACAATGCTCCGTTTTGTGTAGGATGCCTTTGTGGTGCATGTGGACCGCGCCGACATCCTCCACCGTATGCATTTTTTGCTGGGGATAGTCGTTTGCTGCGGTCCACATGCCACTATATTTCTGTGTTTTAGATGGTATTTGGGACCTAATTTGCTAACGAATATGAGCCTCGCGCAATTTTTCTTTATCAATGAATTGAATCATCTCGAGAGGCATATTATCCCCCTCGAAAAGATACAATACAGAGGATAAAACATTTAATACCATCATATGACGGTCTGGAGGAATCCTAGCTAAACCTGGGGCCAGGCTACGTAGGATTTTATCCTCAGGTGTCTCTGATTTATTTTTGTTCAAATATTCGAACACTTGAGAATCTATAAAGTCTATCCGGGACATCTGCGAGGCAGGTTGATTACTACTTGCTCCCCTCCTTCTTTTACTTTGCCGCCTGGTTGGCTGTTGCGGTGAAGTCTCCAGGTGACTTTCTTCATCCGGTCTTTCCTCAGCCTCTGGTTCTCCAGCAGGGGTTTGGCATGATGCTGGTGGTGTTGTCTGCTCGTCTATATCTGTGGATGATGATTCTTCTTCAACCTGAAGATTGTCCACAGTCCTGAAATAGATCAAAGCTACATATAAATATTTTGTTGTCAAAAGATTAAGCTATTGATAGATCAATCATGACCATCACTAATCAGCTGTTTGACAAGGCAGTGACGCTTGAAAAATGCCTTTTCTCTGTTTCACTGTTGCCTAGTGATGTCATTACTATGATCTAAGGGTCAGATTAAATAAAAAAATATGTCATCACGCTACTCTAGTGACGTTACATTCCAAAACTGTCGATTGGTGGTGTTCACGTTTTTAAAACTGAAGAATATCATATGGTAATGATTTATGCTGATAGAGCAACATTAGATCAACATCAATTTTTAGGCCAAACGCACACGGCCTTTGAACACGGATGTAAGTGGTCTGTGGTTTCCTGGCCTGGCATCCTGCAGAGAGCAGGAGTGCACGGTGTTATAGTTTGCTATGACGCCGTGCGCTTCGTGACCCCCCTGCATTACAGTAATACACTCATATGATCTATACGAGTGTATTACTGTACTGCAGCGGCTGCACAAAGCGCGCGGCGTCATAGAAAACAATGACGCTGTGCGCTCAAGCTCTCAACAGGATGACAGGCTAGGATACGATGGACTGCTCACGTCCATGTTCCACGGTTTGCATTCAGTTACTGAAAACTTACGGTCGCAGGTTCATTACTGGCAACAGGAACTGTAAGTCCTTAGTGTATACTTAAACACTATTGCCTACTCGGCTATCTAACCACTCTTGTCCCAGACTAAAAAAATGTAACTTTTACTTAATCATGTTTAAAAAACAAAAATATATATATTGTGAGCTACCTATAGGGTTAAAAAACACTGTACCCCATGTGGCTTACTGTATATAAAGAATCACTGGGTGTATGAGTTGGCGGGAGTGCACTAACACCGCTCAGTCATACATCATATTCCCAGTTGTATAAACAGGTTCAAAAAATGCCTGATAACTGCTTGGCCCCCATGTCTGGGGAATAACACACCAAGGTTGGATGAACTTAAAAGTATCATATATTGTGGTATCAGGCACACAAAAACACTGTAAGATCACAATAGGGTCAGCAAGTTAAAAAACCTAACATCCGCCCCCCAACATGTTTCGCCAGCTAATCTGGCTGCAACAGGGGTATCGGGCAGACTTGAGTCCCTCCCTTCAGCCCTAACATAGATCCCAGTTAAATAACTACAACTCCCAGCATTGCTCTCCCTTCACTTACCTTTTCTCGTGTACAGACATCACCATTAGGTTCCTTCTCCTCTTCACTCCGGTCCAACCCTGTACTGGTCACATGATGGTGACATCATCCAGGTCATCCTATCACAGCCTGTTTTGCTGATCACAGGACCTGTGATGTCACCACAGGTCCTTCAGCTCTTCCCAGTGTATTAGATTCAATTGTATTGCTGTTCTGTGTACGGGCAGGACATGGCAGCCAGGCCTGAATGTTTTAACCTAGCGACGCCCCTGATAGGCATCAAAGGATTTTCTACAAATCTAAAGTCTGCTATGTCACTTAGCTAGACCCATGATAATTTCTTGTGCAGACGTCTGAACACTGCCCTAGAGATAGCAATCAGGGATGCTACAGTACTTGATAATAACTACAGATTTTATACAAAGAATGAAATTACATGAATTCTTAAAAATGATGTATACTTACTAAGTCCAAAACACTTGTCAGATCTGCATCTCGCCCGTTCATCAGGCACCAGCTCCTGGGCGACCTCTTCCCATTACCGGTCCTTTCTGATACGGTCATGGTATATATCCTGTCTGGAGTCAAATTTCGGGCCTTTCTTGAATCAAAACAGTGAGTTTGGAAACATCTATTCTAGACATATTGATTTTGGTGTGCTCAAATCGTTATGGCTAGCTAGATATGAATTTTGAGCAACAACCCCTCAGGGCAGAACCTACAATTATATATGTAAATAAAAAAACGGAAACGGATCCGCAAAATGCGGATGACATACGGAAACAATTCCGTATGTCTTCCGCATTTTGCGGATCCATTGACTTGAATGGGGCTGCGGACCGAGGTCTGCGGACAATAGTAGGACAAGCTTCATATTTTTGCGGAATAGAAATGCGGAACCACGGATGCGGACAACATACTGAACGTTGTCCGCACATTATATTCCACCATAGAAATGAATGGATCCACATCTATTCCGCAAAATGCGGAATGGATGCGGATAAAAATATACGGTCGTGTGAATGTACACTTAATACTTAGTATGGCTGCAAGTATGGGTTGGGGTGGATGTCTGATTAATAACAAACATACATATCTAAATGGCGGGGGGGGCTTGACTTGAGTCATCTACTGATCAGTGATCATCAGCGCATTAGAGCTGCAGGAATAAATAACATCTAAATGTCTGGTGGGGTAGATGGGGGGGGGGGGGGGGTGTCGAGGGCTGGTGGAAGGAGGGGGGGTTAGATGATCTAACCCAGCCCCCCTTCCCCCATCTACCCCACCAGACATTTAGATGTTATTTTTTCCTGCAATTCTAATGCTCTGATCAGTAGATGACTCAAGTCAAGCCCTCAACCCCCCCCCCCCAGCCATTTAGATATGTATGTTATCAATCATCACCCTTCCCCCCCACCGCTGCCTTCCTTGTAATTTGCTGGCCCCCAATATCCATTGTGAATCACAATCCATAACAGTGTCATCCACAGATCCCCCCATAACAGTGTCATCCACAGATCCCCCCATAACAGTGTCATACATAGATCCCCCATAATAGTGTCATCCACAGATCCCCATAACAGTGTCCTCCACAGATCCCCCATAACAGTGTCCTCCACAGATCCCCCATAACAGTGTCATCCACAGATCCCCCCATAACAGTGTCATCCACAGATCCCCCCATAACAGTATTATCCACAGATCCTCCCCCCATAACAGTGTTATCCACAGATCCCCTCATAACAGTGTGTCCTCCACAGGTCCCCCATAAGTGTGTCATCCACAGATCCCCCATAACACTGTATGTCATCCACAGATCCCCCATAACAGTGTCATCCACAGATCCCCCATAACAGTGTCATCCACAGATCCCCCCATAAGAGTGTCATCCACAGATCCCCCCATAAGAGTGTCATCCACAGATCCCCCCCATAAGAGTGTCATCCACAGATCCCCCATAACAGTGTGTCATCCACAGATCCCCCATAACAGTGTGTCATCCACAGATCCCCCTATAACAGTGTCATCCACAGATCCCCCATAACAGTGTCATCCACAGGTCCCCCATAAGTGTGTCATCCACAGATCCCCCATAACAGTGTTCTCCACAGATCCCCCATAACAGTGTCATCCACAGATCCCCATAACAGTGTCATCCACAGATCCCCCATAACAGTGTCTCATTCACAGATCCCCCATAACAGTGTCTCATTCACAGACCCCCCATAACAGTGTCATCCACAGATCCCCCATAACAGTGTCTCATTCACAGACCCCCCATTGAATGAAGGCAAGAAAAATTGCACTGTAATTTACACACGTATCTGTTTTGCACTTGGAATTTTGCTCTCACTTCTTTGGAGATAAATGACCACAAAATTATACAGTTTTTGATGCAAAACTTGCTAGTTTTTATTCTGTCTTGTTGACAGGATTATGTTTATTTATATTAAGATTATGTAATTATTGTCTTATATGACTTGTTTTTGCACTTTATTTCTATCTTTATATGGATCTAAAGAGGTTGTGCATTTGTTTACAGCTATAGTTAATTGGTACATTAAACTGTGCATATTTATGTGTGATTACAACAGTAAGTATTTAGTAAAGACTCCACAAGTTGGGGGGGGGGGGGCGCACTTGGGCAGCTCAGCCTCTGTTGGTGGTGGACCTTGTCCTAGCCCTGCCCAGTACTATGACTTGTTGCATCGTTTACAAAAGTGGCTGCAGCCAGAGACACTGAGCCCCGCTGCTATGCTGGACCGGTTGTTGGCTGACATCTTCTGGAGGGCTTTGCCATACACTCTCCAACACTGTGTAGGCCAGGTATCGCCGGGTAACGCCCTAGAGATGGTCGACCTGGTAGAGCGTTTTGAGGCCACTAAAAATATATAAAAGGGTTCTATTGGGAGGGGGCCGGTTAAAGCCAGGAAAGCCCCGCCTTCGACCTGACGGCCGTTTCCAGCAAAGCCCATTATCTGCTGGCGGTGCCAGGAACCGGGTCACATAAGAGCTGACTGTCCCCGTCAAGACAAACCCATGGACACCAACTATGGCTATCGGCAGTCGTTGTATGCCAGGAGACTGTGTGCAGCCGGTGCCCTTGAGACCTTAGACACAAGCCACCTGTGCCAAGTGAAGGTGGGAGATACTTTGGCAGTGGTGCTGCTGGACTCAGGGAGCCTGGTGACCCTGGTTAGCGCTGCCCTGGTGCTGCCCGTCGAGTACACGGGCCGAAAGGTGGGGGTGGTATGTATTCATGGGGACTTGAAAGATTATCCCATCGCCCAGGTGACCTTGTCCACGGTCGCCGGCAAGTGGACTCACGAGGTGGCCGTAGCCACCACCATCCCACACAAACTAGTAATAGGGAGAGACTTCCCCGATTTCCCGTCCCTGTGGCCAGAGGTTAAATGTGATGATACACACAGGTCAGGGGTAGCCCCACCAGAGTGGCCCTGCTCAGGGGGGAACCTAGAGCCCTGGGAACCTGAGGCCGAAGGGCCTGCAGTGGGGGTATCCACCTCTGAGGAGGAGGAGACAACCCCACTAAATGTGATGGTGGGAGACGTGGAGGAGTTGCCACCAGGACCGGAGTTGGCAGACCTCAACATCTCTGGTGAAAATTTTGGTATTGCACAGCACCGGGATCCCACCCTGACTTGGGCCTGGGAAAATGTGGTGATAGTAGAGGGTGAGCCGCAACAACTGGGGGCGGAATCTATGTTTCCCCGGTTTGTCGTTCGCCAAGAATTGCTATACCGGGAAAATCAGTTACGGGGGGAGCAAATTGAACAGTTGGTGGTGCCCAAGCTTTACCGTAAGCTCGTATTAGAATTAGCCCACCAACATGTTCTTGGGGGTCACCTGGGCCAGCAGAAAACACAGGACCGAGTTGTACAGTGGTTTTACTGGCCCAGTGTGTTTAAAGAGGTGGCACAGTATTGTGAGTCTTGCCCAACTTGCCAGATTACTAGCCCCCAGCCCCATTTCTGTAGTCCCTTGGTACCCCTCCCGATCATCGAGGTACCGTTTGAGCGTATCGCAATGGACCTCGTAGGCCCCATCCCGAAGTCCGCTAGGGGTCACCAACACATCCTGGTAATCTTGGATTATGCCACACGGTACCCCGAGGCGGTGCCACTTCGTCATACGTCAGCTAAGTTAATAGCCCGGGAGTTAATGGAGATGTTCTCCCGAGTGGGACTCCCTAAAGAGGTGTTGACTGACCAGGGGACCCCGTTTATGTCCAAGGTCATGAGGGAGCTATGTAAATTGTTCCGCATAAAACAGTTGCGGACATCCGTGTACCACCCGCAGACAGACGGCCTCGTAGAAAGGTTCAACCAGACTCTAAAAAATATGTTAAAATGGGTGGTATCTAAGGATGGGAACGATTGAGATCTTCTGCTGCCCTATCTTATGTTCGCGGTGCGAGAAGTGCCCCAGGCGTCGACGGGGTTCTCGCCCTTCGAACTGTTGTATGGTCGGCATCCGCGAGGTCTGCTGGACATAGCCAAAGAGGCGTGGTAACAACAACCTACTCCCCATAAGAGCATGATTGAGTATGTCACCCAGATGCAGGAACGGATGGAGACAGTGCTGCCACTGGTAAGGGAACATATGGAAGCCGCCCAGCGAGCCCAAGGGGGGGGTATATAATCTCCAGGCTCGGGTGCGGAACTTTAACCCTGGAGACCCGGTTCTGGCACTGGTCGACAGTAAATTCTTGGCTAGGTGGCAGGGTCCATACAAAATACTTGAGAAAATGGGAACGGTGACCTACAAGGTACACCAGCCCGGACGGAGGAAGCCGGAGCAGGTGTACCATGTGAATTTATTAAAGCCCTGGCGAGATATGGAGACCAGTCCGGACGGCCGTCCTCGGCCGGGGTTTTTAGGGTTAGAGTGTCCAGTTTCCCGGTCTTACTCGGGGGAAGCTGTTGCCACGATAAAGGTTGCTAACAATCTGTCCTCTAAACAGGCTCAAGAGGTCAAGGAGTTCGTTAGCAGGAACACGGATGTGTTCTCGGACCTTCCGGGATGCACCTCTGTTGTCCGCCATGACATTGACATAGATCCTCGGGTCAGTGTCCGGTTGAGACCATATCGGGTACCTGAGGCCCACCGACAAGCCATTTTGGAAGAGGTGCAACGGATGTTACAATTAGATGTCATTGAGGAGTCGAAAAGCGAGTGGGCTAGTCCAATAGTCTTGGTGCCCAAGCCAGACGGGACCCTACGCTTCTGTAATGACTTCCGCAGACTAAATGAAGTCTCCAAATTTGACCCGTACCCTATGCCCCGTGTGGATGAGATGATTGAGAACTAGAACAAGCCCGGTATTTTTCTGTGCTAGACCTCACCAAAGGGTACTGGCAGGTACCCTTAACGGAGTCTGCCAAAGAAAAAACGGCTTTTGTTTCACCGCAAGGCCAGTATCAGTATAAGGTATTACCCTTTGGTCTGCATGGAGCCCCCGCCACTTTCCAAAGATTAATGGATATTGAGCTGCGACCCCATCGTCAGTACGCCTCAGCCTACTTGGACGATATACTCGTCCACAGTACCGACTGGGAGAGTAATTTACCTAAGGTGCAGGCTGTAGTGGACTCCCTTAGGAAGGCAGTGTTATGATCCTCTTGGCAGGAGAGAGTGAAACCCCGAACTGGGAACCATGAATGCTGCATACAGCCGAATGGGAAAAACCATATGAAAGGTTTACACTCCTAGCAATCGAACTGGGACAGCATACACTCCCCCCAAGAACGAGACCAAGCTCTGTGTTGAGGGTAAAGCAGTGGGCAGCCAGAGCTGTGTGTTTATTGTTCTTATACACATTAGTACCACCCACAGGGTTTTGTAAAACAACCTGTAAACATGTACAATACACTCAGACACTCCCACACAAAATCCTCCCCTCTGCATGTGATACAATTACCTTACACAATGTGTTAATGTAATTATCACAGGCAGGAGAATACACAGTTTTATACAATGTGTTCTGTCCTGGAGACAATTGGGAAGTAATCCAATTTATCTCCAAGGGCAGAGGCAAAACTTCATTAGCCACATGGTAGCAAAAGACAATAAGAGACATAAAAATATTTAACTGTGCAGCTATTGCATAAAACATAGACATTTAACATATCCCCAGACAGCTCAGGTCTGAGTGCAAATTATTAAGTGAATGGCACTCAGACTTCACGAATACAGTTCAATTGTCACCATTCGGCAGAGGGATGACTTCTGGCTCCCCACCTTGGACCCTCGCTACCAGTCCAGAATGGGATCCTTTTTTACACCCACCGAGAGAGAGGACAAACTAAACTACTACAGAGACATCCTATTTAGTCAGTTGGACGCTGCCTATTGTCCCCATCGTCGATCTTCTTGCAGGTCTGACTGGTGGGCCCTCAGCGCTCACGTTCCACTGCCATGGCTGCTGGGGAGGGGTGGGGTGGCAGGAGCAGTACCAGCTCCATCAGCAGCAGCCTGAGTCTAGAGTCTCTGATGAGTAGCTTTCTTTACCCGCATAGTGAAGGAACTACTCACCAGCAGTAGCTAGACCTGGAGCAGAACCTGAACCAGCAGGTGGTGGCATACTTTGACAGTACCCTGCCACCCCACATTGAAGATCCGCCAGACTACTGGGTAGCTAAACTGGATTTGTGGCCGCAGCTAGCAGAGTTTTCCCTGGAAAAGCTGTCCTGCCCGGCCAGTGGCATCAGAGAGGGTGGCATCAGAGAGGGTGTTTAGTGTGGCCGGGGCCATAGTTACCCCAAGGAGTACTCGCCTGTCCACCCAAATTGTGGAGAAAATTTGTCAAGATGAATCGGGCGTGGATCAGCCAGGATTTCCAACCACCAATTCCTTATACATCAGACTAGATCATCCATGGTGCCACACCAATACTTTGATACAAGAGAGAACCTTTTTTTCTGACTACCTGCCTCAGCTACTACTTTGATGCTGCAACCCGCCTGATGCCACACATCTGATGCCAAGAGCTCCTTATTTCAGGTCTCCTGATGTAGCTTCTGCTGCCATCTCCAAACTATGTCACCTTGCCACTCTGTGGTCACATCCTGCTGCTGCCATCTCCACACTATGTCACCTTTCCACTCTATGGTATCCTTCTGATGCTGTTGCTGCCACCTCTACACTATGTCAACTTGCCACTCTGTGGTCTCCTCATGCTGCTGCTGCCATCTACACACTATGTCAACTTGCCACTCTCTGGTCTCCTCATGCTGCTGCTGGTATTGCCATATCCAAACTATGTCACTTTGCCACTCTGTGGTCTCATCATGCTGCTGCCGCCATCTCCACACAATGTCACCTTGCCACTCTTTGGGATCTTGTTGCTGCTGCCATCTCCACACTATGTCACTTTGCCACTCTATGGTATCCCACTGATGCTGCTGCTGCTGCCATCTCCACAGTATGTAACCTTGCCACTCTGTGGGATCCTGCTGCTGCCATCTGCACACTGTGTCACCTTGCCACTCTGTGGTCGCCTCCTGCTGCTGCCATCTCCACACTACGTCACTGTGCCACTCTGTGGTCTCTTCATGCTGCTGCCATATCCACACTATGTCACCTTGCCACTGCTGACATCTACAGACTCTGTCATTGTGCCACTCGGTGGCCTTCTCATGATGCTGCTGCTGCATCCGCCACCTCCAGACTCTGTCATTGTGCCACTCAGTGGCCTCCTCATACTGCTACCACCTCCTTGATGAGGTCAGCATAAAGTTGATGATTCCCTTTAAACACAGTAGACTGTTTGCTACCACCAGCTACCATCCATTTACCCATAGCCATATATGTTGCTCTCACTTTGACATTACTTGTGCTGTCTTGGCATTAAAGAGCTTGATAGGGGTTGGATATAGTCATATACAACTTTTCAAGGCACCTGGGGCACTTTTGTTTCAAGTTGAATTGGACTCAAGACAAATTTTAGGAAATTTGCTAATTTTTCTAGACCTTTAATAGAGAATGTTGTTTCACATGTCATTCCTACAATTGTGGCTGCCAGAATAAGATATGTCTAATTTATTAAGAAGCACATGTTTCATCTGTGTAGTTTGTGCACCACAAACTGAAATCTACAGCCAGGAGTTGGAGTAGATTTCAGATATAATTTTCTTTTCTTTTTTTTTGTAAATTATGGTTAATGTGTTGCGCCTTATGTGCCACCCATTTTTCTGAAAATTGGTGTGAAAATGGTGCAACTTTTCTAGGCCAAAATCTTAATGTGAAGCCTTATTTAAATGATCCCAGAGGAGGAATGGTTGGCAATGGTTGGAAGGAACAGGGCTAACCACCCTGTTTCTCCCCTCTAGGTAGGAGTGGACTGGTTCTGCTTCCTGCCAGAAGGGGGAGTTCCAGTCCAGAGAGTGAAGGGAAAGAAATTACATCAGACCTTGTACTCCTAGGAAATATGTCAAATTCTCCTGTAAGACAATCACTCCAAAGAGAACTTCAGTATCTAGAACACTGCTGCCAGAAATCATCAGTGTGTCGAGACAGAAGAGTTAACAGTGTAACAGCTTTACAGACACTGCTTCAGGAGAGGGACTGCGGTTCAGAGATCCATTCCCTAGATAAACGACTAAGCCAGACACAAATCAAGCCTATATCATAGTGGACACCTATATCCGCAAGTGCCATAAAATTGCCACACAACCAGCCACCATACCTCCTCATCTGGTGCCATAATCTGCATTTTGTACTGAATGTGCCACAAGTCTCCAATGGAGGCAGACCATGCATCTGCTATGGGGAAGGGAGCCCCAGAGTGTATGAAAGGCCTCGTCCCCTAATTACATTCAATACAGTCTGTAGTCTGGCTCCAGTCCATTGTTCCTGTCATCAGAGCAGAAAGCTAAAGGACTTGTGATGATGTTGTCAGAGGTACTGTACTATCTAGTAAAGAAACTGCACAGAGAATGGTGTAGTTCAGAGGCGGCTCTTCCATTAGGCCACTTAGGCAGCCGCCTAAGGCCTCGCGCTGGTGGGGGCCTCGCTCTGGCTCCCACCAGCACCTGACACCGCCGCAATTTAATTGTCTGCTCCTCCGTCACCTAACACACACACTAGTAGTAACTAAGTTAGACGAGCCGCCGCGGCCAGGCCGCTCGAGCCCCTCTGCTCTCTGCTCTTTAAGAGAGCAGAGGCTGCTGGCCGGCTCAGAGCGTGCCGCCGCACAGGCACGTCTCTATGCAACAGCAGACACGCCCCCTTCCCTCAGAGCGCTGTTCAGAAGCGCCATCTCACCTCACCGCCACCGGCTGTGTGCCTGAGTCTGTTGTCCGGTGACCCGACGCCGACCCAACTGTTCTGGCTGCCGCCAGCGCCGCCCTGAAGACAGTGTCAGTGGTGGTGGACTCACTGGACTGTCTGTCACTGTGGATTGTGGAAGAATTAGAATCCTTCAAGGACCAAGGTGGTCAGGTGTGTGTCCCACTCCCTGTCCTGCTGGCCGCTGTACCCCTAACCCCTCCTCCGAGTCCCCCCTCCCTGGCTGTCGCCTGATCTGATATTAAGAGAGAGAATAAGTTGGGGACTGAGAAATGTGCATTTGGGGGGTGGTAAGATGTTGCTGCAAGGCAAGCCTCATGATGGAGGGGGTCTAGGGGACTGAGAAATGTGCAATGGGGGGGCCTTTCTCAGTCCCCTAAACCCCCTCCATGAGGCTTGCCTGGCAGCACATCTTACCCCCCCCCCCCCCCCCCCCCAATTGCACATTTCTCAGTCCCCCTCCATAAGGAGTGCCTGGCAGCACAATTACCCGTGCAATTTGGGAGGGGGGGGGGGGGTAGGATGTGTAATTTACTTTCACACCTGCGTTCAGGTGTCTGCTCGTGAGCTCCGTTTGAAGGGGCTCACAAGCGGCCCCGAACGCAGCCGTCCAGCCCTAATGCATTCTCAGTGGAGGCGGATCCGCTGAGAATGCATCCGTCTGGCGGCGTTCAGCCTCCGCTCCGCTCAGCAAGCGGACACCTGAACGCTGCTTGCAGCGTTCGGGTGTCCGCCTGGCCGTGCGGAGGCGAGCGTATCCGTCCACACTTAATGGAAGTCAATGGGGACGGATCCGTTTGAAGATGACACCATATGGCTCAATCTTCAAGCGGATCTGTCCCCCATTGACTTTCAATGTAAAGTCTGGACGGATCCGCTCAGGCTACTTTCACACTTGGAAATTTTTCTAAGTTATAATGCAGACGGATCCGTTCTGAACGGATGCAAACGTCTGCATTTAGGCCCCTTTCAGACGGGCGTTGCGGAAAAATGTGCGGGTGCGTTGCGGGAACACCCGCGATTTTTCCGCACGAGTGCAAAACATTGTAATGCGTTTTGCACTCGCGTGAGAAAAATCGTGCGTGTTTGGTACCCAAACCCGAACTTCATCACAGAAGTTCGGGCTTGGGATCGGTGTTCTGTGGATTGTATTATTTTCCCTTATAACATGGTTATAAGGGAAAATAATAGCATTCTGAATACAGAATGCAAAGTAAAGTAGCGCTGGAGGGGTTAAAAAATAAAAAAAATAAAATTAACTCACCTTAATCCACTTGCTCGCGTAGCCCGACATCTCCTTGTGACGTACCATGTGATGACCGGAGTGACGTCATCACAGGTCCTTCAACAAAGGAGACACAAGGAGATGCCATGTTATAAGGGAAAATAATAATGATCGGGTCTCCATCCTGATCGTCTTCTAGCAACCGTGCGTGAAAATCGCACCGCATCCGCACTTGCTTGCAGATGCTTGCGATTTTCACGCAACCCCATTCACTTCTATGGGGCCTGCGTTGCGTGAAAAACGCAGAATATAGAGCATGCGTGAAAATCACAACATAGTGATGCGTGAAAATCACCGCTCGTGTGCACAGCCTCATAGAAATGAATGGGTCCGGATTCAGTGCGGGTGCAATGCGTTCACCTCCCACATTGCACCCGCGCGGAAAACTCGCCCGTGTGAAAGGGGCCTTATAGGAGCGGATCCGTCTGATGAAACATCAGACGGACCCGCTCCGAACGCTAGTGTGAAAGTAGCCTAAGATGTGCTGCCAGCCTCATGGAGGGAGACAGACTAAGGATACTATACCAAGTGGTTTTGTTTGTAGTAAATCTTTATTAGCGCTTGCATATCTTGTGTTCGTGGGGGCCTCATGTTCGAGTTTCGCCTAAGGCCTCACAAAGTCTAGAGCCGCCTCTGGTGTAGTTGCCCAGATTAGGAAGGTGAATCTGCCAGGACCTGTGATGACATTATTACAGGTCCTTCACAGGACCCACCCTCGTTCTCTTTTTTAACTCAGAAGCAGCACCTCGTGGCTTATTGATTCTCATACTGTACATTAACATACCTCGCAACTTGTGAAAATCGCAAAGAGGGCCAATATATTCCGGCACGCATCACAGCAATTTTTTTTAAACTAGGACCATCTCATTTGTCATTTTCTACCCCTGTTTTAGGCATAGAAAATGGTCTAAATCTACATTAGCAAGGGAGCTGGCATAGATTTAGACAGGCGGTATATACGTATATAATTACTGATATTTAAGGTACGAGGAGTAATTTATACTTCATACTTCACTTATCAGTACACTCCTTTATATACTATATATCAATATACACTATATCTGTTATACTTCTTATTATCTGACTGATGGCAACATGACATCTATGACGTCACCACTCCTTTTACTTACTCCATTCTACCTTATACCAGAAGGCTCTCTCTCCAAATCTAGCCTTACTGGTCCTGTCCTGTAAGTCCCAAACTGAGGTGAACATTTAAATGGAAATAATTCTGTTTCCAGCAGGGGAGGGGTTGTCGGAGGACAATAATGCTGCGTATTTTGTATTTCATGGTGGTATTTATTTGGTGCTGTTGGGGAGATAGTTTGTGTTGCAAAGTTGTATTTATATGGTGAAGTATTTGGGGGGGGGGGGATGCATGCTGCTTTCAGATGCTGCTGGTGAGGTATTTTGAGCTTCATCATGGTATGTGTTGGTGTTAGGGAGGGTACTTATGTACCTGACTTGGTGATTAGGCATTTTTGTGTTCCACTTTTGTTTCCTGTCTTGTATTGATGGTTTACACAAATGCACCTCCATTATTTCTATGCAATATTATATGTGGGCTGGTGGGGTTTGTGTGCCAGGGCTGTTTTGTACTCCCAGTCCAGCACACAATGTAACACACATCAGCAAGCACAGTTCATGGAGCATGAGGGGGGTCCAGGAATGAGTAATAGGAGGGGCTATGAATGGGTCAAGGGGCCCAATTTAGATTCTTGCTATGGTGCCCAATGATATCTATGTATGTCCCTGGCCGCAACTTATTAGTTGCCCTAAGTAAAGATATACTTTTATACATTTATTTCTGGCTTGATTCTTCCAACTACCTTTCCACTACACTGATCCCCAGGGAACAACGGCCAGAGGGAGTACACCGTGAAGCAAATAATCAGGGCCACTACCTCTCCAGTCCTCTGCACTGGCTCCTCAGTGGCTCGCTGCAGCAGTGGCGAGCCTAGGAGGCAGGGCTGGGACAAGGTCCACCACCAACAGAGGCTGAGCTGCCCAAGTGCGCCCCCCCCCACCCCCCTTGCCTGCACCCAGGGCCGGTGCAAGGTTTTTTACCAACACAAGCGAACCTACATTTTGGCGCCCCCGACCCCCCCCTCCCCCTTCAGCTCACCTGGGGGAAGGGGGGGGGGGGTGCGTCAAAATGTAGGTTCGTCCCATAAGACGCACCTAGGTTTTAAAGGAGGATAATAGGAAACAATATTTTTCATTCCACCTCAGGTCAGACCAGCCATCAGACCCCAGCTCACAAGCACAGCCCCAATGCCTCAGATCAGACCCCCATGTCAGCCATCAGCCCTCCATGTCATATTTCTCCCCGTCCATGGCACAGACAGACTACAGACATTGTCTCCGGCCCATCATGTAACCCCATCCTCACCCATGTCACATTTCTCCCCCTCCATTTGAGTGCTCTAACACCTAAAGAAATTTTTTTTTTTTTTTTAAAACCTGATGTTTCTCCAGATGATCTTATGCTAAAAGTCATGGTAATAGAGTCTCAAAGGTCTATAGAAGCAGGTACAATATTTTTACAAACCTTTGAGACTCTATTAACACTACTATCAACATGAGGTCATTTAGAGAAACAGCATGTTTTTTTAATTATGTTTTTCCTTTAGGTGTTAAAACATAACTTTCATTTGATTGCTGTAACACCTAAAGGAAAAATCTTTTAAAAAATCTGCTGTGTCTCTAGATGACCTTATGTTGATAGTAGTGTTAATAGAGCCTCAAAGGTCTGTAAAAATAGGGTAACTGCTTCTATAGACCTTTCAGACTCTATTACCACTGCTATCAACATAAGGTCATCTTGAGAAACAGCAGGTTTTTTATTTGTTTTCCTTTAGCAATCAAATAAGTTATGTTTTAACACCTAAAGGAAAAAGATAATTTAAAAAACTTGCTCTTTCTCTAGGCGACCTTATGTTTATAGTAGTGTTAATAGAGTCTCAAGGGTCTATAAAATCAGTTACCCTATTTTTACAGACCTTTGAGACTCTATTAACACTACTATCAGCATAAGGTCATCTTCTAGAGAAACAGCAGGCTTTAAAAAAAATTCCTTTAGGTGTTAGAGTAAATTGCAATCAAATGAACGTTATGTGTTAAAATTAGGGTCAGAAGCAGACAAGCAGGGTTTTGTTTAGCCTCTTGGGTATTAGTTTTTACATTCATAAAGCTCCACATTGAGCTTCCAGCAGCAGACAGATGCCAGGGCACTTCTGTGGTCACCTCACCTGGGCACATGGTCTTTTCTCAGCAGAGTCCTGCAATACATGCTGGGTAGATGCTAGAATGGATTTGTTAGAAGGAGGTCTGTGACGTCACTGGTCACATGCTCCTTCATGGTCACATGATCCACTGTGAGAACGCAGGCTTCACAACCTCCTGCTGTGTTCAGCTCCAGAGAGAAGGGGGTGTGAAAGGATGGACCAATGGCAGGGCAGCTAGCTGATACTGGCCAATCAGCAGCCTCCTGCTCCTATCTAGAAGCGCAGCTTAGAGTGAACACTGGCTGGGGAGGGGAGGGGAGGGCGCCCGGCAGCAAGTAAGTGATAAAAAAAAAAAAAAAGAGGTTTGTTTTTCCGCCCACCCCAGGCTGCGCCCTGAGGCTGGAGCCTCCCCAGCCTCTGTGTCGGCCCGGCCCTGCTAGGAGGGGTGATCCTCCCTGGGTATCAAGCTGTCAGGGACTGTGAAAGAATTCAGAAATCAGAGGCAGGCGGCAGCCTCTGACTGAGAGTCTAGAGGCACTAGCGCATCCTGCCATTGCCATTCATTGAATCATTTAATGAATGCCTCAGCAAATATGAGCAGCAGTGCCAAGCCCAATGTCTCTGCAAGGAAGCAGAGCTGTGATTCTCCTAGGAGAAAGGACCTTTGATGACATCATCACCATTTGACCAGTAACATATTGATATTACTGGTCACATGGCTATGAGGTAATCAAAGGTCCTTTCTCTCTGCCAGGAGTGTTGCTGCAGAAGTTTGCCATAACTGGAGCTTTTTGTTTTTAGTGTGATTACATCAGGAAAAGGTGACATGGACTGTTATGCTATTATACTGTAAGCTACTGTATAGTGTGGGGTGCTATATTGCTCTACTGTATACTGTTGGGTACTGTATAGAGTGGAGTGCTATATTGCTCTACTGTATACTGTGGGGTGCTGTACATTGTGAAGTGCTCTACTGTATACTGTGGGGTGCTGTACATTGTGAAGTGCTCTACTGTATACTGTGGGATGCTGTATACTTTATATTGTGGGGTACTGTATATTGTGGAGTGCTATATTGCTCTACTGTATACTGTGGGCTGCTGTATACTGTGGGGTTCTGTATATAGTGGAGTGCTATATTGCTCTACTGTATACTGTGGGGTGCTGTATACTCTATACTGTGGGGTGCTGTATATTGTGGAGTGCTATACTGCTCTACTGTATACTGTGGGGTGCTGTGTACTGTGGGGTGCTGTATACTGTGGGGTACTTTATACTGTGGGGTGCTTTATACTGTATACTTTGGGGTGCTATATACTGTGGGGTGCTATACTGCTCTACTGTATACTGTGGAGTGCTATATAGTGTGGGTTGCTGTATAATGTATACTGTGGGGTGCTGTATACTGTGGAGGAGAAAAAATCCAGCTTCTAAAAATCAGATCCTTTATTCCATAAAGTCAAAAACGTTTTCCAGACACAGGATAAAAGTACATGGTCTACATGTTTCGGACACTCATATTATGGTCCTCCATATAAACCTACACACCTCCCCCTCAGGAGGAGGGGCAGGTAATGCGGCTCACCAGGAGTGAAAATTTAGACAGTCACCAACAGTTAACCCTTAATATAACAAACATCTAAGATTAAAATACCCTAAAAAAAGGAAAAACTATACATATATGGCACATATATACTGACATAAATGGCAGGAAGGATAGGTGACATCAATATTGTAGGATTAAATCTTGTCTCCTATTCAATCCTTTCGGGACACAGGTGCTGAGCTCATGCATCCAGAAAACTTCTCTATTCAAAAGTCTTTTCTTATGGTCTCCTCCCCTTATTGGTGCAGTTACCCTTTCAATTCCCTGTACATAGAGACCTGACGTATTGCCTTGGTGCGTTACCGCAAAGTGTGTACTAACTGCTGAGACATTTATTGTCTTGTAGTGCGGTATGTCAGAAATGTGTTTACGCACTCTTGTTTTTATTGCATTAGATGTGCATCCCACGTATTGTAAATTGCATATTGTACATGTGATAAGGAAAATAGCAAACTGAGCATTGCAATTTAAATACGACCTTATTCCCATTAGCTGTGGAATTGTATGTGGTGCTCACCTGCATATGATTGCAGCAGATGCATTTGTTATGTCCACATCTATAACTTCCAATGGTTTTAAGCCAGCTGGGTTTTGTAGTAGGACGGTCATAAAAAAGGCTTGGGCTCAATATTCGACCTAGGTTGGGTGGCCTACGGGCAACACATCTGATGCCATCAGATACTATTCCATTCTAATCTTTGTCAAAGTTGAGCAATGGTAAATGACTTTTTATAATCTTGCAAATATCTGTGTATTCTTTGCTAAACTGTGTGACAAAAGGAACTTGGTTGTGTTTGGAATAATGTGTATTCTGCCTCTGTTTTGATCGTTCCCCTGATAAAACCAGAGAGCGTCTATCCAAAGGAAGGGTTGGATTAAGCGCCCTCTGTACAGACTGTGCGGTATATAAAGGGGGGGCTGTCGTGATATTAGATCACCAGGTGTATAAAATGCAAGTGTTCTCGATGTTGGAGGATACCACCACCTATCATCCACTGGCTTGTGACCCCCTCCCTGCATATCAGAAACTTCTATCACAAATACTACAAAAAGGGTTTTCTCTTGGTATTTTGTCTCAGAAAGAGATTGATTATATGCATGTCAAATATCCATTACTGCCATCTTTCATGCTCTACCTAAAGTGCATAAGAAGGGATTCCCCCCACCTTTGAGACCTATTGTTGCCGGCATAGGTGCGTATTCAGAGCGCTTTGGTGAGTGGGTGGACTCCCTTCTACAACCCTTGATTTCATCCATCTCGTGTTATATCAAGGATACTAATAGAGTCTTACAGTCATTTATGGATTTCCAGTGGAAGAAAGGATATACTTGGATCACTGCAAAATATATAAAAGAACGACTTTGTCACAGGAAATATACCGCACAGTCTGTACAGAGGGCACTTAATCAGACCCTTCCTTTGGATAGACGCTCTCTGGTTTTCTCAGGGGAACGATCAAAACTGAGGCAGAATACACATTATTCCAAACACAACCAAGTTCCTTTTGTCACACAGTTTAGCAAAGAATACACAGATATTTGCAAGATTATAAAATGTCATTTACCATTGCTCAACTTTGACAAAGATTAGAATGGAATAGTATCTGATGGCATCAGATGTGTTGCCCGTAGGGCACCCAACCTAGGTCAAATATTGAGCCCAAGCCTTTTTTATGACCGTCCTACTACAAAACCCAGCTGGCTTAAAACCATTGGAAGTTATAGATGTGGACATAATAAATGCTTCTGCTGCAATCATATGCAGGTGAGCACCACATACAATTCCACAGCTAATGGGAATACTTACAAAATACGGTCACATTTAAATTGCAATACTCAGTTTGCTATTTACCTTATCACATGTACAATATGCAATTTACAATAAGTGGGATGCACATCTAATGCAATAAAAACAAGAGTGCGTAAACACATTTCTGACATACCGCACTACAAGACAAGAAATGTCTCAGCAGTTAGTACACACTTTGCGGTAACGCACCAAGGCAATACGTCAGGTCTCTATGTACAGGGAATTGAAAGGGTAACTGCACCAATAAGGGGAGGAGACCATAAAAACTTTTGAATAGAGAAGTTTTCTGGATGTATGAGCTCAGCACCTGGGTCCCGAAAGGATTGAATAGGAGACAAGATTTAATCCTACAATATTGATGTCACCTATCCTTCCTGCCATTTATGTCAGTATATATGTGCCATATATCTATAGTTTTTTCCTTTTTTTAGGGTATTTCAATCTTAGATGTATATTATATTAAGGGTTAACTGTTGGTGACTGTCTAAATTTTCACTCCTGGTGAGCCGCATTACCTGCCCCTCCTCCTGAGGGGGAGGTGTGTAGGTTCATATGGAGTAATCTCTACTATGTGCACTTGTCATGAGTAAGGACCGTAATATGAGTGTCCGTGTACTTTTATCCTGTGTCTGGAAAACGTTTTTGACTTTATGTAATAAAGGATCAGATTTTTAGAAGCTGGATTTTTTCTCCTTTGGATTCTTACTGTGGAGTGCAGTATACTGTGGGGTACTGTATACTGTGGGATGTTGTATACTGTGGGGTGCTGTATATTGTAGGGTGCTATACTGCTCTACTGTATGCTGTGGGGTGCTATACTGTATGCTATAGGATGCTATACTGCATA
Organism: Bufo bufo; assembly: GCF_905171765.1. Taxonomy (NCBI): domain Eukaryota; kingdom Metazoa; phylum Chordata; class Amphibia; order Anura; family Bufonidae; genus Bufo; species Bufo bufo. The sequence goes on along the minus strand of NC_053397.1, from coordinate 62,758,015 downwards.
CTGTGGGGTACTATATACTGTGGGGCACTGTATACTGTGGGGTGTTATACTATATACTGCATACTGTGGGGTGCTGCATACTATAGGGTTCTATACTGCATACTGTAGGGTGTTGTATACTATAGGGTGCTATGCTGCATACTGTGGGGTGCTGTATACTATATGGTGCTATATTCGCATACTGTGGGGTGCTGTATACTATAGGGTGCTATACTGCATACTGTGGGGTGCTGTATATTATAGTATGCTATACTGCATACTGTGGGGTGCCGTATACTATAGGGTGCTATACTGCATACTGCGGGGTGCTGTTCCTATAGGGTGCTATACTGCATACTGTGGGGTGCTGTATAATATAGGGTGCTATACTGCATACTGTGGGGTGCTGTATACCATAGGGTGCTATACCGCATACTGTGGGGTTCTGTATACTATAGGGTGCTATACTGCATACTGTGGGGTGCTGTATAATATAGGGTGCTATACTGCATACTGTGGGGTGCTATATACCATAGGGTGCTATACCGCATACTGTGGGGTGCTGTATACTATAGGGTGCTATACTGCATACTGTGGTGTGCTGTATACTATAGGGTGCTATACTGTGGGGTGTTGTATACTATAGGGTGCTATACTGTGGGGTGTTGTATACTATAGGGTGCTATACTGCATACTGTGGGGTGCTGTATACTATAGGGTGCTATACTGCATACTGTGAGTTGCTGTATACTATAGGGTGCTATACTGCATACTGTGGGGTGCTGTATACTGGGCGATGTTATATACTGTATACTGTGGGGTATTACACTGTACTGTATACTGCAGAGTGTTGTACGCTATACACTATGAGGGGCTGGGGGTGTATATGATAGACATCAATTCAACAAATCTGACCTAGATAAATGAAGGGTATTAGGTTCTCCTAAATAAAAACTGCCCCCCTACGGCTGATAGCCCCCAATTTACATTTATCCTATAATCTGTAATAATAATTCCACCCTATTTTATTAAAAGTCCTCTGACCACTAAACACCGGCGAGCTATCGTAGTGTATTATTCTGCGTTCACTCCTGCACCAGGGATCTGGTTCTGTGCACTGTCACCACTCATCCCTCTATTGCTTCCTTTTCATTGATTAATCGCATTGATTATATGGTTTAGGGTCAGCACTGACGATAGCTGTCCTCTAAAATTGCTTCATACGCTGCCCCCATAATGTTTGCCAGTTCCCTGGCATTCTCAGGGGTAATGGGCAACGACACTATATATGTGTCATAGTTTTCTTTAATATTTACCAGAAAAAAATAAACATGGGGCACAATGTGAAAGAGGGGACGGTCAGGGCAAATGGACAGAGGAGACCCAAGATGGGTAAACAGCCCCCGGCCTATGATATACTTAATCCGCCCCTGTGGGCGCGCTCTCACGCATATCTCACTTGTATGCTCGCCGCCGGCCGCTGCTCACCCTTCAGGCGGAAAAACCTCCCATCTTTCTTGTAGTCACTTGCTCCAGTGCTCCTGAGCAAGAAAACGGCTGTGCTGTGCGGCCTGTGCCTTCTAGCGCAGTGATCACCTCACCAGTGTTGTGTGTGTCAGTGTGTGTCTGCAGATACACTGCTGCCGAGCTGAGCCTGCAAAAAGCACTGTGGTGTGTGGCAGATAGGAGTGGTGCAGACAGTCACAGTGGCACTGTGGTGTGTGGCAATTAGGAGTGGAACAGACAGTCTCAGTGGCACTGTGGTGTGTGGCAGTTAGGAGTGGTGCAGACAGTCACAGTGGCTTTGTGGTGTGTGGCAGTTAGGAGTGGTGCAGACAGTCACAGTGGCTTTGTGGTGTGTGGCAGTTAGGAGTGGTGCAGACAGTCTCAGTGGCACTGTGGTGTGTGGCAGTTAGGAGTGGTGCAGACAGTCACAGTGGCACTGTGGTGTGTGGCAGTTAGGAGTGGTGCAGACAGTGGCACTGTGGCAGAACAGTGTGCAGGCAAGAGGCAGCAGACTAGACAGACTAGAGAGGTATTTTTTCAGTTAAGAGCCTTGCTGCGTTGTATTTTCAATGGGGGGGAGGGGTGTTGAGGAGTCACAAGGCTGCTGCCAGCCAGTGCCAGGGCAGAAATTTGCAAGGGGCCTAAATATGGGTGGGAAAGGACAAGGCTTATTAACCTGTAGGATACCAATTCTGTACCTATATGGCGCTGCAGGACGTGACTTGAGTCCCAGCGCTGTACAGGTATGGCTGTCTGATCGGGCAGGTGCAGGAGCCCCTACTATCAGGGCAGGGTGCATCGGCATCAGTGAAAACTCCAGCCCGCTCTATAAAAATATAACTTGATCCGCCCGTCAGGTGCATCTGTAAAAAAAAATATAAAAGCTGTGCAAGAACAGCAGTTTTTTTTCTTCACCTTCCCTCACATTTGCGAGCAATTTTCTGTTTACAAGCAATATTTTTTTTTATTTCAGACAAAATAAATATTTTAGTATATTTAAATGTAAAAATAACGTTTCTTATGGTTTTGGCGGGGGGAAGGGGGTGCCAGAGGAAGTACCCAGCCCAGGTGCCAAATACCCTAGGCACGCCACTGCGCTGCAGATATTCCAGTGTCCATATAGCATATTGACTTGGCCTACTGCACGGATAATGGAAGTATGACTTGGTTCAGGCTTTGTAGAGGGGGTAGGACATCTGATTGAAAAGATGTAGGGCAGGACAGGCTCTTTTGCATCTGTTTCAGGACAGGAATGAAACCACAGGAAATTTTCATCGCTCTCCTACTAAATTATTCCACATCATACATCTAGTTACCAGAAGGTGTTTATTACAGTGTTGGCTTCAGCCTAGCAGGTCTACTCTGCTGACAATCTTAGAGCAACTGAATACTGAAACATCTTTTACTATAATACACTTTGAGATGAAAAGAGCTAATGAAAAGTGTACAAAACATTTCTTTAGGAAGTACTGTATAACAGAAATTGAGCAATTTCACCCCCACAGATTGGTATCTTATGGAACAGTTGTAGGCAAGTCTGAGTCGGCTCCTGGTGACCTGAGATGGTAGGGAAATGGAGAGAGTGTGCAGGTGACCAGAGTGTTCCCACAAGTCTTTGTAACATGAGTTCACAGTTTAGTTCAGTGTTCCCACAACATGAGTTTACAGTTTCAATACTGATTGAAAAATTGCATGTGTTTTTAAAAAAAAAAAATCAAAAATCTGACCCAGAAACGTGAATGAAACCTTGCTGAACATGTATGACCAGTCCCATGAGGCCCTACAGAATAGATAGTCTGTTTAGATGCTGTCCACCCCTGTTGTCATGAGGGACTCCTATGTATCTCCTCTAAATTCACTAATGTGATACTTGAATATGAGTTTTAAGAATTAGACAACCATTTTAAGCATTGTCATAGGAACCTTGTGCTAATTTCAAAAACTCTGGCTGGCCTTCCAATCCCATAGCCCTCATCCTCAGCTTAACTCACCTCCACCAGCTTTGTCCGCCCATGTTACCACTTGAAAAATCAGAGCAATGAGACCCCCCATTTTAAGCTGCGTTGAAACTACTCTCACCTCAAGCAGACATGAGCGAAGTTTTGAAAAATTCACTTTGGCGGACTTAAACAAGAAATTTAATTTGTTATGAATTAATTTGTCATGGATTGCTATGTTAAAACCCTATTCAGCCTATCAATCAATGGGACTGTTTTTAACAGCCGTTTAGACAGAAGTGCACCCATCTAATGGCCATTAAAAATGGTAGTATGCTAGTGCAATATTCCTTTTGGGTAAAAAAAATAAAATTTTCACCTCATCCACTCCCTTGCACAGTGGCAGTCTGCTCTTGAATGGAAAAGACCTGTGCTGAGCGTAATGATGTCACCACATGCTCCCAGCACGATCACGTGGTGACGTCATCACTGATGACGTCACCATGTGATCATGGCGGGGGCGCACGTTGACGTCATCATGCTCAGGGCATCTCCTTCAGCTGGTCTTTTCTACTCAAGAGTGGACAGCCTCTACGTGAGCACGTGGATGAGGTGAGAATATATATATTTTTCTCCCGTTCTGTCTAAGACAACGTCAGCCACCATTTTAGGAAAAATGATTTGGTACTATGAAGCACAACAAAAATTTTCCGAAACTTCGGATCGAATACTACTTTGGATTTTTTGATTTGCTCAACACTAACTTCAAGCATGAACCTTTCTAGGCCCCCTTTTCCACTTCTTTTACCAAGGTGACCCACAACTGAACATTTTCCAGACAAGCATATACTTAGGGGCATATTTATTAAAACAAAAACAAAAAAAGCACAGGTCAAACAAAATGGCAGCCTCCATAATGGCAGCCTTCTGGTTTTAACTGGCAGAAAACTTTTTTTGTGACACATTCCCTTTAAAGAAGATTATTGTTAATTTATGGTAGTTCTTCTAATAAAACAATAGATACAGTACCAATAAAATAAATATAATGACCATATATAAAATGCTGAATAAAAAGCACCTTTTTCCCCCAAAAGTGTGTGTGCATGGGGGAAATGGCAGTACATCTTATAAATAGAATATTAGTGTGCGCTTCCAGCGCTCCTGGTGCTGTCTGTACTCACCACTTCCTGTTCCTGCACTGCACAGTCCTGAATGTGTACAACGTAGAGCTCTGTGCGACGTCGGGTCACAGTGGAGCACAGGTCCGGAGAAAAACAGAGATCAGGAAGAGCAGTGGGATGTTCGGAATGCAGTCCCCCTCCAGAGAGTTATGTTCTTTTAGTTATTTTTGGTCTGATCTAAGGTCTGATATGGGGGTCTGACCTGAGATCTGATATGGGGGTCTGATCTGAGGTCTGATCTGAGGTCTGATGAATATTGGGGGTGTGATGATAAATATTTGTATTTTTATTTTCCTCCTCTAAACCCTAGGTGCATCTTATTATCCAGTGTGACTTAAAAAGCGAAAAATATATATGCATCAGAGTTAACATCACAGTTATAACACGTTAACTTGATTCAATAGCTCACCAAGTGTGTCTGTTGCCTCTGCTACATCTGTATGGAACATGCCCCATTCACAGATGCAACAGTCCCTTGTCATCTCTGCAGTACAGCAGTGCACCATCTTGCTTCACGGAAATAGAAACAGACACCAATTAGCGTAGGAGGCAATATACTGTATGTTAACTACAGAGAAGAAGCTAAAGTGTAAACCTTCTATAGTTTGATTCTTTATAACAGGAAGAAAGTGTTTAAATATATCCAGATAACTTGTAACCTTTGACTATAACCTGCCTTGGTTTTCTTAGAACAAACACATTCGGACTGAACTATGTAATGTACTGAAACTACATACAAGATTGTGGAGCACTATGACATCAATGTTTAATGAGTAGCTGTTTCTAAAGGATGAGTTCTAATCACTTTCAGCTCATAATATATTCACATAAAGGGAGCTTTCCAAAACTTAGATACCGATGGCCTATCTCAATTTCTTGAGATTCAATTTGGCTCAGTTCGGCCAATTGGATTCAGGTCCATACAGTAAAAGTGTTCCGATTGCCTTGAAAAGTTGTGGATTGTACTCTGAGTTCTGCTTGTGCAACTGCTTTCAAGTTGTCTAATGCCAAGACACCATTAGTTAATTTTATAATGACAGTGACATACATGGCTGTGGGTAAATGCATGGCTGCTGGTGGCAAACAAATTCTTTAAAAATAAATTGCACCATAGGATTTTTTTATTTTTTTTTAAATGGTCTGGAAAAAATGTCTCTTTTTAAAATATAACTTGGGTTCATATGATTCCACTTCTTCATCTTTCTTATCTTCTGATCTGAAAAAAGGCTGATGCCAAATTGAGAAACATGACTGAATTGAATTGCCCAAAATTTGGATTTGACCTGATCAGTGGGTGTACTGCAGCTCAGTTTCCATTCAAGGCCATTACAAAGTGGACAGAACCTTGTGTTCTTGTTCAGTCAACTGTAACATTTCTGGATCTGATGGCTGCCTAAAAAAGGCTGATTAGTGGGGGTGTCGGATCCCTAATGATCTGAATTGATGACCTACAGATGTAGCCGGGCTAAAATTGACTCTGATAACACATGGCACAGTGTTATTTTGGTTATCTTGTGACAAAAGCCATTGAAATCCATTGAAAATTAAGTTAACATCTTTATCTTATGAAGGCTCGGACTGGCCTATATAGGTACAGGTGAATCCCACCAGTGGGACCCTAAACAATGTGGGCCCCTAGTCCCCCGCCCCCTATACAAGTGGCACATAACACAGTAGACTTACAGATTGGCATCTTACAACACCTCAGCCAGTCTAAGTTCATATAATTATGAAACTACTGTATCCAGTATATTATTATAGATGCAAACAGGTGGCTGAGGTGACTAGGTACAGAGACAGGCCAGCCGGTATCTTCCTTTCCCAGGGATCTTCCTTCTCAAAGTCGCCACACGTTCCTCTATTATAAATCTTCTTGTAGTGTCTTGCTGCTGTGTGCGCAGGTGATATTTGAATGTATCCGTACAGTGGCCAAAAATAATAATTGAATGTAGTAAAGAGTGAGAAATAGCTTTCAAGCATCTCAAGAAGAAACTCACCAAGCCACCAATCCTTGGCTAACTGTACTATGATTCCATCTATAGACAGATTACAGTAAGAAAGGTTTAGAAGCTTTACTGTCTCAGGTCCAAGGTGGGACAGAAAATCATTGCATAAGCCAGCAGATGTTTGAGAGACTAGGAATAAAATAATCAGAATTACTGCTCATTCACACTAGGAGCTTCTATTGGATTGGCATGAGGCCTGACATTGAGACCTGGTGCAGTGAGTGTCCGACATGCGCTATCACTAGAGAAGAGAAATATGACCAGCAAGCTCCCAATAGTGAGCAAAAGCCCTCTGGAAATTGTGACCATTGACCACATGAAGTTAGGACGCTGTAGATCAGGGTATACATATGCAATGACTATTATAGATCACTAGACAAGGTTCGTAATCAGTACCCATGAAAGACATGACTGCTAAAACAGTCGCTGCACTCTGGAAAATTGTCATATGTGAATCCTGACAAGATGCTCACTGATCAAGGATCAGTGTTTGATTCTCAGTTGTTCTATGAACTTTGTGCTGTTTATCATTGCAAAAGCTGAGGGCGACCGTTTACCACCCTCAGGGGAATGGGTTGTGTGAAAAAATGAATCAGACACTCATGAGCATGCTTATCTTTGGTTCCGAAGTACTAGTCGGAGCCAAAGCCGAGTTCAGATTTAAGTTTTAAAGTAGTTTTCCACTTTAAAAATTGACTACCAAAGTTTGCGAATAACCAACTTCGCCTCATTGGAGGCCATAAATTTTAATGCTGTACGAAGAAGGATCTCTGTACAGCATTAATGCAAAGTTTTGAGCGAAGCGACTTCGAATCTACGATCAGAAGCTTGTTTCGCGCATTACTAATATTAATACAACTCATTGCTCTACTGGGTACACTCCCTATTACCTCATAATCGGATGACATGGCCGACTGCCTGTGTACAATGCCCTTGACATCCCTGTGCCAGACTCACAGCAACCGCTTCCACAAACTGAGTGGGTCAAGGAGCATCAGAGGTGTCTGGAGGACACAAAAGAAATACTATAGTTGACTCCAGAACAGCAAACGTCCAACAGAAACAAAAGCAGGACTTTGATCTCCATGCCATGGCCATACCTTTGCAAACTGGAGACCAAGTCTACAAGAACCATATACAGCTGTGGCTGTATTCTTGCCCCAAGTCTATGAGTAGAGATGGCCTTGCGGTTCGCCCGGCGGTCGTTTCGCGGCGAACTTTGCGTGTTCGTGATTCACCGAACATGCGAACATATGGAGAAATTCGCGCCCGCCATATTCATTTACATTATGAAGTACTTTGACCCATGACACATCCATCAGGTGGTACTGGACAGCCAATTGAGACATTTCAGCACCTGGACATACCCCCTACCTTATAAATAAACCTGATCTGGCCGCCATTTTACATTCAGTGTTTTGCCAGTGTAGGGAGAGGTTGCGGTGTGCAGCAGGGACAGGTTGTTAGGGACACCAAACGCTAGCTAATAGGGCCACAAAAGTCCTTTTAAAGACTGGTATAGGTGTACTATCGATATGTGTGATACACAGAGGGGTGCGATATACTTATAATATACTTTTATAATGAGTCAAAAACACATAGATCTATATAGTGATCACCTGGAAGTCAGGGGCCTAGGGGTTACTAGGGCCATTTTTATATAGGGTAAGATTCCGGACAGGGTCGCTCTTATCAGGGCGGGTGGTCTGTGGTTAGGCTATCAGGGCCAGAATAGCACCCCCCTGTAGGACAATATCAGGGACAGTTCTTTGCCCACCCTGTCCTTCAATACCACATCATCATCTAGCCCAGGGATAGATGTTTTTTGCTTTCCATCCGGGATTCATGGATGCGCACTGGAACCCCCGGATTGTGGTAGGACATATGGTTTCTGATTTGGTGCCGCCGAGCACCTGATTTAGTGCTGCCGAGCACTTGTTATTGCCTACCACATCTTATTTTCATTTTGAGGGATATCTTTTCCATTCACACGTCCGCAAAATGGGTCCGCATCCGTTCCGCAATTTTGCGGAACAGGTGCAGACCCATTCATTTTCAATGGGGCCGGAATGTGCTGTCCGCATCTGCATTTGCGGATCCACATCCGCATTCGCGGATTCGCACTTCCGCATCTGTGCTTCCGTTTCCGCAAAAAAATAGAACACGTCCTATTCTTGTCCGCAATTGCAGACAAGATTAGGCATTTTCTATTATAGTGCCGGCGATGTGCGGTCCACAAATTGCGGAATGCACATTGCCGGTGTCCGTGCAAAACACTTACGGACGGGTGAATGGACCCTCATAGTAAAATTATTAAAGGTTACGTTTTATGTTTATGTACAGTACAGACCAAAAGTTTGGACACACCTTCTCATTCAAAGAGTTTTCTTTATTTTCATGACTATGAAAATTGTAGATTCACACTGAAGGCATCAAAACTATGAATTAACACATGTGGAATTATATTCATAACAAACAAGTGTGAAACAACTGAAAATATGTCATATTCTAGGTTCTTCAAAGTAGCCACCTTTTGTTTAGATTACTGCTTTGCACACTCTTGGCATTCTCTTGATGAGCTTCAAGAGGTAGTCCCCTGAAATGGTTTTCACTTCACAGGTGTGCCCTGTCAGGTTTAATAAGTGGGATTTCTTGCCTTATAAATGGGGTTGGGACCATCAGTGGTGTTGAGGAGAAGTCAGGTGGATACACAGCTGATAGTCCTACTGAATAGATTATGGCAAGAAAAAAGCAGCTAAGTAAAGAAAAATGAGTGGCCATCATTACTTTAAGAAATGAAGGTCAGTCAGTCAGCCAAAAAATTGGGAAAACTTTGAAAGTAAGGGCTATTTGACCATGAAGGAGAGTGATGGGGTGCTGCGCCAGATGACCTGGCCTCCACAGTCACCGGACCTGAACCCAATCGAGATGGTTTGGGGTGAGCTGGACCGCAGAGTGAAGGCAAAAGGGCCAACAAGTGCTAAGCATCTCTGGGAACTCCTTCAAGACTGTTGGAAGACAATTTCAGGGGACTACCTCTTGAAGCTCATCAAGAGAATGCCAAGAGTGTGCAAAGCAGTAATCAAAGCAAAAGGTGGCTACTTTGAAGAACCTAGAATATTACATATTTTCAGTTGTTTCACACTTGTTTGTTATCTATATAATTCCACATGTGTTAATTCATAGTTTTGATGCCTTCATAGTCATGAAAATAAAGAAAACTCTTTGAGAAGGTGTGTCCAAACTTTTGGTCTGTACTGTATATTCTAATGGATTGCCTTCCTTGTACAATGTTATAATATACTTTCTATGTTAGAAAGTATATTATAGTGCATTTGTATTGTGCGGCAGTTGTGTGCGGTTCTGCTGCGATACTGCAGGTAGATAGAGGGACAAGCGTTATTGGAACAAATCATTTCTACTGGTGTGATATACCAGTCGCCCCCCAAAAAACTGATTGAAGCGGGGTGTTATATACCAATATACTTTCTTTATAGTGCATTTGGGTAATGTATAGTGCATTTGCGCATGCGCGTACGGGAAAGTTATATTGCCGATATTTCACATTGAAAAAAATAATGAATGGAGATCGCAAATTCGAATAATACATCTGGTATGTCACTGTCCATGTTGTGGGACTATTTGTGCACTTCTAGTAATTATTTCTTGGCTGCAAATATGAGCTGAAGGTTTTTCAGGTTCGCCTGCCATTAAAATGAATGGGACCCGCCGCGAACTTGCGGTTCGCGAAGATTTGATCGCGTTCGCGAACCGTCCCGGCAGATGTTCGTCCATCACTATCTATGAGATTCATTGGGAGGACAAGGGTAAGCATCTGGTGCACCACAACCGACCCAAGAAATTCCTGCAGGAATCAGTTGAAGAGCAGTTGAAAGAAGTGGATAAGTCACACCAACTGATGTTACCATTAGTCCCACTTCCTGAGAATGTTCTGGTTCTGATCAAGGGTCAGGTAGGTTGATACACTGCTCCAAATTAGATAGATAGATACGTGCATGCACGGCGAGAGAAATAACACTGACACTAGATAAGGTCAAAGCATAACTCTAATTTATTAGGTGGGGGCTTCACATTATATACCCTCCATATTAGTGGAAGGAGTGGGCTCACATGATTGGTCTTTTAGCAAGAAGGAATGTAAACAGGAAATAAGTTTCAGGCATATGTATAATAGACTGAGAGGAATTCCTGACAGTTTCAAGTCTTTGCTGCAAATAGTTTCAATCATAGAATGCATACTGGGGGTTGTCTCTCGGACAGACACCATTGTGTAAGTGACAAGCAAGTGTCGATTTATATTCCATAACAAGACTCCAACAGAGCTGATGCCTATGTCAGACCCTCTATAGTGGTTCCTTCAACCTAAAATTTGGGTCTTTGCATCAAGCCAAAATGCTGCAGCTCTGTCAGAACTAAACAAGAGTTTCTGACCTTCCAGATGAGGCAGAGGACTCCAGCTGCGGAGATATCAGCAATGTAACAAGGGCAGACCATCTGCCCATTACGGGGTCTAAGACCTCTTTGAACTTTGTTAGGTTTTAGATAGGCTACATTAGTTTGGCCACCTCCTTGTCCACACCAAGAACTGCCCCTCAGGCCTGTTGTGGCATTTTATCCCACTGGTAGCTAGAGTTTTTAGCCTAGGCATTGTATTATATGCATGTATTTATTTTATTTATATTGGGAGGGAGTGATCCTGCTTGATCTGCATTTTTGCACAGCTATTGCCAGGCTACCAGGGACGACTCTAATCATACACTAACCTAAAGAATTATTAGGAACACCTGTTCTATTTCTCATTAATGCAATTATCTAGTCAACAAATCACATGGCAGTTGCTTCAATGCATTTAGGGGGGTGGTCCTGGTCAAGACAATCTCCTGAACTCCAAACTGAATGTCAGAATGGGAAAGAAAGGTGATTTAAGCAATTTTGAGCGTGGCATGGTTGTTGGTGTCAGACTGGCCGGTCTGAGTATTTCACAATCTGCTCAGTTACTGGGATTTTCACGCACAACCATTTTTAGGGTTTACAAAGAATGGTGTGAAAAGGGAAAAACATCCAGTATGCGGCAGTCCTGTGGGCAAAAATGCCTTGTGGATGCTAGAGGTCAGAGGAGAATGGGCCGACTGATTCAAGCTGATAGAAGAGCAACGTTGACTGAAATAACCACTCGTTACAACCGAGGTATGCAGCAAAGCATTTGTGAAGCCACAACACTCACAACCTTGAGGCGGATGGGCTACAACAGCAGAAGACCCCACTGGGTACCACTCATCTCCACTACAAATAGGAAAAAGAGGCTACAATTTGCACAAGCTCACCAAAATTGGACTGTTGAAGACTGGAAAAATGTTGCCTGGTCTGATGAGTCTCGATTTCTGTTGAGACATTCAAATGGTAGAGTCCGAATTTGGCGTAAACAGAATGAGAACATGTATCCATCATGCCTTGTTACCACTGTGCAGGCTGGTGGTGGTGGTGTAATGGTGTGTCGGATGTTTTCTGGGGACACTTTAGGCCCCTTAGTGCCAATTGGGCATCGTTTAAATGCCACGGGCTACCTGAGCATTGTTTCTGACCATGTCTATCCCTTCATGACCACCATGTACCCATCCTCTGATGACTACTTCCAGCAGGATAATGCACCATGTCACAAAGCTCCAATCATTTCAAATTGGTTTCTTGAACATGACAATGAGTTCATTGTACTAAAATGGCCCCCACAGTCACAAGATCTCAACCCAATAGAGCATCTTTGGGATGTGGTGGAACGGGAGCTTCGGCCCTGGATGTGCATCCCTCAAATCTCCATCAACTGCAAGATGCTATCCTATTAATATGGGCCAACATTTCTAAAGAATGCTATCAGCACCTTCTTGAATAAATGCCACGTAGAATTAAGGCAGTTCTTAAGGCAAAAGGGGGTCCAACACCGTATTAGTATGGTGTTCCTAATAATTCTTTAGGTGAGTGTAGATCAGGGATGGCTTGCCTTTCAACAAGGCGGTGTGCAGTACTCCAGACATGAGGGTGTCTGAAAATGTTTAGAAAGTATTGTTATGTCATGTTCAAGCCATTAATTCCAGCAGAGAAAGTATGGTTGGTAGAAACAGGGCTAACCACCCTGTTCCTCGCCTCTTGGTAGGATTGGGCTGGTCCTACTTCCTACCAGGAAGAGGAGTTCTTAAGTAGACAGTGAAGAAAGGGGAAGCACATGAGACATCTCCTACTCCTAGGAACAGTACCCAATTCTCTTGCGAGACCAATACTCCAGAAAGATCTTCAGAATCCAGAAAACTGCTTCCAAAAAGCATCAGCGTGCCAAGACAGCACACTGAGTGATCACAGAGTGATCAGCGAAATGAACAAGTGAGACATCCATCACCTAGCTAACAACCAGGCCAGACTAACATCCAACCTGTAGTAATATATTAGAAAGACCAGCACTCCGTTTTGCTGAGCTGAAAACTTCTTTATTCGTCACCCATGTGACATACGTTTCGGCATAAAATTTGCCTTTCTCAAATACAGATGATGATAGCTCAATACAACATATACAATGCACCATTTAAATACACCTTTTGGATAACCCGCCCCTCATCATGTGAGCGGCCATGTGGCTGTAATTGAAGGTATACGCCCCCAGCCACATGACCAGTCACCTGATCGCGGCGTCATGTTGCTATGTAACTCATTATAAACAGAACTCAATCAATGGAAAAGAAACAAGATCCGGCAGAGTATGTATCTACATTCATACATTACTACAGCGTCTGAGTTATCAATGATCCATTATAGAACCAAATACAAACAAACCTATTATAATACATATATATCTGTATCACAGTGGACAAGTGTCTGCAAGTGCCATTAAATTGCAACACAACCTGCCAACATAACTTCTCATTGGGTGTGTCAAACTGTACTTTGTGCTTAATTTTGCTACAAGTACCACAAGTTATATTTTGCACTAAGTAAAGAGAGACTTTGTCACAGGTAACGGGGAGGGGAAAACACCAGATAACAAAGAGAAGGAAATAGACTTGTGGCAGGCACAGAACTATGAAGTGCCTTTTGCGCTGTGGCATTAGAAGAATTTTGATATCTCTGACTTTTTAGTCTAACCAGACTGTCTATTACTCTGTAATTCCTATAGCGTCGTTCTATGGAAGCAGCAGGTTTAAAGAGCACACCAGTGGTTCAACTGTTCAATCTTGTCATTCAACATAAAATGGTGGATATATTTCTCTCTTCAGTATCTGTACTCTCACTTTAAGTTATTTAAGCACTTTATGATCTCTCTGAGAGGTATATCTGAGGTTTCGACTTGCTCTACTTGGTTTGCAGATTAGTCTATACATTTGCTTTGAGCAGTTTGCTTTTTGCAATTTGCAATTTGGATTGATTTCCTTTCTATGGCTCAGTATGATCTGGTATGAGCAGTTTGTAATTTGCAATTTGGTGGAACTGTAAGTAAACACATAACTAGTTCAGTATACAATATACATAAATTGCGGACGCTCACCGGTTAATTGGAGCCCGGCCTGCTGGTCACCCACCAGTCTAAAGAGTCAAACAAATTTACACAAAGAATTCCTGGCTCACAATATTTTGCAAGTATTTTTTACTTAAAATGTATGCATAAAAACATTTAATCACATTTAAGCCTCATGCACACGTCCGTGAAACATGGACCGTGTGATACCGCCGTGGAGTGCAGGAGTGCACGGCGTCATTAGTTGCTATGACACCATGCGCTTCCTGCTGCCGCCGCAATACAGTAATACACTGGTATAGATCATACCAGTGTATTACTGTACTGTGGCATATAGATCATACCAGTGTATTAATGTACTGCGGCGGCAGCAGGAAGCGCACGGCGTCATAACAACTAATGACACTGTGCGCCTCCTGCATTCAGAAGAAATCCAGGCCGGTATCACACGGCCCATGTTTCACGGACGTGTGCATGAGGCTTTAAGCAAACAATGTATTATAAATCCCCCAGATTATATTCACAATAAATTCATAAATCTATAGAACTGATCCTTATACAATGTGGAGCTCACGCATGAAATATTAAAAATAAAAATTTAAATGGTGTGGTTGTACACTAGTATTTGGGCTTGTGTTTTGGGTTTCAACAATATTTCCTTTTACCATATATCTTTATATTAGATAATTCATTCATCTAATATGGGCAGATAATATAATGTCCATGCCTCTTTGTTGCAGTCTTATTCACATTAGTGCTGTTTGTAACTTTAGGCACTTATATACATGTCAGAATTAGGCTACTAATAGGAACAATAGGAACATTATATATCTGTTCTAAATACCTATTTTGGCCTCTTTGCTTCCATAAAACACAGCTCTCAGTAGAGTGAATGTCTGTTCAGCTCCTTTCCTCTGGTAAATAATTATTCCAGCTAGGGGATTTCCCACACAGACTGTGTGTGAGGCTGGCTGTGATTGGTCAAGACTAGGGTTGAGCGAACCCGAACTGTAAAGTTTGAGTTTGTACCGAACTGTAGGGTTTTTGGACCTCGGACACGAACCCGAACATTTCAGTAAAAGTTTGGCGCTTTCTTGGCGCTTTTTGAAAGGCTTCAGAGCAGCCAATCAACAAGCGATTAACTGTCTGACCTTAGAAGCCATCACAGCCATGCCTACTAATGGCATGGCTGTGATAGGCCAGTGTAGCATGTGGCCCAGCCTCTATATAAGCTGGAGTCACGTAGCGCTGCAGTCACTCTGCTGTGCTTAGTGTAGGGAGAGGATGCTGCTGGTGATTTCAGGGAGAGAATAGGACTGAATCTTTGCTCAAAATCTGAATCTAACTCAGCGATCTACATATATTGGGTTTTGTGGGTGCAGGGCACAATTTTTGTTATCCTGTCCTGAGCCCAGTGACTGAAAAAAAATAACTTTAATAAGTCAGTTAGGTGGGCGGCGGCGGCAGCCATTTTATGCAAGCTTAGTGCACTAGCACTGCATCTGAGCTTTTGGGACATTGAAAATCCCAATTTTTTGGGGCAATTTACAACATCTGGTGCATTTGCAGGCTTAGTCAGCGTGCAATTTAAGCTAGAACTACAGCCATCATTTTCTGGGTTTTTAAAAACACACTTTGTGCCAAAAAAACACTATTTTCCAGATCTGCAAGTGTTAAATTCAAGTTTAATATATACAGCTTTCATATTCTGTTACCAAAAAAACACTTTTTTGGCAATATACAACATCTGGATTAGTCGGTGTGCAATTTAAGCTAGAAATACAGCCTTCATTTTCTTGATTTTTAAAAACACATTTTTTTTTGCCAAATTCCAAAATTTTTCTGGCCTTGCAGCATCAGCACGTGTGAAATTCCAGGGTTATATACAGCTGTCAAATTCAGTTATTAAACAAACCCCCGTTTGGGCAAAAAAAAAATAGTTGGCAGCCTTTGCTGCAGATGTCATTGTGAGATACCGCCTTTACATACTGTCTTTCTATTCAGTTATTTGAAATAAAGCCATTTTGGGCACAATTCTTTGATAGCGTCCTAGTGTGGATCAGGGCGTGTGAGATACACCCTGTATATACAGGGGTATATTCAGATATTTTAAATACCGCCATTTGGTGCACAAATCTTTTATTAAGGCCTACTGTGGGTCAGGCATTGTGAGATACACCCTGTATATACAGGGCTTATATTCTTCTATTAATAAAACACCCTTTTTGGGGCAAAATACACATTATTTCAGGCCTTGCAGAATCTTGACGTTTGAAATTCCAGGGTTATATACTGCTGCCATATTCAGTTATTAAACAAACACCCGTTTGGGCAAAAAATGTTTATTTGGCAGCCTTTGCTGCATATGTAATTGTGAGATACACCCTTTATACATTTGGGTTATATTCAGATATTAGAAATACCGCCATTTGGTGCTCAAATCTTTAATTGAGGCCTACTGTGGGTCAGGCCGAGTGAGAAACACCCTGTATATACAGGGCTTATATTCTTTTATTAATAAAACACCCTTTTTGGGGCAAAATACACAATATTTCAGGCCTTGCAGCTGTCATGCCCTGCTCAGGCTATGTGCGGAGGTCTGCCAGGTTAGCAGCACGTGTGTAGCCTTTTGTTTTGGTTTTGGAGTTGAGCTATATCCGCCTCCCTTCAGGTGCACTGGGTGGGGTCGTTGGTTTGAGTTTAAATTACACCCACGCCCAGTGTCCTGTGCGGGTTATAGTCTCTGTCTGGCTCTGTGAAAGGAAGGAAGGAAGGATTTTCTGTTCCTGCTCATAAAAGATAAGTTGGTTTTTGTTTTCTTGTGGTTTTCTGTCTAGGCTGTTAGAGAGACGCCTGCCCCCTCCAGGTCCTGAGGGAGCAGGCTGCCTCTATCCCCCTTTCACCATCTTAGGGATTTTAGGGAATTTTCAGCCTAGGCACGAGGACACGTTATTTCCACCTTCAGGGTCTGAACATGGGCATAGAAGTCTAGGGGGAGCTGGTAGGGATTTGTCAGGAGGTGACCTTGATCCCCAGCTTCTCGCCTAGACACTTGTTTGTTTATTTTCGGTGTATCTTGTATCCTGTCCGCCGTGACAGCAGCATCTTGACGTTTGAAATTCCAGGGTTATATACTGCTGCCATATTCAGTTATTAAACAAACACCCGTTTGGGCAAAAAAAGTTTATTTGGCAGCCTTTGCTGCATATGTAATTGTGAGATACACCCTTTATTTATTTGGGTTATATTCAGATATTTGAAATACCACCATTTGGTGCACAAATCTTTAATTGAGGCCTACTGTGGGTCAGGCCGTGTGAGATACACCCTGTATACACAGGGCTTATATTCTTCTATTAATAAAACACCCTTTTTGTGGCAAAATACACAATATTTCAGGCCTTGCAGCATCTTGACGTTTTAAATTCCAGTGTTATATACTGCTGCCATATTCAGTTATTAAACAAACGCCCGTTTGGGCAAAAAAAGTTTATTTGGCAGCCTTTGCTGCATATATAATAGTGAGATATACCCTTTATATATTTGGGTTATATTCAGATATTTGAAATACCGCCATTTAGTGCACAAATCTTTAACCTCTTCAGGACACAGGGCGTACCGGTACGCCCTGATGTCCTGGTACTTAAGGACACAGGGCATCAGGGCACGTCCTGTGTATTTCCGATTACCGCCGCCCGGCAGGCGGTGATCCGAACCCTGTGCCTGCTCAAATCATTGAGCAGGCACCTTGGCTAAATGCGCGGGGGGTTCCCGTGACCCCCCCCCCCCCCCCGTGTCAGCGATCGCCGCAAACCGCAGGTCAATTTAGACCTGCGGTTTGCGGCTTTAGCTGCGGTTTGCGGCGGCGATCGGCGGTGCCATCGGGTCCCCATGGGGCTGTAGGGGGGACCCGATGGCATGGAAGGCAGCGCTCCGGTGACGAGCCTGTGAGATCCAGCCCCCTGGATCTCACAGGCCGGAAGCTGTATGAGTATACACACAATATTACTCATACAGCCAATGCATTCCAATACAGAAGTATTGGAATGCATTGTAAAGGATTAGACCCCCAAAAGTTCAAGTCCCAAAGTGAAAAAAAAAGTTGAAAAAATAAAGTTTTCCCTCAAAAAAGTTTAAAGTTTCAAGTAAAAATAAACAAAAACGTCATTTTCCCCAAATAAAGTTAAAAAAAATTGGTAAAAGATAGGGGGGAAGAAAAGTATACATATTAGATATCGCCGCGTATGTATCGACCGGCTCTATAAATATATCACATGACCTAACCCCTCAGATGAACACCGTAAAAAAATTAAAAATAAAAACTGTGCTAAATAAAAAAAATTTTTGTCACCTTACATCACAAAGTACAACAGCAAGCGATCAAAAAGGCGTTTGCCCACCAAAATAGTACCAATCTAACCGTCACCTCATCCCGCAAAAAATTAGCCCCTACCTGAGACAATCACCCAAAAAATAAAAAAAACTATGGCTCAGAATATTGAGACACTAAAACATCATTTTTTGTTTTATAAAAGCTGTTATTGTGTAAAACTTACATAAATAAAAAGAAAGTATACATTTTAGGTATCGCCGCGTCCGTATCGATCAGCTCTATAAAAATATCACATGACCTAACCCCAGAGATGAACACCGTAAAAAATAAAAAATAAAAACTGTGCTAAATAAACCATTTTTTGTCACCTTACATCAGAAAAAGTGTAATAGCCAGCGATCAAAAAGTCATATGCACCCCAAAATAGTGCCAATCAAGCCGTCATCTCATCCTGCAAAAAATGAGACCCTACCTAAGATAATCGCCCAAAAACTGAAAAGATTTTGGCTCTCAGAATATGGAGACACTAAAACATTATTTTTTTTTGTTTCAAAAAATGATATTATTGTGTAAAACTTACATAAATAAAAAAGAGTATACATATTAGGTATCGCCACATCCGTATCGTCCGGCTCTATAAAAATATCACATGACCTAACCGTTCAGATGAACACCGTAAAAAATTTCTAATAAAAACTGTGCTAAATAAAAAAAAATGTGTCACCTTACATCACAAAAAGTGTAATAGCAAGCGATCAAAAAGTCACACGCACCCCAAAATAGTGCCAATAAGACTGTCATCTCATCCCGCAAAAATCATACCCTACCCAAGGTAATCGCCCAAAAACTGAAAAAATTATGGCTCTCAGACTATGGAAACACTAAAACATGTTTTTTTTTGCTTCAAAAATGAAATCATTGTGTAAAACTTACATAAATTAAAAAAAGTATACAGTCGTGGCCAAAAGTTTTGAGAATGACACAAATATTGGAAATTGGAAAAGTTGCTGCTTAAGTTTTTATAATAGCAATTTGCATATACTCCAGAATGTTATGAAGAGTGATCAGATGAATTGCATAGTCCTTCTTTGCCATGAAAATTAACTTAATCCCAAAAAAATGCTTTCCACTGCATTTCATTGCTGTCATTAAAGGACCTGCTGAGATCATTTCAGTAATCGTCTTGTTAACTCAGTTGAGAATGTTGACGAGCACAAGGCTGGAGATCATTATGTCAGGCTGATTGGGTTAAAATGTCAGACTTGACATGTTAAAAGGAGGGTGATGCTTGAAATCATTGTTCTTCCATTGTTAACCATGGTGACCTGCAAAGAAACGCGTGCAGCCATCATTACGTTGCATAAAAATGGCTTCACAGGCAAGGATATTGTGGCTACTAAGATTGCACCTCAATCAACAATTTAGAGGATCATTAAGAAGTTCAAGGAAAGAGGTTCAATTCTTGTTAAGAAGGCTTCAGGGCGTCCAAGAAAGTCCAGCAAGCGCCAGGATCGTCTCCTAAAGAGGATTCAGCTGCGGGATCGGAGTGCCACCAGTGCAGAGCTTGCTCAGGAATGGCAGCAGGCAGGTGTGAGCGCATCTGCACGCACAGTGAGGTGAAGACTTTTGGAAGATGGCCTGGTGTCAAGAATGCAGCGAAGAAGCCACTTCTCTCCAAAAAAAACATCAGGGACAAATTGATCTTCTGCAGAAAGTATGGTGAATGGACTGCTGAGGACTGGGGCAAAGTCATATTCTCCGATGAAGCCTCTTTCCGATTGTTTGGGGCATCTGGAAAAAGGCTTGTCCGGAGAAGAAAAGGTGAGCGCTACCATCAGTCCTGTGTCATGCCAACAGTAAAGCATCCTGAGACCATTCATGTGTGGGGTTGCTTCTCATCCAAGGGAGTGGGCTCACTCACAATTTTGCCCAAAAACACAGCCATGAATAAAGAATGGTACCAAAACACCCTCCAACAGCAACTTCTTCCAACAATCCAACAACAGTTTGGTGAAGAACAATGCATTTTCCAGCAAGATGGAGCACCGTGCCATAAGGCAAAAATGATAACTAAGTGGCTCGGGGACCAAAACGTTGACATTTTGGGTCCATGGCCTGGAAACTCCCCAGATCTTAATCCCATTGAGAACTTGTGGTCAATCCTCAAGAGGCGGATGGACAAACAAAAACCCACTAATTCTGACAAACTCCAACAAGTGATTATGAAAGAATGGGTTGCTATCAGTCAGGAATTGGCCCAGAAGTTGATTGAGAGCATGCCCAGTCGAATTGCAGAGGTCCTGAAAAAGAAGGGCCAACACTGCAAATACTGACTCTTTGCATAAATGTCATGTAATTGTCGATAAAAGCCTTTGAAACGTATGAAGTGTGTGTAATTATATTTCACTACATCACAGAAACAACTGAAACAAAAATATAAAAGCAGTTTAGCAGCAAACTTTGTGAAAACTAATATTTGTGTCATTCTCAAAACTTTTGGCCACGACTGTACATATTAGGTATCGCAGCATCCGTAATAACTTGCTCTATAAAAATATCACATGACCTAACCCCTCAGGTGAATACCGTAAAAAATAAAAATGGAGTAAAAAAAGCTATTTTTTTGGCACCTTACATCACAAAAAGTGTAATAGCAAGCGATCAAAAAGTCACACGCACCCAAAAATAGTGCCAATAAAATCATCTCATCCCACAAAAATTATACCCTACCCAAGGTAATCTCCCAAAAACTGAATAAATTATGGCTCTCAAACAATGTAAATACTAAAACATGATTTTTTCAAAAAATAAATCATTGTGTAAAACGTACATAAATAAAAAAAGTATACATATTAGGTATCGCCGCATCCGTGACAACCTGGTCTATAAAAATATCACATGATCTAACCTGTCAGATGAATGTTGTAAATAACAAAAAATTAAAACGTCGCCAAAACAGCTATTTCTTGTTACCTTGCCTCACAAAAAGTGTAATATAGAGCAACCAAAAATCATATGTACCCTAAACTAGTTCCAACAATACTGCCACCCTATCCCATAGTTTCTAAAATGAGTAGAGATATCGCAAACATAAAATTTTCCGTTCGCAAACGGCGAACGCGAATTTCTGCAAATGTTCGCAAAAAGGCGAACCGGGCGAACCGCCATAGACTTCAATAGGCAGGCGAATTTTAAAACCCACAGGGACTCTTTATAGCCACAGTAGTGATGAAAAAGTTGTTTCAAGGGGACTAACACCTGGACTGTGGCATGCCGGAGGGGGATCAATGGCAAAACTCCCATGGAAAATTACATAATTGACGCAGAGTTGGATTTTAATCCATAAAGGGCATAAATCACCTAACAATCCCAAATTTTTTTTGAACAACGTGGTTTAAAACAACCAGTGTGTGTATACGATCAGGTATGATGTTGTATAGATCAGGTAGTGTAAGGGTTACGCCCGCTTCACAGACATTGACAGACCAAACTCCCCTTTTAATGCACCGCAAACAGTCCATTTGCCCAACCGCAAACTTCCCATTTGCACAAGGTTGGATATCAAGTTAGCCATGTCCCGTTGATGTCATTGAAGGTTTCTTCCTCCACCCAGCCACGTACAACACCAAGGGTCCCCGAAAGGTGAAGTGAATTTAAATCCACGCCACGGTCACTGCGTCTGCGCCGTCAATTTACTCTTACACCCGATATTAATGGTATTTTCTGTAGTTCTCTCTTCTCATCAGTTTAATCCCTGTTATGTCCCCAATCTGGGGTCCATTTATTAAATTAATTTTTTCGAACGGGGAGATGGTTAAAAAAATGCTGGCTCCCTCCCCTTTGTTTGAATCTACGCCACGGTCACTGCGTCTGCGCCGTGCTATTTATTGTCACACCCGTGAGTGGTATTTTCTGTAGTACTATTCTCATCAGTTTAATCCCTGTTACGTCCCCAATCTGGGGTCCATTTATTAAATTGATTTTTCGAACGGGGAGATGGTTAAAAAAACGCTGGCTCCCTCCCCTTTGTTTGAATCCACGCCACGGTCACTGCGTCTGCGCCGTGCAATTTACTCTCACACCCGATATGAGTGGTATTTTCTGCAGTTCTCTCTTCTCATCAGTTTAATCCCTGTTACGTCCCCAATCTGGGGTCCATTTATTAAATTGATTTTTTGAACGGGGAGATGGTTAAAAAAAACGCTGGCTCCCTCCCCTTTGTTTGAATCCACGCCACGGTCACTGCATCTGCGCCGTGCAATTTACTGTCACACCCGATATGAGTGGTATTTTCTGTAGTACTATTCTCATCAGTTTAATCCCTGTTACGTCCCATATCAGGGTGGGATTGCCTTTTGTGAAAAAAAAAATTCGGCCGGGTACCTTCGACTGCCTTCACAGTGACAGACCAAACTGTGATACACCAAACTGAATTGATTTTAGGAACCGGGAGATGGAACAAGCAGCTTGGTCGGTCCTCTTACTCCCAAGTTGGGGCACTGCGCGTGCACGGAGCAATGTGCTATGACACCCTATATAAGTGGTTTCTTAACTAGTACTATTTCTATCAGTTTAATCCCTGTTACGTCCCCTATCCGGGGACGTGTGTCCAATTGATTAACCATTAACGAACCATTACGACATCCTGAAATAATTTAGTTCTGAGCTTTGTACTTGCTTTGTATTGGAATTGATGGGGATTGTTTAAATTGTCTGCATTATTTCTAATAAACTATTAAGAGACTTTATTATGATTTTTTTATTTAATGTATTAAAAACCCACCCATACAACTTAAAAAAAAATGTATGTTTTTTCTATGAAAAATTATTCAGCCGATCGCTTTTGGTCTGATCATAATGAAGCAACTGCCTTATCATCTGGGGTATGGCAACATTGCCAACACACTCATAGAGGTGATGATTGCTTCATTGTGATGCGCAAGCCCCTTCACCACAACAAGGTAACGATCATGAAGGGGAATTGACACTTGTATGTGCCTTTTTTTTTGTTTTGTTTTTGCAGCCACAGTGCAGCACCAGAGGCCAGAAAATTTAGGCATGTACACATGCCTGAAAAATAATGTTATTGTTGCAGCCGCTGTTGTAGCAGCGGCCAGAAAAATTGATGTTTTCAAGGCAGAAAGGTGACTAAAACATTGCGGCTTGAACCCTAGTTGGTGGCGGAGAATTCACGAAAGTCATCCGGTATGCAGACATTAAATACAGCAGCATGGGGACCATTTTGAGGCCAAGGCATGTCATCAGGCCTTTTGTTAGTCAAACGTATCCCCCACTGTCAGTCCCTTCGGGATCCATGCCTCATTCATCTTAATGAAGGTGAGGTAATCAACACTTTTTTGACCGAGGCAACTTCTTTTGTCAGTGACAATGCCTCCTGCTGCACTGAAGGTCCTTTCTGACAGGACACTTGAAGCGGGGCAGGCCAGAAGTTCTATCGCAAACTGGGATAGCTCAGGCCACAGGTCAAGCCTGCACACCCAGTAGTCAAGGGGTTCATCGCTCCTCAGAGTGTCTATATCTGCAGTTAAGGCGAGGTAGTCTGCTACCTGTCGGTCGAGTCGTTCTCTAAGGCTGGGTCCCGAAGGGCTGTGGCGATGTGTAGGACTGAAAAAGCTCTGCATGTCCTCCATCAACAACACATCTGTAAAGCGTCCTGTCCCTGCCGCCGTGGTAGGAGGATTACTTTCACCTCTTCCCCTGTTAGATTCCCATTGTGCTGTGACATCCCCCTTATACGCTGTGTAAAGCATATTTTTTAGTTTTGTTTTGAACTGCTGCATCCTTTCTGACTTTCGGTAATTTGGTAACATTTCCGCCACTTTCTGCTTATACTGGGGGTCTAGTAGCGTGGCCACCCAGTACAGGTCGTTCTCCTTCATCCTTTTTATACGAGGGTCCCTCAACAGACATGACAGCATGAAAGACCCCATTTGCACAAGGTTGGATGCCGAGCTACTCATTTCCCGTTCCTCGTCCTCACTGATGTCATTGACGGTCTGTTCTTTACCCCAGCCACGTACAACACCACGGGTCCCAGATAGGTGACAACAACGAGCACCCTGGGATGCCTGCTGTGGTTGGTCTTCCTCCTCCTCAAAGCCACATTCCTCCTCTGACTCCTCTTCCTCATACTCCTCTTGCAGTGTTGCCGCAGGTCCGGCAAGCGATGATGACAAGGCTGTTTCTGGTGGTGATGGTGACCACAACTCTTCCTCTTCCTCTTCACGCTCATCTACAGCCTGATCCAGCACTCTTCGCAGGGCACGCTCCAGGAAGAAAACAAATGGGATGAGGTCGCTGATGGTGCCTTTGGTGCGACTGACTAGGTTTGTCACCTACTCAAAAGGACGCATGAGCCTACAGGCATTGCGCATGAGCGTCCAGTAACGTGGCACAAAAAATTCCCAGCTCCGCAGAGGCTGTCCTAGCACCCCGGTCATACAAATACTCTTTGACGGCTTTTTGTTGTTGGAGCAGGCGGTCGAACATTAGGAGTGTTGAATTCCAACGTGTCGGGCTGTCGCAAATCAAGCGCCTCACTAGCATGTTGTTTTGGCGCTGAATGTCTGAAAAGTGCGCCATGGCCGCGTAGGAACGCCTAAAATGGCCACACACCTTCCTGGCCTGCTTGAGGACGTCCTGTAAGCCTAGGTACTTAGACACAAAGCGTTGTACGATGAGATTCAACACATGTGCCATGCACGGCACATGTGACAACTTGCCCAAATTCAATGCCGCCAACAAATTGATTCCATTGTCACACACCACTTTGCCGATCTCCAGTTGGTGCGGGGTTAACCACTGATCCACCTGTGCATTCAGGGCGGACAAGAGTGCTGGTCCGGTGTGGCTCTCTGCTTTCAGGCAAGTCAACCCCAAGACAGCGTGACACTGTCGTATCCGGGATGTGGAATAGCCCCTGGGGAGCTGGGGGGATTCAGTTGATGTGCAGCCAGACACCGCAGCAGAAGAGGACTCAGCCGAGGAGGTTATGGAAGAGGATGGAGTAGGAGGAGTAGAGGAGGTGGCAGTAGGCCTGCCTGCAAGTCGTAGCGGTGTCACCAACTCCGCTGCAGAGCCACGCATTCCATGCTTGGCAGCCGTCAGCAGGTTGACCCAATGCACAGTGATATACCTGCCCTGACCGTGCTTTGCAGACCAGGTATCAGTGGTCAGATGGACCCTTGCCCCAACACTGTATGCCAGAGATGTCATGACTTCCTTTTCAATCACTGAGTAGAGGTTTGGGATTGCCTTTTTTGAAAAAAAATTTCGTCCAGGTACCTTCCACTGTGGTGTCCCAATAGCGACAAATTTTTTGAAGGCCTCAGACTCCACCAGCTGGTATGGTAAAAGCTGGAGGGCTAAGAGTTCCGTCAAGCCAGCTGTCAGACGCCGGGCAAGGGGGTGACTCTGTGACATTGGCTTCCTACGCTCAAACATTTCCTTTACAGACACCTGACTGTGGGCAGATGAGATAGAACTGCTGAAGGTGAGAGGCGGAGTGGCGGGTGGTTGAGAGGGGGCAAGGAGGACAGCAGTGGTTGACGTGGCTGAAGATGCTGGACCAGGAGGAGGATGGTGGCTTTGAGCTTGTGTGCTGCTTCTACTCGTCATCATGTGTTGATCCCACAGGCGTTTGTGATGTGTGATCATGTGCCTTCGCAAAGCAGTTGTACCTAGGTGGGTGTTGGATTTCCCACGACTCAGTTTCTTTTGGCACAGGTTGCAAATGGCATCGCTGTTGTCAGAGGCAGACACACAAAAAAAATGCCACACTGCTGAGCTTTGCAATGACGGCATTCTGGTGGTGGCAACAGCATGTGTTGATTGGCGTGCTGTCTGGCTGACCCCGGGTGCCGATACATGCTGTCTGACTGTGCCACTAGCTCCTTGCGACGCCCTCCCCCTGCTTCCAACTCGTCTCCTCCTTCTCTCTGTCTCCCCTTCTGATCTTTCCCCCTCTTCTTCTTCTCTTTGAGCAGGCACCCACGTGGCATCCACGGACACATCGTCATCATCAACCACTTCACTTGTATCAGACACCTCAGCAAAGGAAGCAGCACCGGGTACAACATCATCATCATCATCACACTGTACGTCCATGTGTGTAATGCTGCCTGACTGAGACATATCCCTGTTATCTCCATCCTCTGGCAATAATGGTTGCGCATCACTAATTTCATCCAACTGATGTGTAAATAACTCCTCTGAGGGATCAAGTGAAGCGGCTGTGGTGGCTGTGGTGGTAGTGGCGGTGGTGGCGGCGGACGGGAGAGTGGTAACTTGAGAGCAGGTGACCGAAGCTGAGCTGGAGGAGGATGGTGCGTCAAGGTTCTTAACGGAAGCTGTTGAAGATTGGGTGTCCTGTGTAAGCCAGTCAACTATTTTCTCTGAATTTTTTGGGTTCAGGGTACGTGGCCTCTGAACACTGGGCATTATTCCAGGGCCAGTGGAAATCACAGCACCACGACGGCCCCTGCGGCGTGGCCTGCCTCTGCCTGTCATTTTTTATTAGATAAGTGTTACTATGCATGCAAGGTACTGTGCCACCCTATATAAGTGGTGGGCAGTGGGCACAGTACAGTCTGTGTGGGCCTGACACACACAGGCTTGCAAATGTAATTATATCACAGAAAAATATAAAAAATAATTTATTTTTATCTGCGAGGTATTTGTGAGTGAGTGACACCCTGTAACGGTATGAGTGGAGGCCTAGCCAGTGGCCACAATACAGTCTGTGTGGGCCTGACACACACTGGCTTGCAACTGTGATTATATAACAGAAAAATATTAAATATAATTTTTTTTTATCTGCAAGGTATTTTCTGTCACACCCTGTATGAATGGTGTGCACACAGTACTGTCTGTGACTGATCCTGCAGCCTCTCACACATGGGCAGGCAACTGCAATATATATACAGTACAGACCAAAAGTTTGGACACACCTTCTCATTCAAAGAGTTTTTTTTATTTTCATGACTATGAAGGCATCAAAACTATGAATTAACACATGTGGAATTATATACATAACAAACAAGTGTGAAACAACTGAAAATATGGCATATCCTAGGTTCTTCAAAGTAGCCACCTTTTGCTTTGATTACTGCTTTGCACACTCTTGGCATTCTCTTGATGAGCTTCAAGAGGTAGTCCCCTGAAATGGTCTTCCAACAGTCTTGAAGGAGTTCCCAGAGATGCTTAGCACTTGTTGGCCCTTTTGCCTTCACTCTGCGGTCCAGCTCACCCCAAACCATCTCTATTGGATTCAGGTCCGGTGACTGTGGAGGCCAGGTCATCTGGCGCAGCACCCCATCACTCTCCTTCATGGTCAAATAGCCCTTACTTTCAACGTTTTCCTAATTTTTCGGCTGACTGACTGACCTTCATTTCTTAAAGTAATGATGGCCACTCGTTTTTCTTTACTTAGCTGCTTTTTTCTTGCCATAATACCAATTCTAACAGTCTATTCAGTAGGACTATCAGCTGTGTATCCACCTGACTTCTCCTCAACGCAACTGATGGTCCCAACCCCATTTATAAGGCAAGAAATCCCACTTATTAAACCTGACAGGGCACACCTGTGAAGTGTAAACCATTTCAGGGGACTACCTCTTGAAGCTCATCAAGAGAATGCCAAGAGTATGCAAAGCAGTAATCAAAGCAAAAGGTGGCTACTTTGAAGAACCTAGAATATGACATATTTTCAGTTGTTTCACACTTGTTTGTTATGTATATAATTCCACTTGTGTTAATTCATAGTTTTGATTCCTTCAGTGTGAATCAAAAATTTTCATAGTCATGAAAATAAAGAAAACTCTTTGAATGAGAAGGTGTGTCCAAACTTTTGGTCTGTACTGTATATATATAAAAAAGAAAAGAAAAGAAAAGCAGACTGATGTACCAGCCCTGAAAAGGGCTTTTTGGGGTGCTGTCAGGACGCTGTCCTTACAGCAGATGAGTCTGTGGACACAGAACACTGCCCTAGCTAACGCTTTCCCTATTGAATCAGCAGCAGCAGCACTGTCCCTCCTCCCACTGAGAATGCAGCTTCCGAATGAATCTAAAATGGATGCTGTCCAGGAGGTGGGAGGGTCTGGGAGGGAGGGTCTGCTGCTGATTGGCTGGAATGTGTCTGCTGACTGTGAGGTACAGGGTCAAAGTTTACTTAATGATGATGTATAGGGGGCGGACCGAACATCGCATATGTTCGCCCGCCGCGGCGAACGCGAGCAAGCTATGTTCGCTGGGAACTATTCGCCGGCGAACTATTCGGGCCATCTCTAAAAATGAGGTCACTTTTTTGGAGTTTCTACTCTAGGGGTGCATCAGGGGGGCTTCAAATGGGACATGGTGTAAAAAAAACTGTCCAGCAAATCTGCTTCCAAAAACCGTATGGCATTCCTTTCCTTCTGCGCCCTGCCGTGTGCCCGTACAGCAGTTTACGACCACATATGGGGTGTTTCTGTAAACTACAGAATCAGGGCCATAAATATTGAGTTTTGTTTGGCTGTTAACCCTTGCTTTGTTACTGGAAAAAATGGATTAAAATTGAAAATGTGCCAAAAAATTTTAATTCTAAAATTACATCTCCATTTGCCAATAACTTTTGTAGAACACCTAAAGGGTTAACGACGTTTGTAAAATCAGTTTTGAATACCTTGAGGGGTGTAGTTTCTTAGATAGGGTCACTTTTATGGAGTTTCTTCTCTAGGGGTGCATCAGGGGGGCTTCAAATGGGACATGGTGTCAAAAAAAACAGTGAAATTTTAAAATTGTATCTCTATTTTCCATTAATTCTTGTGGAACAGCTAAAGGGTTAACAAAGTTTATAAAATCAGTTTTGAATACCTTGAAGGGTGTAGTTTATAGAATGGGGTCATTTTTGGGTGGTTTCTATTATGTAAGCCTCGAAAGTGACTACAGACCTGAACTGGTCCCTAAAAATTGGGTTTAAACTTCTTCTAAACTTCTAAGCCTTGTAACATCCCCAAAAAATAAAATATCATTCCCAAAATGATCCAAACATGAAGTAGACATATGGGGTATGTAAATTAATAACTTTTTTGGGAGTTATTACTATGTATTGTAGAAGTAGAGAAATTGAAAGTTATAAATTTGCTAATTTTTCCAACATTTTTGAAAATTTGGTATTTTTTTATAAATAAAAATGTTGTTTTTTTTTTACTCAATTATTCCAGTGTCATGAAGTATAATATGTGACGAAAAAACAGTCTCAGAATGGCCTGGCTAAGTAAAAGCGTTTTAAAGTTATCACCACATAAATTGACACTGTTCAGATTTGCAAAAAATGGCCTGGTCCTTAAGGTGAAATAAGGCTGTGTCCTGAAGGGGTTAATTGTGGCCTACTGTGGGTCAGGCCGTGTGAGATACACCCTGTATATACAGGGCTTATATTCTTTCATTAATAAAAAACCCTTTTTGGGGCGAAATACACAATATTTCAGGCCTTGCAGCATCTTGACGTTTGAAATTCCAGAGTTATATACTGCTGCCATAATCAGTTATTAAACAAATACCTGTTTGGGAAAAAAAAAAGTTTATTTGGCAGCCTTTGCTGCATATGTCATTGTGAGATACACCCTTTATACATTTGGGTTATATTCGGATATTTGAAATACCGCCATTTGGTGCACAAATCTTTAATTCAGGCCTACTGTGGGTCAGGCAGTGTGAGATACACCCTGTATATACAGGGCTTATATTCTTTCATTAATAAAATACCCTTTTTGGGGCAAAATACACAATATCTCAGGCCTTGCAGCATCTTGACGTTTGAAATTCCAGGGTTATATACTGCTGCCATATTCAGTTATTAAACAAACACCCGTTTGGGCAAAAAAACGTTTATTTGGCAGCATTTGCTGCATATGTCATTGTGAGATAGACCCTTTATACATTTGGGTTATATTCAGATATTTGAAATACCACCATTTGGTGCACAAATCTTTAATTCAGGCCTACTGTGGGTCAGGCCGTGTGAGATACACCCTTTAAATACAGGGGTTTGATTCAGGTATTTGAAATACAGCCATTTTGAGCAAACAAATTTTTAATTGAGGCCTAGTCTTGTTCAGGCCATGTGAGATACACCCTTTAAATACAGGGGTTTGATTCAGGTATTTGTAATACAGCCATTTTGGGCAAACAAATCTTTTATTGAGGCCTAGTCTGGTTCAGGCCGTGTGAGATACACCCTTTACATACTGTCGTTCTATTCTACTATTAATTAAACACCCATTTAGGGCAAGATCCTAAATTCGAGAAATAGGAGAGCGTCAAATAAGGGATGTGGCCCAGGTCGTGGTGCTTCTGGTGGAGCTCCTGTTGCAGGGAGAGGACGTGGTCGATCTGTGCCAGCTACATGCACAAGGGAAAACCCTTCCTCAGGTGCGAGTAGGCGACAGAATCTGCAGCGGTATTTGGTTGGGCCTAATGCGGCTCTACGAATGGTGAGGCCTGAACAAGTACAGGCGATAGTAGATTGGGTTGCTGACAGTGGATCCAGTTCCTTCACATTGTCTCCCACCCAGTCTCCTGCTGAAAGACCACAGTTGGCACCTGCAGCCGATGTCCATCAGTTTTTCACCTCAGCCAAGCACTCTGAGCCCCAAGTCATGCATCAGTCTCTTCTGCTTTTTGATGACTCTGTTAGCAGGGTTTCCCAGGGCCATCCACCTAGCCCTGCCCCAGAAGTGGAAGAGAGATTGAGTGCACCGATGCTCAACCACTTATCTTTCAAGATGAGTACAAGGTAGGACCATCGCAGCACGTCTCGGATGATGACGAAACACAGGTGCCAACTGCTGGGGCTTTCGAAAGTGTGCAGACCGACAAGGAAGGCAGGGGTGAAGACTGAATGGAAGATGATGTGGAGGACGATGAGGTCCTCGACCCCACATGGAATCAAGGTCATGCGAGTGACCTATGTAGTTAAGAGGAAGAGGCGGTGGTCGCACAGAGCCACCAGCACAGCAGAAGAGGGAGCAGGGTGCAAAAGCAGAGCGGCCGTCCTCTAGACAGTACGCCTGCTACTGCCCACCGCACCAAAGCCAGCTCCAAGGAGTTCCCTGGCGTGGCAGTTCTTCAGACAATGTGCTGACGACAAGACACAAGTGGTTTGCACGCTGTGCAATCAGAGCCTGAAGCGAGGCATAAACGTTCTCAACCCGAGCACAACCTGCATGACCAGACATTTAAGTGCAAAGCATGAGCTGCAGTGGAGTAGACGCCTCAAAAACCAAGAAAGGTCTCTGGCTCCTCCTGCTTCCTCTTCTGCTGCAGTCTCTGCCTCTTCATCCACCTCTGGAGTGACATTGCCACCTGCCACCCCGCAAACAGAGGATCTGCCAGCAACACCAACACCTGGGTCACCAAGCATCTCCACAATGTCCCACGGAAGCGTTCAGCTCTCCATCTCCCAAACGCTGGAGAGGAAGAGGAAGTACCCCCTACCCAGCCGCGATCCCTAGCCCTGAATGCCAGCATTTCTAAATTACTGGCCTTTGAAATGCTGTCATTCCGTCTGGTGGAGACGGAAAGTTTTAAAGGCCTTATGGCAGTGGCTGTCCCAGAGTACGTCGTGCCCAGCCGCCACTACTTTTCCAGGAGAGCCATCCCTTTCCTGCACAACCAAGTAGGGGACAAAATCAGGTGTGCACTGCGCAACGCCATCTGTGGCAAGGTGCACCTCACTAAGGATACGTGGACTAGTAAGCAAAGTCAGGGATGTTATATCTCCATAACAGCACACTGGGTAAATGCAGTGGCGGCTGGGCCTGAGGCGGATAGCAGTTTGGCGCATGTCCTTCCACCACTGAGGATTGCAGGGCGCTTTAGTTTGCCTCCTGTTGCTTCCTCTTCCTACTCTGCTTCCTCATCCTCTACCAGCTCCTCATCCGGTCAGCGTAACATCTTCACCACCAACTTCAGCACAGCCAGGGGTAAACGACAGCAGGCAGTTTTAAAACTTATCTGTTTGGGGGACAAACCCCACACCGCGCAGGAGCTGTGGACGGGCCTTGAACAGCAGAACGATGAGTGGTTTGTGCCAGTCAGCCTCAAGCCCGGCCTGGTGGTGTGCGATAATGGGCGAAATCTCGTAGCAGCTCTGGGACTAGCCGGTTTGACGCACATCCCTTGCCTGGCGCATGTGCTGAATTTGGTGGTGCAGAGATTGCTTAAAAATTACCTCGATATGTCAGAGCTGCTGCAGAAAGTGCAGGCTGTCTGTGCGCGCTTTTGGCGTTCTCACCCTGCTGCTGCTCGCCTGTCAGCGCTGCAGTGTAACTTCGGCCTTTCCGCTCACCGCCTCATATGCGACGTGCCCACAAGGTGGAACTCCACCTTGCACATGCTGGCCAGACTGTGAGCAGCAACAGTCGATAGTGGAGTTTCAGCTGCAGCACGCACGGGTGAGTCACTTGGTGGAACAGCACCACTTCACCACCAATGACTGGGCCTCCATGCGAGACCTGTGTTCATTGTTGCGCTGTTTCGAGTACTCCACCAACATGGCCAGTGCCGATAACGCCGTTCTCAGCGTTACTATCCCACTTCTATGCCTCCTTGAAAAAACGCTCCTGGCGATGATGGAAGAGGATGTGGCACAGGAGGAGGAGGAAGAGGGATCATTTCGTAGGGTTTCCGGCCAGTCATTCACAAGTGGCTCTGAGGGTGGGTTCCTGCACCCACAAACGCCAGGTACACAATTGTCCAGCCAGGGCACAGTTCTGGAGGATGACGAGGAGGAGGAACCATGTTCACAGCAGGGTGGCACCCAGACCAGCTCATGGCCATCAGTGGTGCGTGCCTGGGGGGATAAATAGGACACAGACGATACACCTTCCACAGAGGACAGCTTTTTCGTTGCCTCTGGGCAGCCTGGCACACATGAGCGATTACATGCTGCAGTGGCTCCGCAATGACTGCCGAGTTGCCCACATTCTAACTTGTGCTGATTACTGGGTGGCCACGCTGCTGGATTCCCGTTACAAGGACAACATACCATCCTTAATTCCCTCACTGGAGCATGATCGTAAGATGCGCGAGTACAAGCACACGCTGGTAAACGCGCTGCTGGTGGCATTCCCACCTGACAGCAGGGGCACAGTGGAAGCACAAGGCGAAGGCAGAGGACGAGGAAGAGGTCGCCAACGCAGCTGGGGCACCGCCAGCACCTCAGAAGGTAGGGTTAGCATGGCCGAAATGTGGAAAAGCTTTGTCAGCATGCCACAACAACCAGCACCACCAGCTGATAAGGAACGTCTTAGTAGGAGGCAGTATTTCACCAACATGGTGGAGCAGTATGTGTGCACACCCCTACACGTACTGAATGACAGGTCTGCCCCCTTCAACTTCTGGGTCTCCAAATTGGGCACATGGCCTGAGCTTGCCCTATACGCCTTGGAGGTGCTGGCCTGCCCTGCAGCCAGTGTATTATCTGAACGTGTGTTTAGCACGACAGGGGGTGTCATCACAGACAAGCGCAGCCGCCTGTCCACAGCTAATGTGGACAAGCTCACGTTCATTAAAATGAACCAGGCATGGATTCCTCAGGACTTGTCCGTACCTTGTGCAGAATAGACATGTATACCGGCACTAACCAGCTATTGTTATACTGCAGCGCAATTGCTCATTCTTGTATAATGGATATTTCACACTCTTTTAGAGTGTACCCTAATTTTAAAAAATTGAATTAAAACCAAAAACCTGTGTTGGCTACCTCGTCCTCCTCCACCGCAGCTTCCACCTACACCGCTACGTCCACCGCCTCCTCAAACTGCTACTCCTTATGGAACTCCACCTCATAAATCAAATTTTTTTTATTTGTACGTATTTTAGCATTTCACTACTTTGTTACATTTTCGGGTGAAATTCACCAATTTTTGGGTGTATAGTACCACTGCTCTACCTAGTAGACCGGTAAAAAAATAAAAATTGTCAGTTACATTTTATGGTGAAATTCACCAATTTTTGGGTGTATAGTACCACTGCTATACCTTGTAGACAGGTTAAAAAAAAATATTTGTCATTTACATTTTCAGGTGAAATTCACCAATTTTTGGGTGTATAGTACCACTGCTCTACCTAGTAGACCGGTAAAAAAATAAATAAATTGTCAATTACATTTTATGGTGAAATTCACAAATTTTTGGGTGTATAGTACCACTGCTATACCTAGTAGACAGGTTAAACAATAAAAAAAATTGTCTGTTACATTTTCTGGTGTGATATACCACTGCTATACCTAGTAGACAGGTTAAACAATAAAAAAAAGTGTTTGTTACATTTTCTGGTGAAATTTTTGGGTGTGATGTACCACTTCTATACCTAGTAGACAGGTAAAAAAAATAATAATAATAATTGTCAGTTACATTTTTGGGTGAAATTCACAAATTTTTGGGTGTGAAGTACCACTTCTATACCTAGTAGACCAGTTAAAAAAATAATAATAATAATTGTCAGTTACATTTTCAGTTGTAATTCAACAATTTTTGGGTGTGAAGTACCACTTCTATACCTATTAGACCGGTAAAAAAAAAAAAAAAACATTTGTCAGTTACAGTTTAGGGTCAAATTCACCAATTTTTGGGTATAATATACCCCTCCACTACCTAGCTGACAGCTTTATAAATTTCAATAATTTTTATTTTACATTTTCGGGTGACAATAAACAATTTTTTTCTGTCATAGACCCCTGCTCTACCAAGTAGACAGGTTAATACATTTCTGTAATTTTTCTGTTACATTCTTGGGTTGACATTATACAATTTTAGACATGAATAAACCCCTGCTCTGCATAGGTGACAGGGAATAAAATTTCTGAAATGCTTCTTTAATTGATGTGCACCACATCCTTTGATTCAATACTTAAATTAAATAAGTTGTACCACATTTCCACTTCAATAATTTGTCCCACATTTCCGCTATACTCTTTTGGCCAACATTTGCACCTCAATAGCTTTTCCCACATTTCCGCTTGACTCTTTTGGTCCACATTTGGGCTTCTGTCATTTGTACAACATTTGCGCCTTAATAGCTTTTCCCACATTTCCGCTTGACTCTTTTAGCCCACATTTGGGCTTCTGTAATTTGTCCCACATTTGCGCCTCAATAGCTTTTCCCACATTTCTGCTTGATCCCAATTTTTTTTTATAAATTTGGTCTCTTTTTCTCACACGCCCTCTCTGGCGTGGAACCTTGATTCGCCGATAACCGTGATCAACATGGTAAGCTCAGAAAAGAACATCGAAAGTTGATAGAGAAGATATCCAAATGGATGGTGTATGTCACTGGGGCACCTCTACATAGGTGACAGGAAAATAAAACAATCGTCAATTACATTGTCAGTTGACATTTTTCAAATTTTGCCGGATAGAAACCCCTGCTCTGCATAGTTGACAGGGAATAAAATGTAAGAAATTCTTCATTAATTGATGCGCGACACATCCTTTCATTCAATGCTTAAACTTTAAAAAGTTGTCCCACTTTTACGCTTTAATACTTTGTCCCATATTTCCGCTGTATAATTTTAAATTAGAAAAAATTAATCCTCACTTGGATGTCGTCTCTCTTTCTCACGGTCCCTGTCCGGCCTGAAACCCTGATTCCCCGCCACCCGTGATCACCATGGTAGGCGCAGAAAAGAACATCAAAAGTTGATAGAGCAGATATGAAGTTGGATCGTGAACATCACGGGGACGTGCGACATGGTGGGTCAGTAAGTATGCACACGCCTACACGAACGGACTGACAGGGGTCAGCCCCTGTAACTTCTGGAGTTTCCAAATTGGGCACATGGCCTGAGCTTGCCCTTTACCCCTTGGAGGTGCTGGCCTGCCCTGCAGCCAGTGTATTGTCTGAACGTGTGTTTAGCATGACTGGAGGGTTATATTTCCCAATGTTTTGGGGTGCACCCTAATTTAAAAAAATATAAATACATTTTAACCAAAAAGCAGTGTAGACTACCTCCTCCTCCTCCACCGCCACTTCCACCTACACCGCCACATCCACAGCCTCCTCAACCTCCTACTCCATATGGACCTCGTTGTTCTGTCCCCACATGAAGGCGAATGAAGGTGTAACTGATAATGACTTTGTGACTGTCCTACCTTCGTATCCAAGCAGTGGAGCAGACCGGACCGGCAGATGCTCAGGTTAGATGGATCCAGACATAGACATGAGGATGCAATCAAACGTGGGTTTAATTGATCCAGAGCAGTGACATACGGTGATGCAATACAGGAATGCAGTAGATGCTGTCATGTGGATGTCTTTCCTGAGGCTAACTGCTGGTCAAAAACTGATGCCTACACAAGCTGAGGTGTGTGTCTCCAGTCACAAAGGAATGCAGCACTGAAAATGGCTACAGGAAGTGACAAGGACCAAGGCCGCTAAAACCACGCCCAGAGATAAAAACTTTATTTAACAAGAGCAAGGCGTGCAGCATACGAATTCCGGCCAGCAGATGGCAGCAGAGAACAATAGATTAAAACAACATAGGTAAAAGAAGGAGATAATAATGCAGTGCAGAAATTCAATTTGACAAGAACAGCACACTCCCCGTCTGAAATTCACTTCGGGGATTTCACTATGACAAATGTCCATAAAATATAAACAACCTGTAAAAGAAAAACATGTTAGAATGCAAACATAGATTAGTCCTGTTTTCCAACTTGGAATGGAGAAGATCTGCGAAGCTAGATACAGTCCTGTTCACCCTGCAGTGACGTTCTTGATGGGTAATATTAAAATGAGTTCGTTGATTGGTCTTGAGAACGTTTTAAGCTCGCCTTTCCTGAAGATCTTCAACTCCACCTTCGGACCTTGCCATCCTTGCTAGGGAAAACCTTCGAAATTAGTCCGATAGGCCAGTCAATCCTTTCGGTTTGTTGCTCTTTCATCAATACGAGGTCTCCTTCCTTCAAGTTTGTTTTGTTGTGTTGCCATTTTCTTCTTCCTTGAAGAATACTGAGGTACTCCTTTCGCCACCTGTTCCAGAAGTAATCTGCTAGGTATTGTACACGTTTCTAGTGTTTTTGATAGATGTTGGCATGAGTAAATTCTCCACTAGGTATTAGCGTACTCTCAGTTTTTTGGGTAAGTAGAATAGTCGGAGTCAGTATGGCTGGTGTTTCAGGATCCATAGACACTGGCACAAGGGGTCTTGAATTGATAATGGCCGAAACTTCGGCGAGAAGGGTGACTAGAGTCTCATGTGTGAGTCTTGACGAGTTTACATCCATCAGCATAGAATTTAAGATGTTGCGTGAGATGCCGATCATTCTCTCCCAGGATCCCCCCATGTGGGAACTATGAGGAGGATTGAAAATCCAGGTGCAACCTTTTTCCGCCAACTGATCTTGAATGGACTTGGTGTCGATGTTAAGTTCTCTACAAGCTCCGATGAAGTTGCTTCCCTGGTCAGACCTCGATTGTTTAACTGGTCCTCTGATAGCGAAGAACCGTCTTAAGGCATTGATAAGGCTGGATGTGTCCATAGATTGTATCACCTCTATGTGAACTGCTCGCACACTCATGCAAGTAAATAGTACAGCCCAACACTTACTGTTTGCGTGACAGCCGCGGGTCCTGCGTGCGGACACCATCCATGGCCCAAAGACATCTAGACCAACATAGGTGAAAGGTGGCTCTGTACATACTCTGTCTGCAGGCAAGTCGGCCATTTGTTGGTGTAGTTGTT
This sequence comes from Bufo bufo, assembly GCF_905171765.1. Taxonomy (NCBI): domain Eukaryota; kingdom Metazoa; phylum Chordata; class Amphibia; order Anura; family Bufonidae; genus Bufo; species Bufo bufo. The sequence goes on along the minus strand of NC_053397.1, from coordinate 62,719,807 downwards.
TTTCTCTTGCTTTACGACAGTGCACACATTTATGCAGTACTTGGGCCACACGTTTTTTCATACCTATAATCCAAAGGCCTGCAGACCGTAATTTGCCCTCAGTAATTTGTCTGCCTTGGTGTTCGGCCCTTTCGTGGTAGTGTCGGATTAGCAAGACAGTGATATGATGTTTGTTGGGAATGATGAGAGGATTTTGTTCCGCAATTCCCAGGTGGGCTTGATTCAAACGACCACCAACTCTCAGCAAGCCAGAACTGTTGATAACTGGATTTAAGTTGGCAAGAGGACTTTTTAAAGGAATCTGCTGTTTGTTGTACAAGCACTTCCATTCTATGTTGAAATTTTCCTGCTGGACGTGACGTATTATGAGGTAACTCACTATGAGAGATGTTCTCAGCAGAGAAGGGTTTATGACAGGCATGCCAACCATGACAATCTTTATCTTGGTGAATATTATGATAACATCTTGCAATATGCACTAACCTTGCAATAGTTCTGACTAGTCTCATCCAGCTGGAGAAACGTTCAAAGCGCTGACAACCGAAGCTGGCGGTTTGCTTTGTCCCAGTGACTAATGCACTAACTTCAGCGCGGATTTCTGGATCATTATCCAGATCCTGGATGCTGAAAACTTCCTGTACACTTTTGTCTGCCTCTCCAAGCAGAAACTCTGGACCTGTAAGCCAAGTAGAGTTAGTAAAGGAACCTATAGACATAGGCCTAGTGGCGTGATCTGCTGGATTAAGTTCGGATGGTACATAGTGCCATTGTTCAGGTTTGGAGGACCTCCTGATTCTCTCTATGCGGTTACTAACGTACACATAAAATCGCTCGGTCCGATTGTGGATGTAACCTAAAACGACCTTACTGTCGGTGTAATACTGGACTTCAGCTATGTCGACACCCAGTTGTACTTGTTGTACGAAATCCGCAATCTCCACTGCCAACACAGTCCCACAGAGTTCCAGTCTGGGAATAGTATGATCGGGCTTGGGGGCTAACTTAGCCTTACCAAAGACGAATCCAACGTGATTTTGGTTGTTGGGTTCTGTCACCTTCAGATAGGCAACCGCTGCGATGGCCTCCGTGGAGGCGTCCGAGAACACGTGGAGTTCTTTCTTTATGCTAGAGGAAAGTGAGGTTTTAATATAGCATCTCGGGATGTGGATCTCATCCAAGGCACACAAGGATCGCTTCCAGGCTTCCCTTTTTTGCTCTTTCTCGGAGGGAAGTGGGGTATCCCAATCCTTGACTGTTTCAGAAAACTGTCTCAGTAGAGATTTACCTTGTATGGTGATGGGCGTTACAAATCCCAGCGGATCAAATAGGCTGTTTACCACTGATAGGACGTCTCGTTTTGTGAATGGCTTGTCTGCACAACTTATTTGAAAACCAAAGGAGTCAGCCGAGAGATCCCATCTGAAGCCCAAGCTCCTCTGCACAGGTGGACTGTCCAGTCCCAAGTTAATGTCCTTGAATCCTGGTGCATGATCGCCTGATTCGAAGGCCCTCATAACGGCCAGGCTGTTTGAAGCAATTTTGTGTAGTCTAAGTTTAGCTTGGTACAACATACTTTGAGTCCTTTTGAGCAGATCGATAGCCGCTTCTTCAGTCGGTAGTGATTTGAGTCTATCGTCTACGTAGAAGTCCTTTTCTACAAAGTCTCTGGCGTCTTTACTGTACTCGGATTCTCCCTCTAATGCAGTTCGCCGAAGGCCGTAAGTTGCCACGGCAGGTGAAGGGCTGTTTCCAAATACGTGTACACTCATTCGATATTCTGCCACCTCTGCGTTGGTGTCATTATTCTTGTACCACAGAAACCTGAGGAAATTCCGGTGGTCCTCTCTGACTACGAAACAGTGGAACATCTGTTCAATGTCAGCGGTGATGGCAACGAGCTCTTTTCTGAACCTCATCAGCACTCCGACTAGGTTATTCGTCAGATTAGGACCTGTGAGAAGGACATCGTTAAGAGATACACCTTGATGTTTGGCGCTTGAGTCAAAAAAAAAACCTAATTTGATTAGGTTTCCGTGGGTGATACACTCCAAATGAAGGCAAGTACCAGCACTCGTCGTTCTTCCCTAAGGAGGGAGCTAGTTCTGCATGGTTGTTGCGGAATATTTTGTCGATAAAGGCAACGATGTGTTCTCTCATCTCAGGCTTACTGTTCATGGTACGCTGAAGAGAGTTAAATCTAGACAGAGCTTGTTCCCTATTGTTCGGGAGTCTCACCCTGGTAGCTCGGAAGGGTAATGGAGAAACCCAGTGATTGGTTTCGTCTTTAAGGAACTTATTGTCCATTATCTTGATAAATTCTCTGTCCTCTACTGACAAAGCTACTTTATCATCGTCCTTGCTTGTGTGAAAGACTAATCTTCCCAAGTTGTCGGCAAGGAAGGGAGGAATGTCGTCAGGTGGTTGTATGAGGTCTGGAGGCTTCTCTTTCACCTCATAGTGATGAGGGCAAGGCTTAATGCAAGTTGTGCGTCCATCTCCACGCACGTACGTTTTGAAAGAGCGGATTCGTGGATGATCCAAGCATACATTTCCTATGACCACCCATCCCAAGTCCAGTCTCTGGGCGTATGGTGCATAGTCGGGACCATTACACTGTTGACGCACCTTGTGTACCCTTAGATTGTCTCTGCCTAGCAGGAGTAGAATCTCGGCGTTGTTGTCCATAGGTGGGATAACGTTGGCTAAGTGCCTTAGGTGTGGATGGTGAAATGCAGCTTCTGGGGTAGGAATTTCATCCCTATGGTTGGGTATTTGATCGCATTCGATCAGCGTCGGTAGAGGTATTTCCGTATTTCCACTGACGGAACAAGCGATGAATCCTTGTGCCCTCCTGCCGCTAGTCTCTATGCGACCCGAGCAGGTGTTTAAGATGTAGGGTTCTGACGGTCCCTTTATTCCAAAGGCTTCAAAGAATTTAGGTCCTGCTAGGGAGCGGTTGCTTTGGGCGTCAATGATGGCGTACATTTTTACTGCCTTTTCTTGTAGCCCCTCCGGGTAGACCTTGATTAGGCATATGCGGGCACAACATTTCTCACTCTGGCCCTCCCCACATACGTTCAAGCATGAGCAGGAAACAGCAGTGGCTGTGTTAGCGTGGTTCTGGGGCTCCCCGCCATTACTTTGAGCAGGACTGGTGGTGACAGCAGCAGGTGAATCCCTTGTGAGTGTAGCTGGGTGCATAGCTGAGGCATGTCTATCACTATGACACTCCTCACATTTGATAATGGATTTACAGTCCTTAGCCATGTGCTCCAATGAGGCGCAGCATCTGAAACATACCCCAAGCTCGGTGAGGACTTTCTTGCGCTCCTGTATGGTTTTGGATCTAAATCCTCTGCATTTGTTCAGTGAGTGTGGTTTTTTATGAATGGGACATTCACGATTGAAGGCCTTGTCTCCTGATGAGGTAGTGTACTGTCTACCAGTGGGTACTGCAGATGATGGTAGGTTAGTCTTTCTAACATTCACACTGCTCTTAAAGTCTCTGTGTTTATGTACAATACGTTCATACCTTGATGATGGTGTCACTGAGGCTGTAGTATTGAACTCCAGGAAGTCGAGGCTGGGGTCATTGCTCATCTGGGACTGTTCATCGATGAATCTACAGAAATGAATAAATGGGGGAAAAGTGACGTCATGCACTCTTTTGTACCTTGAGACTGATGCCACCCACTTCTCTTGCAGGCTGTATGGTAACTTCACGACAATTGGGTTCACCCCATGGGCTGTATCCAGGTAGCACAGCCCGGACAGACGAGGGTCTCTTTTGGCGAACTCCAGTTCCATGAGCAAATCACTTAAATCCTGAAGCTTATGGACATCTTTGAGACTGATCTTGGGGACGTTCTGCAGTCTCCTGAATAGTGCCTTCTCTATTGCTTCTGCACTGCCAAAGGTGCGTACGAGTCTCTGCCAGGCTGCAGTGAGACCTGCTTCTGCTTGTCCCACATAGACAGTTCTAAGGCTCTTGATGCGATTTGTGGAGCCTGAGCCCAGCCATTTGATCAAGAGGTCGAGCTCCTGCTCTGCGGTTAGGTTGAGGTTGGCGATGGCGGCTTTGAAGGTTGCCTTCCAGACTCTGTATCTCTCCGCACGGTCATCAAATTTTGAGAGACTGGTGTTAATTAGCTCTCTGCTCACCATAAACCTGGCAAACTCAGACATATCTGATTTCTCACTGCTTGTTGCCATGACAACTTGTGATGCCCCTGGGGCGTATAGGCTGCGTGGCGTTAAAGGGTGAGATGCTTCCGGGTAGAATGATGTTGCTGCAGGGTTGAGCTGTGGTTTAGCCTCTGTAGATTTTGATGACTGCTGCTTGAGCTGTGGAGGTAGGCCAGGAAACACCTGGTAGCCATCTTGCTGTAATAACTGCCCTTGAGAGGGCGCATCTGGGCGACTGTTATTGGATTGCTCGGGTGCTGTGGGTAGAGCTGACTTGGAGGTTTCAGTGTTGTTGGCTTGGACAGTACTGCACACTGGGGGTGGTGCAGATAACTGTTTCAGTACATAGTCGCTGGTGTGATCAGCTGGATCGTCTATCTCCTCTGGTGGTAAGCAGACTGAATCAAGGCCTTGGCTCAAAGCTTGCTCAAGTAGTCTTACTTTTGCTAATGCGATTTCCTCTTCCCTCTCTGATTCGAGGATCTTTATTCGAGCCTCTGCTTCTGCTTCTGCCCTCTTGGCTTCTGCCTCCGCTTCTTCCCTCTTGGCTTCTGCCTCCGCTTCTGCCCTCTTGGCTTCTGCCTCCGCTTCTGCCCTCTTGGCTTCTGCCTCCGCCGCCTGTGCTTCTGCCCTCGCAAGGACTTCTTTTTCGACGAAGGAACGCCTCACTTTGGATTGCTCTGCATTTATGCGGGCCTCTAGTAATCTGTTGCTCAGGGTGGAGCTTCTAGAGCATGACGATCTGTAGGACCGTGAGGAATGTTTGGATGAATGCGATCTGTGTGATCTAGTTTCTTGCAAATGAGAGATGCAGAGTTCCACTTTATCTTTAGCATCCATCACCATGGCGTCTCTTTGTCTGTCTATTGATTCTGCCATGCACAATTCTGACGGGGCTTCTTCTATATTAGAGTCTTTTAGAAAGGTTATATACCTTGTAAACAGTCTCTTGTATCTTTCATGGCCTGCGTTCAGCCGCCCGATGGCAACTTGTAAACTGGTGGCATCGCCTGAGGAGGACTTAAGTCCTGATATGAGGGCGGAAACTCGTCCCCATAGCTCTTCCAGGTTGTCACATAGCTCATCTTTCATGGTGTGATAGTTTTCTGTGATCTTTATAGTTGGTTTGAGAGAGCGCCTTGGTCGCGTGACTTGGTTTGCTGGAAGTGTGGGTTCTACCACCAGCTCTTCATAATGATCAGTATCAGGTTGCATTTGCTTTATTTCATCACTGGGGAACTGTACGAGGTCCTTTTCGGCCATTTTGATTTAAGGTGCGCTATCTCTTTGAGAAATCGAACTTTTGAATTGGGGGCTGAAAATTGCAGTGCGGCTCAGATGAGGCACCCCAATGAGTTTCCCATGGTGTTTTGAGTGAATTGCAGGGTTTTGGTTTGAGGGAGGCCCCGCGTGCGTGAACAGTTCTTATATCATGCGAGCAAAGGTTAATATAGGATGTAGAAAGTGTCTTGGCGAGTAGTGGAGGACTTCCAGGCGAGAGTATATCTACTGCAGACACGCCGTGCTCCCCTTAGGCTTATGGGACATGCACTGTTGCTGGGCAGATTTGCTGCGAGTGGGCCTGTTGCAGGGGAGGTTCCTGAGTGTGGCACTGGGCTCTGAGGGAATCTGTAGCCGGCGTTAGACATTCAGAAGGATATTGACTGGGGTATAAGGCTTTAAGGCAGTTTTTGACTGTTCTGTCCCCACATGAAGGCGAATGAAGGTGTAACTGATAATGACTTCGTGACTGTCCTACCTTCGTATCCAAGCAGTGGAGCAGACCGGACCGGCAGATGCTCAGGTTAGATGGATCCAGACGTAGACATGAGGATGCAATCAAACGTGGGTTTATTTCATCCAGAGCAGTGACATACGGTGATGCAATACAGGAATGCAGTAGATGCTGTCATGTGGATGTCTTTCCTGAGGCTAACTGCTGAGGCTACTGCTGGTCAAAAACTGATGCCTACACAAGCCGAGGTGTGTGTCTCCAGTCACAAAGGAATGCAGCACTGAAAATGGCTACAGGAAGTGACAAGGACCAAGGCTGCTAAACCACGCCCAGAGATAAAAACTTTATTTAACAAGAGCAAGGCGTGCTGCATACGAATTCCGGCCAGCAGATGGCAGCAGAGAACAATAGATTAAAACAACATTCCCTTACGTCCTCAACAGCAGCACAGATGGGGTTAACTGCCCCTGTGGACTGGTAGGACCGGCGGAATTTTAATGAGCCCAAGAACCAATAAACGATCTTCAGCTCCCTGAAAGGGAGGAGATCGCCCCCCAGCCCACCGTGTTTTTTTCTGTCCTCTGGACAGGTGGACTGGCGTGTCGCTCCCTCTCTGGGAGCTGAAGATTGCTTAGGGGTTCTTTTCCCCTCCTTAAGCTTAGCTCGCTTTCTATGGATCTCAGTGCCTTTATTTTAGGCCTGATCATAGCGATTTCGGTCTGGGGTACCGTCGGGGAGGGGGGCGTCCCCTCCCCTCTTCTCTCATCATCTGTAGACGGTGCTCCGTCCCTCCGTTACCGCATGTGTGCGGCGCTATGCGCGCCGCCATTTTCCGGAAGTGACGCGCCCTAGGTGCGCTACGTCACTTCCGGTTTTCCGTAGCGTTGCAGTGATGTAAAAAACTCACCTTTCTTTTAAACTGGCTCCCTAGAAGGACATCCTGGACTTAGGATTAGTCTGGGGAGACAATTTTCGTATAGGTAGAGCCAGTATAGGCTCTGGTTTTTCTACAAGAAAAAAATAAAATAAAAAAAAGGGAGTGGACGTGGACATACGTGGATGATTCCATCAAGGGAGTAGTTCAGCTACTTAATGAGAGGCTACCAGGTCCCTCTCAAACTCCCATGGAGGTGGTCGCACCGGTCGAAAGACCTACCCCCTGTTCAGTGGGGTCTTCTTCTTCTGAGGAAGAAGAATCTACTTCTTGCTTTTTCCCTCCAGAAAAGACGCAGAAGTTACTCAAGTCCATCAGGTCGGGGGACCAGGATGTTGACATGGGGGAGTCCTCCGATCCCGCCGGTCGGACACAGCGTGTCTTTAGAGCGGATGAGACCCTCCTCTCTGTGATGCGCACAGAGTGGAAAAAGCCTGAGAAGGGTCCAGTGCTTACCAGAAAATTCAGACTCATGTACCCGATGGCTAAACCCTTGGTGGAATCGTGGGGGGTTCCGTTCCCAAGGTGGACATGGCTATAGCCAAGTTGTCCCGGCGCACTCTAGTCCCTGCAGACGATGGGTCTAGCCTGCAGGACCCTCTAGACCGGAGGGCAGAGTGCACCCTTAGGAGGGGTTACGCGGCGGCCGCTGCCTCCGCATCTACTTCCATTGCGGCCACTGAGGTAGCCACCTATCTACGCTCTAGGCTTAATTAAATCCAGACGGATGTGGACCAGAGCGTATCAAGAGACGACATCCTGGCAGCCTTCAAGTCAGCCAACCTGGCTATGGACTTTTTAGTTGATTCCTCCCAGATGCAGCTGAAGCTGGCCGCCAAAACTATGGCCCTAGTTTCAGCTGCCCGCAGACCACTCTGGCTGAAACCGTGGATCGCGGATAACGCATCCAAGTTTAACCTTTGTGGGCTCCCCTTCGAACCAGATAGGTTATTCGGGTCCGAATTGGACAAAATAATGGAGGGGCTCTCCGATAAAAAAGGGAAGAGCCTCCCCCAGCAGCCCTTTCGGGGACGCCCCAGACAGGAAAAGAAGGGCGGAGGTCGTCCTGTGCAGCAGTCTAGGCGCAGAGATTGGGGGGGGCCGTCTCGTAAATATCCGAGACGCCCCCGCAAACCCACCAGGGAGGCAAAACCCTCCTGACTATGGGCCTCCTCGAGGCTCTTGGATAAGCCCTGCTGCCCCTGCAGTGTCTCCTCTAGATTTTCCCGTACCCCTCCCCCAGATTCCCGTGGGGGGCCGTCTTACCCATTTCAAAGACTCTTGGAGCCGGTTGATTGCAGACCCCTGGGTCCAGGACATAGTTTCCGCCGGGTACCGGGTAGATCTTATCTCTCTCCCCCCAGAGAGATTCATCGCCACACGAAACTTCGGGTCTGCCAAACAGGTGGTCCTAGAATCTTACATTCAGGACTATATTTCCAAGGGAGCCCTAGAGGAGGTACCGGCAGGGGAGAGGGGCCTAGGGATTTATTCACCAGTGTTCCTGGTTCCCAAGAAGACAGGAGATCTCCGGATGATCATCGATTTGAGATTCCTCAATCGATTTATAAGGAAGACAAGGTTTCGCATGGAAACCATAAGGTCAGTCAGCCATATCCTCAATCCTGGGGACATCATGGCTACTCTGGACCTCAAGGATGCGTACCTTCACATTCCGATCCATTCCGCTTCCCGGAAACTCCTCAGGATCGCGGTCCAGATTTCAGGGGTTTGCAGGCACTTTCAGTTCGCCGTGCTTCCCTTCGGAATCTCTTCTGCCCCCCTCATCTTCACCAAGGTAGTGGTTTCGGTGGTGGCAGCTTTGAGACTCCAAGGACTGACTATTATTCCTTATCTGGACGATTGGCTTTTCATAGCCTCTTCAGTTCCGATCCTTACCCACCATCTTCAGGTCGCAGTCTCTTTTCTCTTCCGCCTAGGCTGGATTATCAACTGGCAGAAGTCGAATGTGAGCCCATCGACTTCAATCCATTACTTAGGATTCGTGGTCGACTCTGTGGAGATGTCCCTCCGGTTGACTCCAGAAAGGAGAGCGCGGATTCAGGACCTGGCAAAGGTCCTTTATGTCCCTCGTCGAGTCTCTATCCAGACTCTCATGAAGATGCTGGGGCTCATGTCAGCGGCTGCGGATGCGGTCCCTTGGGCGCTATGGCACCTCCGTCCTCTTCAGTCGGAGGTCTTACACCTATGGAACGGCAGCCCTGCGGGGCTAGATTCCCTGTGCTCCCTGTCCGGTCAAACCCGAAATTCCCTCAGATGGTGGTTTCAGCTACCAGCAGGGAAGTCTATGACCCAACCAGCTTGGGTCATATTGACTACAGACTCGTCCCTTGTAGGCTGGGGCGCTCAACTGGATGGATCCCCAATTCAGGGATCTTGGTCTCCTCTGGAGCGGCATCTTTCCTCCAATCTTCGCGAGATGCGAGCTATCCAGCTAGCCCTCCTTCACTTTGCGCCTCAGATCCGGGGCAAAGCAGTGAAAGTCCAGTCAGACAATATGACTGCAGTTCTCTATATAAACAAACAGGGAGGCACAAGATCATTGCCCCTTCTGTCAGAGATCGGGGTAATTCTTCGGTGGGCAGAGCTGAACCTTTCCCATCTATCTGCCGTTCATATTCGAGGCTCCCTCAATATGATAGCGGACCGCTTAAGTCGAGGATTACCGACCATGGAGTGGTCTCTGCATCCGGAGATCTTCAGGCAGCTAGTTCACAGATGGGGTATGCCAGAAGTGGATCTCATGGAAACCAGGTTCAACGCCAAGGTGATGAGGTTCTGTTCCCTCTACAGGAAAGACAACCCCCTGGCGATAGATGCTCTGTCAATACCGTGGAGGTTCAGGCTGGCTTACATCTTCCCTCCCTTTTCCATGATACCGAGGGTATTGATGAAAATCCGTCAGGATCAGGCCTCGGTAATAGCCATCATACCGTTTTGGCCCAGAAGATCCTGGTTTACCCAGCTCATTCAGATGAGTCGGGGACAATACTGGAGACTCCCCCCGGAGCAGACCCTGGTGTCGTGGGACACTCACCTCTGCCCAGATCTGCACAGGTTCAACCTGACAGCCTGGAGGTTAATCAGTCCCTTCCCAACATAGAAGGGCTTTCCGAGTCGGTCCTGAGAACTTTGTCGCATTCCCGAGCAGAGTCTACAAAGAAGGCCTACTCCAGGATCATGAGAATCTTCGAGGCATGGTGTGATTCCAGACAGGTGGCGTCTGCAGATCCGCCCCTTCCTGCGATACTTCAATTTCTTCAGGATGGATTAGATAGAGGCCTATCTCCAGCTACCTTGAAGGTACAGGTTTTTTGCCATCTCGGCCTGTCTCAACAGGCCACATTCTCGGGACCCACTCATCAAACGCTTCCTGAAGGGAGCTGAAAGACTAAAGCCTACTATACTGAAACCTATCCCCCAGTGGGATCTTTCAGTAGTGCTCAGGGGGCTAGCATCTCCCCCCTTCGAGCCCTTGGAGGAGGTAAATTTTAAATTTTTGACTTTAAAGATGGTCTTTCTTCTGGCTATAGCTTCAGCCAAAAGAGTTTCTGAATTGCAGGCTTTCTCCGCAATTCACCCGTACATTATTTTTCTACAGGATAGAGTACTCCTGAAGTTTTTACCTTACTTCAGGCCTAAGGTACCTACTTTCCAGAACATCAATCAGGTAATATCTTTACCAGTTTTATTTACAGCCTCCTCCTCTGATACTCCAGCTAGAGACCCGCTGGATATTTCAAGATGCCTCCAGATCTATGTGGATAGATCTAGTGAGTTCAGGATAGATGAGAATCTTCTTATCCTGTTTGCCGGTAAGTCTAAAGGCCGTAAAGCGTCTAAAGCCACCATTAGTCGCTGGATCAAGGAGGCCATTATGGAAGCTTTCGTCTCCCAATCCTTAGATCCTCCTGAGTTTGTGAGGGCCCATTCTACTAGGGCGGTCTCCACCTCGGTTGCGGAGAGAAGACTCCTCCCCTTAGAGTTGATCTGTAAGGCGGCCTCCTGGAGCTCTGAGTCAACCTTCATCTCCCATTATAGGATAGATGCTAGGATGGCAGAGTTTTCGGCTTTTGGGCAGACTGTTCTTAGTTCTGCCAGGCATGAGGACCCTCCCTAGGGGATTCTTCTTGCTATCTCCCCATCTGTGCTGCTGTTGAGGACGTAAGGGAATCGTTAATTTCTAACGATAATTTGTTTTCCCTTAGTCCTAACAGCAGCACACAAATATCCCACCCTAAATACATTATGCTTGTTTAAAACACGGTGGGCTGGGGGGTGATCTCCTCCCTTTCAGGGAGCTGAAGATCGTTTATTGGTTCTTGGGCTCATTAAAATTCCACCGGTCCTACCAGTCCACAGGGGCAGTTAACCCCATCTGTGCTGCTGTTAGGACTAAGGGAAAACAAATTATCGTTAGAAATTAACGATAGGTAAAAGAAGAGATAATAATGCAGTGCAGAAATTCAATTTGACAAGAACAGCACACTCGTCCTCCTAGATCAAGATTATTATTTTTTATTTTTATATATTTTATGTTATTTAAAGTCATTTCCCTATCCACATTTGTTTGCAGAGCACTTGCCATGCTCTTAACCACATTTTGATGACATTTTCAGCCCTCTAGCCCTTTCCATTACATTTTTGCAGACATTTTAGTGCTCAAAAGTTCGGGTCCCCATTGACTTCAATGGGGTTCGGGTTCGGGGTCGAGTTCGGGTCCCGAACTCGAACTTTTTTCTGAAGTTCGGCCGAACCTGTCGAACCCGAACATCCAGGTGTCCGCTCAACTCTAGTCAAGACTCCTGGGCAGTAACAACAGTTTAACGGGCAGTAACAACAGTTTAACTCTATGCTTTCTGTTGTGTCTGCTGTGTCATTGAGCTTACCTTACATTTATATAATGAATCTTAAAGGCATATTATCTTTTCTGCTTCTGTGAACACAATATATAACTGTTACATGACATTTAAGAACATGAAGTCACAGTAAATAACTATAGTATGCTTTGTCTTTAACATATAAACATAGGAACTGTATTAAGGTTATTGGCAGGTCTCTCTGTATACACATATAAGGCATATTAGCAACCTAAGACAGGTCTTAGCTGGCCAATTACAAGACCGGAGTCTAGGCCTCAAAGCTAAGGGAGAGGAATTGTGACCTTCTAGGAATCGCTAGACCTCTCCCTGACTCCTGACAATATGAGTAGACCCTGAAGGTGCAAATACTCATACACCGGAACCTTAGCCCTGGAGACCCTGGAAAGTCCTCGAAGTGGTGGCAGGGAATGAGACTACTGGTTCCTTCCCAGATGAAGGAACCAGCGTCTCCATGAGGCCTAGAAAACAACAAACACAAGCGAACAACTATATGCAAAACAAAATGCACTTAGCTTAAAGAAAAATGGAGGAGCAGGAGATCCAAAGGAACAACACACCACCTCAACCAACTCCAGCAGGAAATGTGTCAGAACTAAATAGAGCCTATAGAGTTATGACCACAAGCTGCACCTGACAAGAGGTGTGGTCATTACCAAACAATAACACTGTAAGGAGAAAACAGAGAGACTGTCAGATACCCTCACGTGCTGCCAGTCTCTCAGATCTTCTCACCTCTGTCATGGGAGGGACCATGACAGACTTTTATATGTTTACTTCTGGCCTGATTCCTCAAACTACATTTCTACTGCACTGATCCCCATGAGCAACGGCCTGAGGGAGTACACCATGGCACAGTATTTCATCAGAGCCTCTACCACTTCCATCCTCTGCACACTGCACATGCTACTTACAGGTTGCATCACAGCTGCATCAAGTCATTGGTTGCAGTAGCCAAAGTGGCCTCCACCCATGTCAAAAGTGTACAAGCAGGGACTTGAGTGCTGTGAACACATTGCTGGGACGAAGGATACAGAACCAGGAAATAGTGAGCAGGTACACTTTTAAGATAATACAACAGTCTCTCAAATAACAATATTTATTAATTCCAGGATGATCATATTGATTCAAAAATACTGTTACTTGAGATCACAACTCTTTGGGAAACTAGAAATTGGTTCAGATGCCTCCAAAATGTCAACCCAAAATAAAAAAAACATGAAAATAAAATCACATAAAAGGGGTTGTCCGGATTCAGAGCTCAACCCGGACATATCCCCATCTTCACCCAGGCAGCCCCTCTTTCATGCTCCGATGCTCTCCCTAGCACTGCGCTGTATAGTGCAGGGCAAGGCTTTTTTGTTTAGAAGCTTACACTGCTAGGTGGAGCCTTATACCTAGCAGTGTTCCCAGTGACATCACCAGCACTAATGGGCAGGCTTTAGTGCTGTCCTAGCCTCCGCCTAGCAGAGACCCGGTATATCACCAGATCTAATAGAATAGGTTTTGCCCTGCACGATTTAGCTACTATACCTATTTTAGAGGGGCTGCCTGGGTGAAGAAGGTGATAAACAGACAAGTCAAGTCCTCATATATAAAAGCCAGAATGAACTGCTTAAAGCAGGCAGGAGCTTTGTCAAGGTCTAGTACAGGACACAGTGTACCACAAAATGTAATGTATCTGGTACCAAAAGGAGCAGCTCATCCTGACTCAGGTAAAGAGCAGTTCAGAACATGTAATACTGGACTGGACTGTTTAGAAGTGCCACTAGACACCCAGTTTTTTTTCTGCACTTCATTACCATTAAAATACCTGTGGCATATAATTTTTTATATGATTTCAAGTTATGATAGCCCATGGAAGACCACTGTAACTTGAAAATATTGTAGTCTGAGACCAATAGATCACGTGTTATGGATTTGTATGGTCTAATTAATCCAGCAATAACTATTTTACACATTTCTTACACATAGATAGTGGTTTGTGACTCATCCTATGAACCATAAACTGCTTCAAATCTCATAATATTAGTACATGCTATAATAGACTTATTATCTCAGGAGGGACAATAAGGAAACTAGATTTCTTCCTTCAACCAATGTTGATCACTCAACACAAATTACAAGGTTGTTAAGAGAATCAACTTGAAACAAAGTTCACATACAATTATTGATAAGATATACAGTATAAATGCTACATATGAGGAAGTACTGTTCATAGCATGTTTGCACAGTGGGCGAAATTGTTGATAATGACACCAAGAATTTTGTTTGTATTGATTTTAGTTTTTCACCTCTTTGCTAAAAGTGAGACTTCCATGGTAAAGCTCAATAATGGGGGATACGAAGATATAGTTATTGCTATCAATCCTAGTGTCAAGGAAGATCTGCAGATCATTGAGAATATTAAGGTAAGAATCAGAATTAATTTAAGCTTTAGTGGATGGTATGCATGATATTTATTAACCTAAAAAAGCTGCTCATTTATCTTTCTTTGAAGTAGAAAGGCAATGCCAGCCAGTGTCTAAGAACACAGAATTAACTACAGAATGTTATAATGTTTTGCTAGTTGCAAACTATGGTGGAAAGGTATCATTCACCTACGCCTTTTATGGCATTTATTTGTACACACTGGTCTTGATAAATCAGGGACTTTTTCAATAGTGTCATGAAGTATCTAGCGAGAAGTTAAGTGATTTCTTTTCTGTGTTTTCTATTTTGCCCTTGGATAAAACAGGTGATAAATGCGGGTCCAAATGCTGGGTACTCAGTTAGATACTAGATCAAGAGACCATCTTCTTAATTACTTGAAGGAGAATGATGCATTCATAAGTGGTTGAGCATACACATTCCCCACTCCATGCAAGTCTATGGAAGATGAAGAAACACAGAGAACAAATATGGTTTGTTCTATGCACTTGTACTGAGTGAGCCATACGTATGCTCAGCCACCCCTACGTATATCTTCTCATATTGAGGGATTTTTCAACTCTAGTGATCAGATATTTCAACGCAGTAGTCCTACCATGTTTGTTTTAAAGATTTCAGATTGTGGCCAGTTAATTCAGTATTTTCATACAGAAGCTGAAAATCATTTGTGGCCAGATCCTTCTTGTTACAATGTGTAAGACTGGTTAGAAGGTCAGCCTGGAGAACAAGACAGGAGACAAATGTGAACTTTGTGCTTAGGGCACAGCGGATTGCCAAAATTGATCAATAGCTTTTAACAAAAAGCCAAAGTGAAACCAGGATGCAAGGAGATTGATTTGTCCTGCCCCATCTTCATGTTTCCCTTGGAAATGTATTGGGCTCATCATCCCAGTATCAATTTCCTGTTCACCTTTTCACATTTTATTGTTGGTGCTCAGTATGATTCCTAGGATTGATTGAGTGGTTGCATATAAAATATACATATGAAGGAGTGAATAGGGTGGCTCACCTATTCACCAGCAGGATGCAGGTGCTCAAATCAGTATGGTTCACCCACACATAAGGTTGAGAATTGTTCAGAAAATGATTGGCACTCTCTCTGGATTCACTCCAAAAACTTAAAATATAGTATAATCAAATTATTAGTAAATACAATGCCAATATAACAATAAATTCCGAATAAAAACGGTATTTGATAAAATTGTGTACACAACTATATAAGTTGTTTAAAAATATAATATAGATAATAGTCTGCATGTACGCAATTTTGGATAAATCTGTACTAAAAAGGATAAAAAGCATATGAAGCAATCCTTATATATTCAGAATAAAATATTCGCAACAGTAGGCATATAAAGCAGTCCTTATATATTCGAAATAATATATTCGCAAAAATAATCTTATGTCACTTGCACCATGCGATTATTGCACACAATGCTTCCACAATAAAATCCAGCCTATGCTAATCTAATCGCGTCCCCACCTATCCCTTGGTTGAACTTGATGGACTCATGTCTTTTGTCAACCGTATCAACTATGTAACTATGTAACACAATTTTGGCTTTTACAGATGAAAGTGTTAAATCAATTATCACACCACAAAACGACAGCAATTGTGGTTAAAATGAATACAGTTTTATGATGCTTTCTTACAACAACGCAAACCACATTTCTTAAGAGATGTAGAAGGACAAAAATTCCTTTGACACATTCATTCCTTTTCTGGGAGTGTTTGAGGATATGTATAGACCCTCCTGTCTCTCTGGGATTTTAAATTACCATTTAATATTGTATTTTTCATGTTTGTGATGTTGTGGTCACAGCAACAAGAAATAACATACACAGTACTACAATTCATTATTAATTTATCCTTTATTAGTATAGCAAATAATGTATTAAAATATCAGTATCAGCAGCAGCA
This sequence comes from Bufo bufo, assembly GCF_905171765.1. Taxonomy (NCBI): domain Eukaryota; kingdom Metazoa; phylum Chordata; class Amphibia; order Anura; family Bufonidae; genus Bufo; species Bufo bufo. Next base: position 62,703,701 of record NC_053397.1, on the reverse strand, counting down.
GTAGTGGTAGTGGAGTTGATTCTTTTGCAGAGGTTGCCCAGATAGCAGGGCCTTTCAGAGACATGTGCTCTTCCTTGCTCTGTTCAGACCAGACTCCCCTCTAAGCAGGTGGCGACCCAGTCCATCACCCTGGTGAATTAAAAAGTCTGCCAATATATTAATCATTTGGTTTCCTATACATCGCTATTACAGGGTTATCAAGCCCATAATATTGAGGACCTATCCTACGGATAGGTCATCAATATCAGACCGGCGGGGATCCGTCACCCGACACCCCAGTCAATCTGCTGTTTGAAGAGGAGGCAGTGCTCCATGTGTGCGCCACTTCCTCTTCATTACACTGCACTTCATCTCTGAAGTGCGGTGTAATACAGGCACCCACTACATTCAAGTAAATGGAGCGGGTGCCTGTAATTATACTACGCCACCGCTCCATTGGAGATGAGTCGTAGTGTAATGACGAGCAAGTGGTTCTCCCATGGAGCATCACCTCCTCGTCTCACAGCTTATCGGAACGTGTCCCAGGTGTCAGATCCCTGCCGATCAGAAATTGATGACCTATGCTGAGGATTGGTCATCAATATTATGGGCTGGATAACTCCTTTAGAAAAATATAAAACAATATAAATCACAACTTTTTATTCAATAACATTGCATTAACTCTTGTAATAAAAATAAACCCTTAGGATACCGAAGGTTTTTTCGTTTTTGCATTTTAATTTTTTCCCCTATCTTCCTTAAGCCATAACTTTTTTTTATTTTTATGTTCACATAGCTGTATGAGGGCTTATAGTTTGCAGGACAAGTTTTACTTTCTAATGCCACCATTTAATATGGCATACAATGTAGCGGGAGGCAGGAAAAAAATTCCAAATTGGGTGTTATTGGAAAAAAATATATGAATTCTTCAGTTTTATGGGTTTTGTTCCCACGGTGTTCACTTTGTGGCAAAACTGACCTGTGCCCTTAAGTTTTTTGGGTCAATAAGATTACAACAATACCACATATGTATAGGTTTTTTTATGTCTAAATAGTGTAAATATAAATTTTAACTTTAAAAAAACTGATTTGTTTTACATCACCATATCCTAACCCCCATAACTTTTTTATAGTTTTATCTATTGAGCTGTATAGGAGCTCATTTTTTGCCGGACAATCTGTAGTTTTCTATTGATACCATTTTGGAGTGTGTGTGACTTTTTAAATCACATTTTATAAAAAAATTTTGGGTAAGAGAAGTGATAAAAAAAAATGTCAAAATTGGCCATTTTGACCCTTTTTTCCATTATGCCATATTGGAAAAATATTTTTATATTTTAATATCATCATTTTCAGACATGATGATGCCCATGATGTTTATATTTTTTGTTATTTATGTATTTATTTTTGTATTCTACAGAAAGGGGGGTGATTTAAACTTTCATATTTTAAAAAATTGTTATACATTTTTTAACAGTTTTCATTTGAATTTTTATGATTTTGAAGCTCATATTTGAGCCTACAAAATCAATATTTTTTATTTTTTAGCAATCATAGGTCTTTTAAACCCATTATTTGTACAGAATTGCTAATTTCTTATGTTGGCCGGCCACCTGCTGGCCAAAATAAGAATTACAGCTTCAATACTCTGGGTATCTTCAGAGAGACCCGGCATATTGAATTCAATTACCAGCTGCATTCATTGGCTGCAGAGGATGCCAGTAAAGCCCAGAAGCACATCTAAAGGTTTTAATGACAGTGATCGAAATTATTGTTGGTTGCGGTGATTAGCCGTGGGTCTCTATTGTTTGAGCCGGCAATGACGCCCGCTGCACTCGTGAATGGGCACCATGTTTGCCCATCGCTTCAACGATAGAGCTGGTAGCGAACATGTTTACCCATTTCAGTAGTCCTTCTGCAGTACTGCACCAAAAGTCCCCTTTCTGTACATACTTTTCCATCTTCAGCTGGAGACTGGTTGCACCAGCATGATTTCTATGAAACAAGAATATTGGGAAAAGGGACAGAGCTTCGCTCCTGTTGACTACAATGGAGCCTGTAAGCTGTATAATATTGGCGACCTAATAAAGGAATATGTGAAGCTCCAAGGCCAAAAAAAAATTATGTTCGTTGTTTTCATTTACATTTTCTTTCCAGTGATGTCATCCTGTGGCTTGCTAAAATATTGGAAGGCACATGTTTACATTTCTGTGTGGGCCTGCACAGTCTGTAAAAGACTGGCAATGGCTTCATTAAAGGTGCATTCTGGTTGGTTAAAGTTAACTTACAGGACAGGGGATAACTATTAGATCTGTACCCCGGCAGCCCACCTGAAAAGAATGGAGCGGCTGGTTGCACATGCGTGTGGCTGCTCCATTCAATTCTATTGGGAGTACAGCGCTGACCTATCTCCGGAATTCCCATAGAAATTAATGTAGCTGGCACCACTTTTCAGGAGGACTGCAGGGGATACCAGGCCCCTGTTCTCATAATCGGTGGGGTCCCAGCGGTAGGACCCCCACCAATCTAAGCGTCCATTCACATGTACGTATGTGTTTTGCGGACACCGCACATCGCCGGCACTCTCATAGAAAATGCCTTTTCTTGTCCGCAATTGCGGACAAGAATAGGACATGTTGTATTTTTTGGCGGAACAGAAGTGCGGTTCCGCAAATGCGGACAGCACATTCCGGCCCAATTGAAAATGAATGGTCCGCACCTGTTCCGCAAAATTGCGGAACGGATGCGGACCCATTTTGCGGACGTGTGAATGGAGCCTAATAGTTATCCCCTATCCAGTGGACAGGGGATTACTTTAACAAACCGGAATACCCCATCAACTAAACAGTTACAACAAGTAACAAGATTGTATGACATTTTATTTATTTTCCCCTAAGGCTATGGTGGAAGAAGCTACAGAGTTTCTATTTGATGCCACAGACAAAAGGTTCTACATACGAAGTGTGAAGATTTTGATTCCCAAGTCCTGGTCTGCAAATAAGAACTATACGAGACCCAAAACGGAAACCTATGATGCGGTACAGTAAATGGCAGGATGATTTTTAAGAAACGGTTGATGTATTTTAGAAGTTTTATTTGTATTTATCTGTAAATCTGCAAATATAATGTATTTGTGTGTTTGTATTGTTAGGCAGATATTATCATCGCTGACCCTATCGTGCAGCATGCAGATGACCCTTATACCCAACAGTATGGAAAGTGTGGAGATCCAGGCAAATACATTCACCTTACACCAGATTTCATAACTGATGACTGGTTTATCTCAGTGTATGGGCCCCGAGGTGAACATAGATTTCTTTACTTTTCTTTGATAAAAAATTATTGTATATTGTCTTTTTCACTTTTAATGTTGTTACAGAGAACCTGTCACTAGAGATGAGTGAAGTTCTGAAAACTTCGATTCGGCTGCTTCACCGAATTAAACAAAGAAATTTGCTTCGTCAAGAAGTGCATTTCTTTCTATGTAGCGGGCGCAATGTCAGGGAACAGCGATGGCGCCACTCCACCCCTGTCATTGAGCCCCTCAGACCTGTCATTGAGCCCCTCAGATGCCGCTTTCATCTCTGATGGTGGCATCAGAAATGATCATTCAGGGATTAATCCGGTACAAAAGAAAAAATAATAAAAAATACTCACCTTATCCACTTGATAGTGTAAAGGCTGCCATGGACATCTTGATTGAAGACATCAAGCAAAATCTCACGCAGTCATGTAATGACGTCATTAGACCGGCCAGCGGTTTCTCCAATCAAGATGGCTGCGGCAGCCTCTTTGCGCGCAAATGGATGAGGTGAATATGTTTTTTTTCCCATTTCAGGGAAAATTTATTCTTTATTAGTACCACGAATTGCAAGGAAATTCGACTTTGCGGCCGATCAAATTTTTACTGAAATTCGAATCAAATTTTACTTTGCATACTTCGATTTACTCAACACTACCTGTCACCATGAAATACAGTGTAATCTGCAGGCAAAAGGTTATAGAGCACGAGGAGCTGAGCAGTTTAATATATATTTTTGTGGTAAAAAAATTCATTTATGTCTCTCATTTTCCTAAGTTCAGTAATACACAGGGGTTGTCCTATCAGTGGCAGATTGGGAACTTAAAGTGACCCTGGAAAAAAAAAAAGTGGCCCCATGTCGTAGGTGGGTCCAAATTGACAGAAGGTGGTCCAATTCAAGTAGGCGGAGTCAGCAATATCATAGCTCAAAATACCGCCCCAGCAGAACCAAATACCACAGTGCAGCTCAATATACTGTCCCAAAAGCTGTCCCTCTGAGGTGGCCATCAATAGCTGCTATTTTCGGTCCTCTTCCATGTTAAAAATATGGTGATGGGGGCAAGGAGGTGAGATGCAGGCCACAGCTGTTGAATTCAGGAAGCCATATGCGGTCAATGGCAGGGTATATGAGCACCTGATTCTCACAGCATTAATTAACGTGGAGAGCTTGTTATGTACCTGGCCAGCGGCAGAAAGGAGGGCTTGGGGGCATCGGCCCACCAGGAAATTTCCCTGTAGGGACTATGGCCAGTCTGCCCCTGACTGTTGGCTATATACATATGCAGAGAATAATGTCAATCACTGATAATAGCTGAATAGGCCATCTTGAGCTCAGAAAGAACAAAGGTTTAAATGTATAAATTATAAGTTTTACTAAATCTTTTCCCACAAAACTAGATATCAATCTGCTCAGCTCCTCCTGCTCTATAACCTGCTGCCTGTAGATTGCACTGCATTTCATGGTGACTGTTTCTCTTTAAGTGCGATGTTTTAATACTTGAAATGTTTAATACATTACATTTTTCTTGAAAACTTGAACCAATAGGGATTTTAAAAATCATTAACTAGACAACCCAGAGAAAACAAATCAGGTAAAGGAAGATCTAACCTCATGTTAAAGGGGTTGTCTCAATATGACTTTGAACATCCTATAATGAAGCCAGCCTATCATTGGGTATTATGAGTGTAGCTCCAGCTTATCATACATGGCCATTCAAATGAATGGCTGTCTATATAGTACATTGACATGTTATGCTGGTGGCCCATGTCCACTGCCGTCCTGTTCTTCCAGGTCAGAGTGTGTGCTGCTAAATGTACCCTATGTCTATCTTAGTTCCAGCACCTTGGCAGCAGGCAAGGCATCAGTATTCTTTGTGTATTAGAATATCTATTCTTGGAACCGTAGTCTTTAATACTGCAAGGGTTAATCTTCTCCTGTTCTGTGAGCTCCTGCATGGCGGTATTAAATTGCTTATCAGCTGCTCCTATATATAACTTGCTGTTTTCTTCAGTGGTTGCCTGCGCTATATGTCTCTACAGATCCTGTCAGGTCCTCTGGTCTGCTTGACCCTGTAAAAAAATCTGAATCCATTTGTTTGCCTGTTTAACAACCTCTGCTGTCTCCTGGAATTTGATTCTCTGCCATCTTACCTGACCTATGCCTGCTCACCGTGCTGACCCTCAGCTGCCTGACCTTTGGACTGTATCCCGATTTGCACATCTTCTGCCTTCCCTGACCTCAGTCTGCTTCCTGACTATAAGTATAGCCTGATCCCTTGGTATTTTGCACCAATTTCTCTGCTGGTGGTTGTGGGAAAGCTGCCAAATACACCTGGACTATTCCAAGAGGTCCCGGCCTAGTGGCTCCCCCACAGTAAATTCCAGATCCTTGTGTAGGAGTTAATGGGGACTGCTAGGACAATGTCCTCAGGAAAAGTTAAACCAGTTATTTGGAACAGTGGATCCACATCTGCTCCTTCCAACTTTGTCTCGGAAGACCCCCTCTATGAGATCTGTACGCCTTACTAGGGCATATGGAGAGGGATTGCCCTGATGGAACAATCATTATAAATAGACCAATGGCCTTCGCATATGCCAAAAAGGACTACAATGTTTCGGCATAGGTTCAATAGTGGATTAATTCTTTCAGGCATTGCTTTTCTTTAATACTTATGACCTGTCACCTATCTATATATATATATATATATATATGTGTATATGACCTATATAGATGTGTCCAAATAATTTGAGGTGCAATATATGTTTAGAACCAACTTAATAGAAACAATAAGGAAGAGGAAATATAATTAAAGGTGTCGGCTCATCTTACACATTGATGGCATATGGCTAGGATATGTCATCAATGTCAGATAGGTGCATTTCCCACCTTCTATTTCCAGAATGGGGCCTCACATGCGCCACCCTCCATTCACCGCTTAGGGATGGCCGAAAATAACTGAGCGCATGTTACGACCAGAGGATGTGGATCCTTTGGCTCAGCGGATAGAGGACTGGACTTTAGCCCTGTATTGCTGACTGCTGACTCTCAGAGTCAGGATACTGGTGTTTGCACCAGTCACCCAGGACGCTGCAACCACAGCAGTGTGAACAGAGTCTAGCACAGGCAGGTAAGCGGAACAGAAGAACTTTACTAGTCAACGGAAAACAATAGTCACTTGCAGTACAGGCAAAGACAAATCAGAGTAATGCAGTGTGTAGATGAAAGTGGTCTCATTGTCAGGTGTTGTAGGGTCAGGAATCCAGGCAGACTTACAGGTGGCGATGGGCAGATGCGTAGTCAGACGGTGTAGAGGTCGGTAATCCATGCTTGGGCACTTCCTCCTAAGTGAAGCTGCCTTAAAGAGGACCTTTCACCGTATTTTAATAATGGAGATAAGTGCCTGTACTTGCGGGGTATCCCCCGCTGATGCTGCCACCCTGCCTGTTTTGTTAAAATAACTCTCCTACGCTGCGCTGTGCCCCCCCAGTATATTCCCCGCTCAGTATGCACATACTGAGCATCGGAGCAATAAGGGGGGGACGCCACGGTTTCTCAGTGGGCGTCTCCTTCTACCTGGCTATAGGGCTGTCCAATCAAAGTGCAGAGCGTCACAGCCAGGGAGTTTTTTTTCTTCCTGGCTGTGACGCTCTCTGCTATGATTGGACAGCGCTACAGCCAGGGAGAAGGAGACGCCCATTCAGATACCCTGGCATCTCCTCCTCCCTGTTCCGATGCCCAGTATTAACATACTGAGCTGGGAAGGAGCATTATTTTAGCAAAACAGGCAGGGTGGTAGCATCAGTGGGGGGTACCCCGCAAGTACAGGCACTTATCTCCATTAATAAAATCCGGTGAAAGGTCCTCTTTAAATACTCAATGCCCCGCCTTTGGGCATAGACCCAGCTGCCTACTCCCATAAGACAGGGAGAGGGGCGCGATGACCCCTGGCAGTAAGGATGGATGCGGCGATATGCTGGCAGATGTCTGCATCTCGTGCAAGGTAAGCCAGCCCTTGGACCCATGGCGCTGAGATGTGCAGACAGGGATCTGTCACCCTGCGGTGGGGACACGGACCCAATACTGTCAGCGCACTAACTTGGCTATTTTTGGAGCTCCTACAGCAATGGAGAGTATGCCACTCATGTGAGGTGTGCCGTCCTTCACTTTGAGGGCCCCATTTTGGAGATATCAATTGGTTCCAGAGGTAGGAACGGCACTTATCTGACATTGATGGCATATACTAGCAACATGCCATCACTGTCTGAGATGAGCTATTCCTTTTATGTGTATAGTCATAAAAAATAATATCAATGAATGTTCATTAGGTCAAATAAAAACAGACACAAAACCAAAGTTAAAAACTATAAAATTGTATACAAGATATCTAGGGAGGGGTCATATGAATAACAATAACAACGATAAATATGCACAAACAGCACAGTATGGTAAAACAAAGCCTGATGTACAATCTGTACCCCACCCATAATACTGAGGAAAAAGATATACAAACCTACAAAAATTGCCAGACCATGCAAAATTACAATAGTTAATAATTAAAAAAAACGTTATTAGTTCACAGGATAAAAACTGTTAAAGAGGTTTGCAAAAAATGCAACATAAAATAAAGTAATAGTAGAAAAGCAGTGGCTTAACCAACCTGAGAAAAAATAGGTTTGGTGTACTCCCCACGACACTGTCGATGAGGAACAAAGTAGAAGAAAAATAAATGGTTGGGGGGCACTCTACTATCTAGTGCTGTATGGATTTCTAAAGGATCAGCTAATATAGAAAGAATAGAATTTATTCAAAAACTGCAATGTTGCAATATATAAAAATTTAATATGTGGATGCCTAGTTTGTCACCCTAGTGGACAACCACCACATACATCATCAAAAATACATAATATACATTAAACTTAATGTAGATAGGTATAATGGATATCTATAGTTAATCAACTAGAAAATTGCGAATAATGAAAAAATAAAAATCCATAAAATTATAATTAAAAATGGTTAAAAAATGCAGTTGTAGCTCCGTTGCAGTGTCCCAATTATTCAATTCCAGTGTTCCGATGTATATTAGGCCTACTGGCATATACGATTGTATTATATAAATGGCAAATACAGCGTCTATTTAAAGCTCCAAACGATGTAATTGTTGGATTGGTCTATATTAGTATTGCGCTGGGTTGCCTAGATACTGGTGACCATTTATAGTTGTATTCAAAAAAGGCACCGGTATCTTTTTGGATGTTAAAGAGTTGGAAATCCTCTTTGTATGTGGCAATGTCTAATAGTTCATAAATCAATATACCACAGTGATAAATACTCTCTTATTAATAATGACTGTATAGCCAATTAACAGTACATTACCAGTCCCGTGGATGATAGCTGGTATCTCCAAACAGCAACTTTGTTGCTACGCTCACTGTGTGTTTGCAGCTCTGTACGCTAGCTTACCACGTGGCGTCCCAAGGCCTCTTTCACACGGGCGTTGCGGAAAAATGTGCGGGTGCGTTCCGGGAACACCCGCGATTTTTCCGCGCGAGTGCAAAACATTGTAATGCGTTTTGCACACGCGTGAGAAAAATCGCGCGTGTTTGGTACCCAAACCCGAACTTCTTCACAGAAGTTCAGGCTTGGGATCGGTGTTCTGTAAATAGTATTATTTTCCCTTATAACATGGTTATAAGGGAAAATAATAGCATTCTGAATACAGAATGCATAGTAAAACATCGCTGGAGGGGTTAAAAAAAAATAAAAAAATGTTTAACTCACCTTAATCCACTTGTTTGCGGCCCGGCATCTCCTTCTGGCTTCATCTGATCTCTGTGCAGCAACAGGACCTGTGGTGACGTCATTCCGGTCATCACATGGTACGTCACATGATCTTTTACCATGGTGATTCATGTGACGTACCATGTGATGACCGGAGTGACGTCATCACAGGTCCTTGACCTATAATTAATGCTCACCACAGGTCCTATTCAGTAAAGGGGACAGAAGCAGATGCCGGGCTACGCAAGCAAGTGGACTAAGGTGAGTTAAATGTTGTTGTTTTTTTTAACCCCTCCAGCGATGTTTTACTGTGCATTCTGTATTCAGAATGCTATTATTTTCCCTTATAACCAACTTGCTTGCGGATGCTTGCGATTTTCACACAACCCCATTCATTTCTATAGGGCTTGCGTTACGTGAAAAACGCACAAAGAGGAGCATGCTGCGATTTTCACGCAACGCACAAGTGATGCGTGAAAATCACCGCTCATGTGAACAGCCCCATAGAAATGAATGGGTCAGGATTCCGTGCGGATGCTGTGCGTTCACCTCCCGCAACGCATCCGCGCGGAAAACTCGCTCGTGTGAAAGGGGCCCAAGTGGTCCAGAGTTGTAGCGTTGTTCAAACACAGGAGGCTAATTCGCAAGTAATAGGTCTTGAGATGTAGATTGCTTCCAATACATCCGGATGGTTAAAAAGGAAGCGATGCGTCTTGCCAGGATAGAAGATTCAAAATAAAAAAATAAATTAAGTAAAAATATATACATAAACATATCTATGTCTCTTGCATGAATCGCCAATAATATTTTGCAATTAGAATTCTTGGCGATAAAAATGCATCAGAAACGCACCATTAACGCAGTATAGCAAATAAAAAGATAATGAATAACAGAAACAGAAATAGAGCAAAGATAGCATATGGATCCCCTTTTTTTTATCAATAGTTTGAAAATAAATTAACAATTGGAATTAAAGAGTATATCTACGATTGATTTTATTCGTCATTAGCAACACTACTGATAAAAAAGCATTAGAAATGCACCATTTATGAAGATGCGTCTCCTTGATAATTATATTACTTTTTTCATTAGAATATATATATATATATATATATATATTCAACGAATAAAGAGGCAGCACTTCCAGTAGTTCGGTGATAGGGTGACGACCCCAAACTTTATTCCAGCTACGTTTCTGCCTTCTCAATGAGGCCTTTGTCAAGCTTGACAAAGGCCTCATTGAGAAGGCAGAAACGTAGCTGGAATAAAGTTTGGGGTCGTCACCCTATCACCGAACTACTGGAAGTGCTGCCTCTTTATTCGTTGAATATATATCCTGGAGGAGAAGCCAGCCTCTGTGAGGATTTTTTGCACCCAGTGCACCACATCTGACTGTGCTGCTGCAATATTTGTGGTATTATATATATATATATATATATATATATATATATATTTATATACACACACACACACAGTCAGGTGAATAAATATTGGGACATCAACACAATTCTAACATTTTTGGCTCTATACACCACCACAATGGATTTGAAATTAAACGAACAAGATGTGCTTTAACTGCAGACTGTCAGCTTTAATTTGAGGGTATTTACATCCAAATCAGGTGAACAGTGTAGGAATTACAACAGTTTGCATATGTGCCTCCCACTTGTTAAGGGACCAAAAGTAATGGGACAATTGGCTCAGCTGTCCCATGGCCAGGTGTGTGTTATTCCCTCATTATCCCATTTACAATGAGCAGATAAAAGGTCCAGAGTTCATTTCAAGTGTGCTATTTGCATTTGGAATCTGTTGCCGTCAACTCTCAAGATGAGATCCAAAGAGCTGTCACTATCAGTGAAGCAAGCCATGATTAGGCTGAAAAAACACAACAAGCCCATCAGAGAGATAGGAAAAACATTAGGCGTGGCCAAAACAACTGTTTGGAACATTCTTAAAAAGAAGGAACGCACCGGCGAGCTCTGCAACACCAAAAGACCCAGAAGACCATGGAAAACAACTGTGGTGAATGACCGGATAATTCTTTCCCTGGTGAAGAAAACACCCTTCACAACAGTTGGCCAGATCAAGAACACTCCCCAGGAGGTAGGTGTATGTGTGTCAAAGTCAACAATCAAGAGAAGACTTCCCCAGAGTGAATACAGAGGGTTCACCACAAGATGTAAACCATTGGTGAGCCTCAAAAACAGGAAGGCCAGATTAGAGTTAGCCAAACGACATCTAAAAAAGCCTTCACAGTTCTGAAACAACATCGTATGGACAGATGAGACCAAGATCAACTTGTACCAGAGTGATGGGAAGAGAAGAGTATGGAGAAGGAAAGAAACTGCTCATGATCCTAAGCATACCACCTCATCAGTGAAGCATGGTGGTGGTAGTGTCATGGCGTGGGCATGTATGGCTGCCAATAGAACTGGTTCTGTTGTATTTATTGATGATGTGACTGCTGACAAAAGCAGCAGGATAAATTCTGAAGTGTTTCGGGCAATATTATCTGCTCATATTCAGCCAAATGCTTCAGAACTCATTGGATGGCGCTTCACAGTGCAGATGGACAATGACCCAAAGCATACTGCAAAAGCAACCAAAGAGTTTTTTAAGGGAAAGAAGTGAAATGTTATGCAATGGCCAAGTCAATCACCTGCCCTGAATCCCATTGAGCATGCATTTCACTTGCTGAAGACAAAACTAAAGGGAAAATGCCCCAAGAACAAGCAGGAACTGAAGACAGTTGCAGTAGAGGCCTGGCAGAGCATCACCAGGGATGAAACCCAGCGTCTGGTGATGTCTATGCATTCCAGACTTCCGGCTGTAATTGACTGCAAAGGATTTGCAACCAAGTATTAAAAAGTGAAAGTTTGATTTATGATTATTTTTCTGTCCCATTACTTTTGGTTCCTTAACAAGTGGGAGGCACATATGCAAACTGTTGTAATTCCTACACCGTTCACCTGATTTGGATGTAAATACCTTCAAATTAAAGCTGACAGTCTGCAGTTAAAGCACATCTTGTTTGTTTCATTTCAAATCCATTGTGGTGGTGTATAGAGCCAAAAATGTTAGAATTGTGTCGATGTCCCAATATTTATGGACCTGACTGTATATATACAAATAAGGAAAAAAGGCAGCACCGGAAAAAGAAAAATAATGAACCACCTTAGGTGCACAGCCCAATGGTAATAAGCTCACCCAATATACAAAATATAAAAAGCGGGCAGCACTCCAGAAATGTGACTAAAAATAAAAGGACTTTATTCACCCATAATGCAAGGCAACGTTTCGGCTCTATACAAGAGCCTTTCAAACCTTGCCTTGCCATATGGGTGAATAAAGTCCTTTTATTTTTTGTCACATTTCTAGAGTGCTGCCCGCTTTTTATAATATATATATATATATATATATATATATATATATATATATACACTGCTCAAAAAAATAAAGGGAACACAAAAATAACACATCCTAGATCTGAGTTAATTAAATATTCTTCTGAAATACTTTGTTCTTTACATAGTTGAATGTGCTGACAACAAAATCACACAAAAATTTAAAAATGGAAATCAAAATTTTCAACCCATGGAGGTCTGGATTTGGAGTCACACTCAAAATCAAAGTGGAAAAACACACTACAGGCTGATCCAACTTTGATGTAATGTCCTTAAAGCAAGTCAAAATGAGGCTCAGTAGTGTGTGTGGCCTCCACGTGCCTGTATGACCTCCCTACAACGCCTGTGCATGCTCCTGATGAGGTGGCGGACGGTCTCCTGAGGGATCTCCTCCCAGACCTGGACTAAAGCATCTGCCAACTCCTGGACAGTCTGTGATGCAACGTGACGTTGGTGGATACAGCGAGACATGATGTCCCAGATGTGCTTAATTGGATTCAGGTCTGGGGAACGGGCGGGCCAGTCCATAGCATCAATGCCTTAGTCTTGCAGGAAATGCTGACACACTCCAGCCACATGAGGTCTAGCATTGTCTTGCATTAGGAGGAACCCAGGGCCAACCGCACCAGCATATGGTCTCACAAGGGGTCTGAGGATCTCATCTCGGTACCTAATGGCAGTCAGGCTACCTCTGGCGAGCACATGGAGGGCTGTGCGGCCCTCCAAAGAAATGCCAGCCCACACCATTACTGACCCAATGCCAAACCGGTCATGCTGGAGGATGTTGCAGGCAGCAGAACGTTCTCCACGGCGTCTCCAGACTCTGTCACGTCTGTCACATGTGCTCAGTGTGAACCTGCTTTCATCTGTGAAGAGCACAGGGCGACAGTGGCGAATTTGCCAATCTTGGTTTTCTCTGGCAAATGCCAAGCGTCCTGCATGGTGTTGGGCTGTAAGCACAACCCCCACCTGTGGACGTCGGGCCCTCATATCACCCTCATGGAGTCTGTTTCTGACCGTTTGAAGAGACACATGCACATTTGTGGCCTGCTGGAGGTCATTTTGCAGGGCTCTAGCAGTGCTCCTCCTGTTCCTCCTTGCACAAAGGCGGAGGTAGCGGTCCTGCTGCTGGGTTGTTGCCCTCCTACGGCCTCCTCCACGTCTCCTGATGTACTGGCCTCTCTCCTGGTAGCGCCTCCATGCTCTGGACACTACGCTGACAGACACAGCAAACCTTCTTGCCACAGCTCGCATTGATGTGCCATCCTGGATAAGCTGCACTACCTGAGCCACTTGTGTGGGTTGTAGACTCAGTCTCATGCTACCACTAGAGTGAAAGCACCGCCAGCATTCAAAAGTGACCAAAACATCAGCCAGGAAGCATAGGAACTGAGAAGTGGTCTGAGGTCACCACCTGCAGAACCACTCCTTTATTGGGGGTGTCTTGCTAATTGCCTATAATTTCCACCTGTTGTCTATCCCATTTGCACAACAGCATGTGAAATTGATTGTCACTCAGTGTTGCTTCCTAAGTGGACAGTTTGATTTCACAGAAGTGTGATTGACTTGGAGTTACATTGTGTTGTTTAAGTGTTCCCTTTATTTTTTTGAGCAGTGTATATATATATATATATATATATATATATATGCTGCAAAATTTGATACACATGGGCAATTTTGTATATAAATTTGTATATAATGTGAATAAGAATATGATTATGATAATGTTCTCCTCTGTAATTGTTTGAGTCTGAACAGCGGCTCCTTATTATATATCCCATATTACGATCTTTTTGATCATCTGTTTATAATGTATTTTTTGAACATTATATATGGATATGTACAGTGTAATGGGGGATCGTGTTCCTTATTATATTATATATGGACATGGGGTGAACCAATCCAGTAAATTTTTTTATCAAAACTTGGACTTCAAAAAGGCACCTCCCCTCAATGATGGAATACCCTTTAAAAAGATGTATGAAACTATTCACTGCAGGCCACTGAAGGAGCATGTAGTTCCGAAACGCGTTTGGTAAATGTGCTATAAGCAGTGAAATAGTAACAACTATAAGGCCACTTTCACATGGGCCAGTATTCCGCGCGGGTGCAATGCGTGAGGTGAACGCATTGCACCTGCACTGAATCCTGACCCATTCATTTCAATGGGGCTGTGTACATGAGCGATGTTTTTCACGCATCACTTGTGCGTTGTGTGAAAATCGCAGCATTTTCTATATTCTGCGTTTTTCACGCAATGCAGGCCCCATAGAAATGAATGGGGCTGCGTGAAAATCGCCTTGCATCTGCAAGCAAGTGCGGATGCGGTGCGATTTTCACGCATGGTTGCTAAGGAGACGAGGGATGAGCGACCGGAGACCCCATTTACTTTATTATTTTCCATTATAACATAGTTATAATGGAAAATAATAGCATTCTCTAATACAGAATGCAAAGTCCAATGTCAATTGAGGGTTAAAAAATAATAAAAACATTACTCACCTCATCCACTTGATCGCGCAGCCGGGATCCTCTTCTTTGTTCTTCTTGAAGGACCTGCAAAAGGACCTTCACTGATTTCAGCGCAGGTCCTGCTGAATGAAGATAGAAGGACCTTCAGAAATAAGGAGCCTGTCAGATTAGCTAGCTGACGGAGCAGAAAGAAAATTCAGATTCCTCTGTTAGAGCATGTCAGTTCTGTACAGAAAAAAGGGCTCCATATTTTAATAAAAGACAATTTAAAAAAAAGATTTTTAGCTCAAAATGAGTACAATGCAATAATAACAATAATAAAAGGTATAAATAGCCTTAAAATGAAAGGCAGCTGCAAGCAAATTGGCCACGTGGTTCTTCACCGCAGCATTGCCACAACCAGCCCGCAGCACGGCCGCTCCATCGGGCCATACCCCAAGGCAGAGTGGCCTGGGTATACCTGATTTATAGCGGATTGTAATGAATTAATTCGTAACTAATCAAATTTCTTGGCTAACTTTGACGAAGTTGTAGAATCTAATCTTTCAAATATTTGCTCATCTCTAAATACCCCCATACTGGACACATAAATAATACAATTGTAATTTGAACATAATATAATAATACTATACACATAATTAATTCCACTGTAGCTTAGATAAATGCAGTTTAAATAGTGCAACTATACTGTACACAAAAATAGTACCACAGTATAGTAACAGTATTTGGGGGAGAGCGACTTAATTGGTGTGAAGAAGCTTATAAGCAATACATATTCCTCTGCAATTCTGGGAAGAAAGGGATGCAAATGAGTTCTTAAAGGGGCTGTCCAGGCTTTTTAATTTTGATGACCTATCCTCAGGATAGGTAATCAATAACAGATAGGCAGGGGTCCGACACCCGGCACCACCACCGATCAGTTGTATGGGGAGACGACGCGCGAAGTGAGCTGTGCCATCTCCCTTCTGTCTTCCTGCCTGCTGCTGTCGCATAGACATACAGCAGCAGACAGGAAGAGATAAACAATTCTACCTGTTGATAAACAGTTGATAACAATACAATTAGACATTTTCATTGATAACTATAAAGTTTCTTATGGTAATCCTACATACTAAAAGCCCTGTGTGCGTGCACTGTGTCCGTGTGTGTCACCAGTTTTGCACTGGGCATGCATGGTGGGGCGTCCAATCAGGACACAGCGCTCCACACACACACACAGCGCTCCATAACTGTTTAACCCCTTCCATGCCGCGATCCTTAGGGACCGCTGTCTGGAAGGGGCTAACCATCTGGACGCTGCTCTGCCCTGGCAGCGGCCTGATGCTTGAAGGGTTAAGCTCCCTCCCCACTGTGTGCGGCTGCTGCTGGCCACCAATGAAAACAGGAGTAGAAGGGGGGGACTGTGGCCACTGCGCCACCAATGAATATTGTTAATACTTAAATACAAACGTAGCCTGTGTGTGCTGGCCATATCCCATACCCGGCCCCCGGCCTCTATGACTGCACACAGCGATCCTCCGTAATTAACCCCTCAGGTCCTGAGGGTTTAATTGCGGTGGATAGCAGCGTTCAGTCACAGAGCCCGGGTATGGAATATGGCCGGCACACGCAGGCTATGTTTGTGCCATTTTGTGCCTTACTTTCTACTTTTGAGGACATTGTCCCTGTTAGTGAGGCTAATGGTCTCTCTTAGCTCGTCAAATTTTGCTTTTGTTCGGTATTTTTGTGCCTCCCTGAAGAAACACTCTTTTGAATGACAATGGGAAGTTTATTATTTTATGGTCATTATTTCCCAGGTGTCCCCCAACCTGCACATCAGTTGATCTATCAGGTCTATGGTTAATACTAATTCCAGTATGGATGTCTCTCTATTCAGGTCCTGAACCAGTTGGGAAAGGTAAAGGTCTGTAGCCAACAGAGAGGTCAGCCCAGTTCTCTAGGAACCCAAATCCCTCCCTCCTACACTAGCTCTTGAGCCATTTGTTTACCTCCCTAATCTCTCGCTGCCTTTCTGGTGTGGCTCGTGGTACTGGTAGCATTTCAGAAAATACTATCTTTGAGGTTATTGCCCTGAGCTTGCGACCAAAATCCCTAAAATAATTTTTAAGGACTATCCACCTACTTTCAACTTTGTCATTTGTCATCAGTGATGTGCCACTTGGTGAGATGTTGCTGTTAAAGCCGTCCATTGGTTTCAGTGGAGCTCATGATTATGTCCGTTCCTGGCCAGAAGTAAACAAGCTTGAGAACGGAAGATGGCAGAACAGTGCCATAACTTTTTATTTGACAGGGTTGTGAGAGGGTTTGTTTTTGGTGAGAGGATCTGTAATTATTATTGACACCATTTTGGAGCACATATGACATTTTATGGGAGGCTTCAATTCCCCCATGATCACCAAGTTGCACATTTTCACAATTTTGCAGAAACTACTTACCATTGACAACATTCATGCACAGATGTACCTTTCCTCTTGACTGAGAATGTGCTGAGTCACAGGATGACCATCTTTTCAAAACATTGCTTTTAAGATATTGTGTCACAAGATTTCTGTCCTATATAAGTCAATGGGCAGCTACCCAGTGGTTGTGTAATGAATAGTTCCCTGTGAAGTGTTTTGCTAACATGTCACTATATTGTATTAAATTTGTTTAAAAGTGGTTCTTAAAATAATGAAAACAAATATGTTATTATTGATAAACTCCTAAATGCCTTTATTTATAATGGCCCATTTTGTTTTCTAATGACACACATCCCCCACGGCATGTCTGGTCCTCATTCCAGCTTGGAGAACTTCATTCCTGGGCAGACAGACACAGACGAGAGAGTATCAGAGCTGTTATCTGTAGATAGTACAGTGCTTTAGAGGGCTGATACAGGCAGAGAACAGAGCTTACATAGGACTACTACTCTGTGCTCTGCATTCTGACACAGGCTGTTCTGCTGTGTCATTAGGACAGATTCCATGTGAAGGAATCTGACAGCAGCCGTTTTAATTTCTCCACTGATTGCCCCCTAGACATAATGAGCCATTATGAATAATTAAAGGAATTTAGGAGTTTATTAATGATAACACATTTTGTTTTCAATATTTTCAAGTGTTTTTTCTTTGTTTCCTGGAGAACCCCTTTACCCAAAAGAGCTAAGGCAAGAATGGACGCAGCTTTTGTCAAAAGTCATTATCAGATCCATGATATTTAAATGTTTCTGGCAGCTGCTAATATACATGAGAATGTATGTAACTATGTCATTTCACTATAGTTGGGGACTAGTGTTAAAAATTATGCATCCTGATTCAAGAAGCTTTAATGGGAGTCTGTCACCAAAATGTCACCTTCTATGCTACTTACATAACGCTGAAGCACAAATAAACATGATTCAAATGGTACCTTTGTTCTTTGCCTCTGGTGTTCATAAGCAGTAAAAAACGATTTTAATGATATGCAATTGAGTGCTTGCAAGTGCCCAGGGGCGGCATTTAGGCAGTAAGTGTCCAGGTCTCTCTGCCTGCTGCATGCCTAACTCTTTCCTAGCCCCGGGCCCCCCTTTCTGGCCCGCCCTGTAATCATTGCGCCATTCTGTTGAGTGGCCGAGATCCCGCGCATGCTCAGTTCACTGCCAGGCTCGGCACCAGCTATGCCTAGAAGAATGCCGATAGCTGCGGTGCATGCGCACTGCTGGGAACGGTGCCAATGCCCACAGTGGTCATTACAGTGCGAATGCGCAGGCCAGGTGGTAAACTGCACAAGCTTCTCGCCAATTTTTCTACAGACTCCCTTTAAAAGAATAATTCTCAAAAATGTAAAGGTATATTATACTGTAATTAAAATAAAAGATTTGTAAATTGATTTATTTTTATTATTTAATTTTTAGGCAGAGTGTTTGTCCATGAATGGGCTCACCTTCGTTGGGGTGTTTTTGATGAGTACAGCTCAGATACACCTTACTATATTGCAGGAAATCTTAAAGTGGAGGCTACAAGGTGAGCTTTTTAAATGCATATATTGCATGAAGTTGACAAACCTGGCACACGTAACTCAACGATTTTTTTTTTTATTTAGTACTTTTGGTTAATAAACAAGTTTCACTGAAAACCATTTTTGTTTTTGTTCATTTTTTCCCCATCATTTTATTTTCTGGGATGTGCACTATTTTAAGGGTGAATATAATTTATTGTTTGACTTTTATAATTTTATCACAGAGGCAAAGGGGAAAAATTAGCTATTATGCAATTGTTTTTGCTCTTTTTTTCACGATTGTGGTTGTGTTATGCATTATTTTTTTGGCATTCAAAAATGTGAATATTTAAATTAATATAGTCTTCCACCCATGACAGACCTAGAGGTCATTGTTAGACACCATATATGCCATGATAACCCATCGTTAACCTTGGATTGGTGCCAATCTGCCCCTTCCCACTGTCATACTCCTTAGAAGTGGTGGTTGCTATTACGAAAACAGACAGAATAAGAAGTGACTCCTTGCCTTTTGCATCAGGTGCCAGCTGTAGTATACAGTACAGCTGACACCCTACTGATATGGCATCATCACCCTTTCATCCATTTGCAGAAAGAAAATCACATTTTACAGATAATGATATATCAATTGGTGGAAAGGGGTTTAAAATACCCAACTATTTCTGGTGCACATCTCCTATGCAGACCTATTTGTATCCATGGTAACAGACTACAAAAAAATTATGTGTAGTCTGATCCTGAGGACATACTGTACTTCCTGCTGTCTGCCCCATACTTGTTGCCGACCTGCCATATATAAGTTAGCAACAAGTCAGAAAAATGAATAGAACTTGAGAAATCACTCATAAAAAAAGAAATCTCACATGCTCCTTGGGAAATAGGATTGTAAGCTTGTCCACTTTCAGATTTCTAATAGTGGATTTTCTTATTGGCTAAGTCCTCTATGGTAAGACATACAATGTTTAAATATACACTAAGCCTTCAACAAACATTACACAGTACAGACGGATGTAAGAAACTTTGTAATATATCTTATTACAGTAAAATGCATTTTGTTCCACTGATCATGCTCCTATCTTCCTCTCCCCCCCCCCCCCCCCCCCCTCCTAACATTTTCATTCACTCTGAATTTTCAGTAAAATCATCTTGGTCTCCCAAGATAGACTTTCAGCTCACTGAAGGGTCAAATTAAATGCTGCCAATTGAATTTTGGGGAGGGGAAGGAGAAAGGAGGAGCTGCAGACAGACCAACAAGCACACACATGCTGCTCATAGAAGTCTATGTGGAGGGGAGGGCAAAGGATAAAATGGAGCTGAGTGAGAGAAGTTGAGAGACACACAGAAGCTGCTGCAGTTCATGATGTGTTTTCTATTTCCCCGTAAGTGCTTTATTCACATTGATACTGCCCAGTACGTCTCCATCATGCCTTATATGGTCTTAATGCAGCTTCTGTGTGAGAGAGATAGGGAGAAAAATCTCCTGTTTCCTCCATATATATTCTATGGGAAATAGCAGCTAGCCACCCACCAACTTGCTCCAGGAAAATTTTGGTTTAGAGATGGAGCCTACAGAGGTAAAATCAAACTGCTAAAAAATGCATAATGCAAGTCATATAATGGCCAGATATAGTGTTAACCTTATCTATTATCTAAATTATAGGTACTCTTTGAGTAAAAATATACTTATAGTATATTGCTTCAGTAGTTGTTATGAAGCGGATGTGCATCTGCTGTGTCACTTGACAAGAATTAGCTTGGGGCTTGTCTGAAGGGCCTTATATTGAAGGCCAAATAATTGCTTCTCCAGCAATGCTTTGGCCTTCAACTTTTAACTCTTGTACAGGAATCTGCACTGCATTGCACGGGAACCACCAGGCTGCTACTTCTTGGAGTATTCTCTATTCAAGTGACTGCTGACCCATGGATTTCAAGAAATATTAGTGCAGAGCATCATGCAATCAGACAAAACTGTAGTCAGGGACAGGTCGAGGTAAGGGCCAGCAGAGTTTATGCGATCCAGGAAACAGTCAAAGGTTGTGGTAGGAAGCTCAGAGTCAGATGGAGGCAAGCTTCAGGTCATGCTGCAAAGGGTCAAATCCAGGAAATAGGTAGAAGTCGGTACATGGGCAGACAAATGTAAACAGCACACCTTTGCAGGAACCTAGCATATTTAGACCTATTGATCATGCACCTTCTCATAGAGAAAGGTGTCTTAAGTATCCCAGGGTAGTGAGCCATTGGGTGGGAAAGATTAAGGTGCGCACATGCTGGCCTTTTAAGAAAGAGAGGGAGTGCGTGCCCTACGAGCAGTGAGAGGCATAGCTGGAAACAAGCAGGCTGCAGCCTGTGTGGAGAGAGGCAGCAGAACTACTCTGGTAGCCTGGCCCGCTGGGTGGGAGGAGGGAGATGCAGGCAGATCAGAGCCACCAGAACCTGGGAGCAGATGAGCAGATGAGCAGAGCAGTGGTACTGCAGACCGTAGGAAGTCCAGCAGCTGGGTGTTCTGTAACTGATTGTGTCATCAAATAATACTCACATCTGATAATATATCAAGCAGCAAGTGTCCTGGGGAGTATATCAGCTTCTCCTATTGCAAAAGGCACTACAGATTGCCTGGCCCTCAAGACTTGCAAACACTATAATTCTGAAAGCTAATAATTGTATGGCAATATTATTTAAATGTAGCACTGTTTTCAGATTACTTTATGTATTGAGCTGTCATTTGGTCAGTGTGTGTCGGTAGTATTTGAGGGCTCCTTTGTGGTGTTTGGGGGTGGCAGCATGATACAGCACTGACCCTTGGGCACCCTACTGTATAGCAGTTATCATGAGACACTGTATGACAACAGTGGGTACTGCACAGGGTATCATTCAATGTAAGGGCCAGTTCACATAGAGGTTTTTTTAAGCTGTTTTTCACATGGAATCAAAACGAAAAATGTGGAATTTAAGATATACCCTAAGACTAGTCCTGTATCCTAATAATTATGACATAACACATGAGTTAATACTACATTTTGCATTGTAACTGTAATTTTCAGGTGCTCTGTTGATATTTTTGGTGAGAACAAAATTCAGAAATGTCAAGCATGTCAGGTTACTTCGTGTGATTTTGACCCCAACACCGGACTCTTTGAAGCAGGTTGTCTTTTTGTGCCTGACCAGTTTCAGTTTGTCACAGAATCATTAATGTACATGCAGGCTCTTCCCGATGTAAGTATAAGTAAAGCCTGACGTCTACAATGTGTAAGGCATTTTCTTTTGGAATATCTGAGCGCTGTGATTTCTCTTTTAGATCACTAAGTTCTGTGATGGAAGTAACCACAACACTGAAGCTCCAAACATGCAAAATAAAATGTGCAATTACCGTAGCACATGGGATGTGATCATGAGCTCCAATGATATGAAGTCCACAAATACAAATCCTGGCCTCAGTATTCCTGTCCCTACAGTCACACTTTTGCATTATTATTCACAGAGAGTGGCGACATTAGTGCTGGACGTCTCTGGAAGCATGGGTGCCGTAAGTGATCTCTATGGCATCTGTCTCGTAATTATAGAATGTTTTAAATGTAGACTAACAACAAAACCAAGTGTTTGTCAGCAGATGCCTCAAGTTTCATAGACATGTGTCGGAATAAAGCAATTCTGGGTGCTGAGAATGCCAATCTATAGAACAAAGAGGCTGCAATGCTCAATAGAGTGCCTTGGTCCTTTTGTTCTGTTGTCTTCTCTTGGGATAGAAATTATATGCCCTCAGAGTATATGACCTGGCAGCACCTCTCCAAATCTAGAGTCTTCTGATTCTATATTTTACTGCATCTTAGTGGAGTACCTTCAATGGAGGAAAACCATGCAACTGCTATGGGGACCTGGGGGAGTGGGGCCCGACGTTGAACTCCTTTTCATGACAAGAAAACACTGAATTTTCATGCAACTACCACTAGGAAGAGCACAATGCATTAGGATTATTTCCATTCCAGTAAATGGTAACTGTATAAATTACTAAGCACTGAGCTCCCTCTAGTGGTGGCTGCAGGCAGCCAGTTTTGTAATAGAAGGGACGCAGATTTATCAATGTATTTTTGTCTGTTATCTGCTACAAGTACATTGATAAATATGCTGCTCAGAATGAGCGCCATATTTATGAAGTACCTATTCTAGTGGCAGAGGGTGACTTTCTTATTACATTTTTTTTAATAAAAATTTCTTCTGCTAAATAAAAAAAATATATAAATTAGTCAGAAATCTAGAGTGTTGCATGTTGAATCCTGCATTGCCTGGTACTCATTGTTGCATGGGTAACTGGGTGAGGTAGGGGGTGCATACTAAGTTTCGCTATGCGGCACTATGAGATCTCTGTATGCCCTTGATGTATCTCTGTTGTGTCAGAAGAATTTACTGTACTGTGGCTGGCCCACAGATTATTCATTGAATAATAAAAATGTAGCAACTTTCTACTATGTCAAGGTCTTTGTTGTCAGTTATGGGAGTATTCATGTTTCCATCCAAATTCTGAAAACCTGTCTTGATCATGTGATAATGGGAGGGGTGTGCACTGTAAGGCCTCTTTCACACGGGCGTTGCGGGAAAATGTGCGGGTGCGTTGCGGGAAAACCCGTGATTTTTCCGCGCGAGTGCAAAACATTGTAAAATCACGCATGTTTGGTACCCAAACCCGAACTTTTTCACAGAAGTTCGGGCTTGGGTTAGGTGTTGTGTAGATGTTATTATTTTCCCTTATAACATGGTTATAAGGGAAAATAATAGCATTCTGAATACAGAATGCATAGTAGGTGATCAATTGAGGGTTAAAAAAAAAATAAAAAAATTAACTCACCTTCTCCTCATGTTCGCGTAGTTCCCGATCTCTTCTTTACTTTAATGATGAGCTGTCGGCTAAAGGACCTTTGGTGATGTCAGATCACATGCTCCAATCACATGGTCCATCACCGTGGTGATGGACCATGTGATTGGAGCATGTGATCTGACGTCACCACAGGTCCTAGCCGGTAGTTCATCTTTTAAGAAGTAAAGAAGAGACCGGGAACTACGCAAACAAGAGGAGAAGGTGAGTTAATTTTTTTATTTTTTTTTTAACCCTCAATTGATCACCTACTAAGCATTCTGTATTCAGAATGCTATTATTTTCCCTTATAACCATGTTATAAGGGAAAATAATACAGTGAATAGACTATATAAGGTTGGATAGTTCTCCAATTGGATTGCGTGGGTGTTAGGAGATGGTTCCCAAACCAGATACATGCAATTTAGAAAGACTCCTGTACTCCACTTGAGTTTCAGTATAAAGCTTTTATTTTGTGTGGTTCCAGTCAAAGAACGTTTTAGGCTGAATAGCCTTCTTCAGTACAACTGGAAAGGCATATAAAGTATCACAGTAAATGTACAGTAATCGTAGGTATATAAGGTATCACAATACGTGTACAAAAAATTACGGTATATAAAGTGTCACAATAAGTATAGAATAGTCGTACAGTATATATATTGTTGCAAATAAGTGCGCGATAGACATTTAGCACATGACATATCGATTGTAT
Source organism: Bufo bufo (assembly GCF_905171765.1). NCBI lineage: Eukaryota > Metazoa > Chordata > Amphibia > Anura > Bufonidae > Bufo > Bufo bufo. The sequence continues at coordinate 62,679,233 of NC_053397.1, read as the reverse complement.
TATACTGAAACTCAAGTGGAGTACAGGAGTCTTTCTAAATTACAGTGAATAGACTGTCACCTAGCAACCATGCGTGAAAATCGCACCGCATCCGCACTTGCTTGCGGATGCTTGCGATTTTCACTCAACCCCATTCACTTCTATGGGGCCTGCGTTGCGTGAAAAATGCAGAATATAGAGCATGCTGCGATTTTCACGCAACGCACAAGTGATGCGTGAAAATCACCGCTCATGTGAACAGCCCCATAGAAATGAATGGGTCGGTATTCAGTGCGGGTGCAATGCGTTCAACTCACGCATCGCATCCGCGCGGAATATTTGCCCGTGTGAAAGGGGCCTAATAGTACACAGGGTACGATACCTCTTGGCGCATAGACACGACCTCAATGGATAGATGATCAGTCTTTTTTTATTGAAACACAAGTGACAACGCGTTTCGGAGCTGATACGCTCCTTTCTCAAGGCTGTGAGGAGGCTGACAGAAAGGAGTGTATCAGCTCTGAAACGCGTTGTCACTTGTGTTTCAATTATAAAAAAGACTGATCATCTATCCATTGAGGTCGTGTCTTTGTGCCAAGAGATATCGTACCCTATGTACTATTACAGTGCACACACCCCCATTGTCCACTATATCACTCCTTTGGAGAACTGGTCACTCCATCAATGAGGACTGAGAGATACCGGCAGCACCGACCACCCGCTTTCACGAGTGTTTTGCCTATGCATGCACAACACCAAAAGGTGAGCATAACCACTGGCACATTCTACTTTTAAAATTCTTTTAAATACATACTACCCTATGAGCGCCTTTCCCTCTTTTGACACATTTGTTGATCATGTGACATACATTTTATTCACATGTGATTCGATAAACTCTGTAATATTTTCAATAAATATGTACAGTATTTTAGCATTTTTTTTATTTTTAGGAAAATCGGATTGGACGTTTGTACCAGGCTGCAGAAGTTTTCCTTATGCAAATTTTCGAGACTGATTCTTATGTTGGAATGGTGACATTTTCAAGTTCTTCCACTGTAATATCACAGTTAGCCCAAATAAAAAGTACTGCAGATCGTGAGCGGCTAAAAAAACTTCTGCCAAAAGTAGCAAGTGGAGGGACGCATATATGTTCTGGACTTCTGACTGGCATTCAGGTAATGTACATGAAGGCACCTGCTCTCTGTATTACCATAGTATGGAAATGTTATGTCTAAAGAGATCACTAGAGATGTCGCGAACATAAAATTTTCCGTTCGCGAACGGCGAACGCGAATTTCTACAAATGTTCGCGAACGGACGAACCGCCATAGACTTCAATAGGCAGGCAAATTTTAAAACCCACAGGGACTCTTTCTGGCTACAATAGTGATGGAAAAGTTGTTTCAAGGGGACTAACACCTGGACTGTGGCATGCCGGAGGGGGGTCCATGGCAACACTCCCATGGAAAATTATGTAGTTGACGCAGAGTGTGGTAAGTTGAATTCGCAATGCGATTAATAAAACCTGTATTAATCGCATTGCGATTACAATTTAGATCTGAGTTCCTAATGGTTGTATTGCTAGAATTGACGAATATAACGAATATAGCACTATATTCTCAATCTTCGTTATATTCTAGCAATACAACCATTAGGAACCCAGCTCTAAGTTGAATTCGCAATGTGATTAATATAACCTGTATTAATCGCATTGCGATTACAACTTAGTCAAATTTGTGACACTGCAGCTTCAGAATGAATCTAAGATGGATGCTGTCATTGTTTTCTGATAGGAGGTGGGAGGGTCTGGGAGGGAGGGTCTGCTGCTGATTGGCTGGAATGTGTCTGCTGACTGTGAGGTACAGGGTCAAAGTTTGATCAATGATGATGTATAGGGGGCGGACCGAACATCGCATATGTTCGTCAGCCGCGGCGAACGCGAACAAGCTATGTTCGCCGGAAACTGTTCGCCGGCGAATAGTTCGGGCCATCTCTAGAGATCACCCCAAGTCAACATGGTTAAAATGAATGGCTGCCAGGAGCTTCCACCAGTGAAACAGAAGATTTAAAACATAATTGACTATGAGGCTCGTCTTTTAGAAAAATACTAAAATAGGATTTTCTTTTAGAAAAATACTAAATAGGATAATACATATACTAAATTAAAGTAGAGGGTTCAAATGTAGACCATAGGATATCAGCTGTCAGAGGTGGCGTCAGAGTCAGTAGAAATGTATAGACTCCAGCTTAAAAATGTATCCGTTATTAATATTGTGTAATTAATTTATTAACTTTCATATCTATATTTACAAATGTTTAGACATGTTCCATATAAATATATTTTTTTCTCTCAATCTAAAGGCATATTTATCAAAACCAGTGATAAGCAGAGTGTTCTAGTGGTGATAGATAAAGAGTTCTTCCTTCTCCTGTGTTCTCTCCTGTCCTTATACTATAAACAGTGATAAGCAGGGTGTTCTAGAGATCATAATCAGTTCTCTCCATTCCTGAATTATCCCCTTTCCTTATACTATAAACAGTGAAAAGCAGGGTGTGCTAGTGGTGATTAAGAATCAGTTCTCACCTCTCCTGTGTTCTCTGCTGTCTTTTACACTATAAACAATGATGAGGAGGGTGTTCTAGTAGTCACATATTATCAGTACTCACTTCTGTGTTCTCCCCTGTGCTTTTACTATAAACAGTGATAAGCAGGGTGTTCTAGTACTGATAGATTATCAGTACTCAATTCTCCTGTGTTCTCCCCTGTCATACTATAAACAGTGATAGGCAGGGTGTTTTAGTGGTGACAGAGAATCAGTTCTCACCTCTCATTTGTTCTCTCCTGTCCTTATATTATAAACAGTGATAAGCAGGGTGCTCTAGTGGTGATAGATAATACATTCTTCCTTCCCCTGTATTCTCTTCTGTCCTTATATTATAAACAACAATGAGCAGGTGTTCTAGAGATTATAGATGATCAGTTCTCACCTCTCCTGAGTTCTCCCCTGTCCTTATACTATAAACAGTGATAAGTAGGGTTTCTAGTTGTGAAGATGATCAGTTCTTCCCTCTCCTGAATTCTCCCCTGTCCTTTATACTATAAACAGTGATAAGCAGGGTGTTCTAGTTGTGATAGATAATGAGTTCTTCTCTCTTCTGTGGTCTCTCATGTCCCTTACGCTATCAACAATGATGAGGAAGGTGTTATAATAGTGATAGATTATCAGTTCTCACCTCTCCTGTGTTCCCCCTGTACTTATACTATAAAAAGTGATAAGCATGGTGTTCTAGAGATGATAATCAGTTCTCCCCTCTCCTGAGTTAGCCCCTGTCCTTATACTATAAACAGTGATAAGCAGGGTGTGCTAGTGGTGATAAAGAATCAGTTCTCACCTCTCCTGTGTTCTCACCTGTTCCATATACTATAAACAGTGAAAAACAGGTGTTCTAGAGACAGATAATCAGTTCTCACCTCACCTGAGTTCTTCCCATCCTTATATTATAGACAGTGATAAGCAGCGTGTTCTAGTGGTAATAGATAATCAGTTATCGTCTCTCCTGTGTTCTTCCCTGACCTTTTACTATAAACAGTAATAAGCAGGGTATTCCGGAGGCGATAAATAATCTGTTCTCACCTTTCCAGTGTTCTCTACTGTCCTTATACTATAAACAGTGATAAGCAGGGTGTCCTGGTGATGACAGATAATCAGTTCTAACCTCTCCTGTGTTTCCTCCTGTCCCTTATACTTTAAACAGGAATAAGCAGGGTGTTCTAATGGTGATGGATAAGCAGTTCTCAGCTATCCTGTGTTCTTTCCTTTCCTTATACTATAAACAGTGATTAGCAGGGTGTTCTAGTGGTGATAGATAATCAGTTCTCAGCTTTACTATCTTTATACTATAAACAGTGATAAGCAGTGTGTTTTAGTGGTGATAGAAAATCAGTCCTAACCTCTCCTGTGTTCTCTACTGTCACGTATACTATAAAGAACGATAACAAGAGTGTTCCAGTGATTATAGAAAATCAGTTCTCACCTCTCATGTGTTCTCTTCTGTCCCTTTTGCTAGGTATCTTCATGCTGGTCCAAGGCCCCTTAGTTACAATGCATGAAACTGTGCTGCACATGCATAGTGGTAAGTTCCTCCTCTAAAGACCAGGGGAGGGCATTTACTACTGGGCATGCCTGTAGTCATCTCAGAACTGCTAGACAGAACAGAAAGACAGCATTAAAGGAGCTGTCCAGGAGTAAGTGACTTTTCACAAGTGCCCGATACCTGCCTCTACTATAGAAATAATCATGCTTACCTACTCCCTACTGCTCTGGTTCTCCGTGCTGGCTCCCGTGTGTCCATCTTTTGGTCTGCGGCGTGTTTAGTTAATCCCTGGCATGGGCATGATCTTCTAATCCACTGCAGCCAAAAACTGGTTTTGTCAGTGATGTATTTCTTGTGGAGCCTGTCACTGGCTGCAGTGGAGCAGATGTTCATCCCCATGCCTGAGAGGAAGTAAACAAACTATGGACCAGAAGATGGACAGATGGAAACCAGCATGCAGGACCAGAGAAGTGAGTAGTAGGTATGAATGATTCTTTCTATAGCAGAGGCAGGCTACGGGTACAGCGGCAGTGGAGGATAAGAGTGGTAGTTATTACCCTAGCAAGGATGGTTGTACACATAGATCACAATGGCAATCCATGCTACCTAGGGCCGTGCAGTGATCGGAGAATGTACCCTTACTTTCCTAAGGGCACACCATGGGGTTAAGATTCCTGCCTGGTGGTAGTTTAATTTCACTTGGTGTTAAATATTTTGTCAGGGTGTAATCCATGGGTGTGAATGCAGGTGCAATTGCCGGCGAATGGTGATGAAGTCAGTGACCAGGTCAGTTTGTGCAAATTAGGAGATCTGTTTATATTAAAGTGCAGAATAGGTATAGTAATACATTTAGCAGTATAAAGGCACAGTTCCAACAATAGTCCACAGTTCATTCGCAATAGAAATGTAGGGATGGATAGCATCAATAATGGGGGTTGTGGTACTCCTTCACTTTGTCTTTTTAAAGTCTGTCTGGTGAACCTTAGGAATGTATTTGAGGTTTTTGGTATAGGTTCTGTAATTCTCAGCTGAGGGGTACAGATTTAAGACGTGACTGGCCAAACTGTCTCAAATTTAAAAAGGTGAATTAGCTGTGTTTTCGCTCACAGCAGCAAAATCTCTCTAAGCCATAAAAGTGCACAATACCTTGCTGTCTGACTCAAATGCATGGCCTTGCAGATTCTAGACCTTCTAATTTCCTTTCTCTCTCTCTCTGTAGCACTTTTGGTGGTCTAGTAGCCTACTTGAGTAGTTATAGTCTCAGATATGATGGTTTACTGAAACTTGGACCTAGCTCTGAATAACTCACAAAACATAGGTCCTCTCTGTAGCACGACTGGAAATCCTGAAAACCAAAAAGGGGCTGAATCAAAGTGTTTAACCCTGACCTATCCTATTACTATTGAGTAGGCAAATGCAGGAAAAACTATTTACTTTATTTAAGATAACTAGACATGAGCAAAGTTCTTAAAAATTTGATTTGGCTGCTTCGCTGAAGTTTACATTTTTTTGTAAGTAGCGGGTGCAATGACAGAAAACAGCAATTACGCTGACCCCTGTCATTGGACCCCTCAGAGGCCGCATTCATTGCTGATTGCAGCATCTAAGATCAATATTAACCCCTTAGGGACACAGCCTTATTCACCTTAAGGACCAGGCCATTTTTTGCAAACCTGACCAGTGTCACTTTAAGTGCTGATAACTTTAAAATGCTTTGACTTATCCAGGCCATTCTGAGATTGTTTTTTCGTCACATATTGTACTTCATGACACTGGTAAAATGAAGTCAAAAAATATATATTTTTATTTATAAAAAAATACCAAATTTCCCCCAAAATTTGCAAAAAACTGCAAATTTCCAAGTTTCAATTTCTCTACTTCTATAATAAATAGTAATATCTCCAAAAATAGTTATTACTTTACATTCCCCATATGTCTATTTCATGTTTGGATCATTTTGGGAATGATATTTTATTTTTTGGGGATGTTACAAGGCTTAGAAGTTTAGAAGCAAATCTTGAAATTTTTCTTAAATTTTCAAAAACCCAATTTTTAGGGACCAGTTCAGGTCTGAAGTCACTTTGCGAGGCTTACATAATAGAAACCACCCAAAAATGATCCCATTCTAGAAACTACACCCCTCAAAGTATTCAAAACTGATTTTACAAACGTTGTTAACCCTTTAGGTGTTCCACAAGAATTAATGGAAAATAGAGATACAATTTCAAAATTTCACTTTTTTGGCAGATTTTCCATTTTAATAATTTTTTTTCCAGTTACAAAACAAGGGTTAACAGCAAAACCAAACTCAATATTTATGGCCCTTATTCTGTAGTTTACAGAATTACCCCATATGTGGTTGTAAACCGCTGTATGGTGTCACGACTGCTATCCCAGCAGCAGTCGTGTCGCACCAGACGGAGGGGAAGGGGGACCCTTATCTACGGATGGGAATAGTATGGCCACCCCTGACTAACCCTAAGCTGGCACCTGTCTGCCCTGATACCCTAGACGGGGTGTGAACCCGTGCGGCGAGCAGGATGCCTAAACCCTCAGTCACCCTAACAAGCCTAGAGTGGGGAAAGGCCGATGGGAGCACTAGTCACCATCACTCATGTCTAGGAGAACAGCAGGGGAAGACAGCAACAAACAAACTATAGCAGAGATAGACTTATCCAGTCACAAGCAGAGAAGGCGATCCCAATCACGACAGACCACGCTGGACAAGAGCTCCACAGTAGCTCTATAGTAGCTGGGAGTGGCAGACAGGACTCACCTGAGAAGGATGCCTATAAACTCCCAGTCAGGACAAAAAGGTTCACAAGGCAAAACCCAGATGACATACCCTGAACAACGGAGCAAACTCACAAGCTATCGCGAGTAGCAAGTCGCTGCGACCTTCTCCTCCCAGACCTGTCTGGATCAGTCACAGTCGTGACATACGGGCACCATGTCCCATTTGAAGCCCCCTGATGCACCCCTAGAGTAGAAACTCCATAAAAGTGACCTCATCTAAGAAACTACATCCCTCAAGGTGTTCAAAACTGATTTTACAAATGTCGTTAACCCTTTAGGTGTTCCACAAGAGTTATTGGCAAATGGAGATGAAATTTCAGAATTTTGATTTTTTGGCAAATTTTACATTTTAATCCATTTTTTCCAGTAACAAAGCAAGGGTTAACAGCCAAACAAAACTCAATATTTATGGCCCGGATTCTGTAGTTTACAGAAACACCCCATATGTGGTTGTGAACTGCTGTACGGGCTCACGGCAGGGCGCTGAAGGAAAGGAATGCCATATGGTTTTTGGAAGGCAGATTTTGCTGGACTGGTTTTTTGACACCATGTCCCATTTGAAGCCCCCCTGATGCACCCCTAGAGTAGAAACTCCAAAAAAGTGACCCCATTTTAGAAACTACGGGATAGGGTGGCAGTATTGTTGGTACTAGTTTAGGGTACATATGATTTTTGGTTGCTCTATATTACACTTTTTGTGAGGCAAGGTAACAAGAAATATCTGTTTTTATTTTTAGTTTTTTACGGTATTCACCTGAGGGGTTAGGTCATGTGATATTTTTATAGAGAAAGTTATTACAAACGCTGCGATACCTAATATGTATACTTTTTTTTTATTTATGTAAGTTTTACACAATAATTTCATTTTTGAAGCAAAAAAAATCATGTTTTAGTGTTTGCCATAGTCTGAGACCCATAATTTTTTCAGTTTTTGGGCGATTACCATAGGTAGCGTGTGATTTTTGCGGGATGAGATGACGGTTTTATTGGCACTATTTTGGGGTGCGTGTGACTTTTTGATCGCTTGCTATTACACTTTTTGTGATGTAAGGTGACAAAAAATTGTTTATTTAGCACAGTTTTTATTTTAAATCTTTTACGGTGTTCATCTGAGGGGTTAGGTCATGTGATATTTTTATAGAGCCAGTCGATACGGACGCGGCGATACCTAATATGTATACTTTTTTTTCCCCCCTATTTTTTTTAACTTTATTTGCGGAAAATTAAATTTTTGTTTATTTTTACTTAAAACTTTACATTTTTGGGGGGAAAACTTTATTTTTTCAACTTTTTTTTCACTTTATTTTTTGTCCCACTTTGGGACTTGAACTTTTGGGGGTCTAATCCCTTTACAGTGCATTCCAATACTTCTGTATTGGAATGCATTGGCTGTATGAGTAATACAGTGAGTATTACTCATACAGCTTCCGGCCTGTGAGATCCAGGGGGCTGGATCTCACTGGCTCGTCACCGGAAGGCAGCGTGATGCCTTTGTTAGGCATCGCTCTGTCTTCCATGCCATCGGGTCCCCCCTACAGCCTCATGGGGACCCGATGGCACTGCCCGCCGCAAACCGCAGGTAAAAGCCGCAAACCGCACGTCTGAATTGACCCCCCTGCGCATTTAGCCAAGGTGCCTGCTCAATGATTTGAGCAGGCACCTTGTTCCGATCACCGTTCGCCGGGCGGCGGTAATCGGAAATACACATGACGTACCGGTACGTCATGTGTCCTGAAGAGGTTAAAGGGGTATTCCCATCACAATGATCACAGTTTAATCTGTTAATAGGGTGCCAGTGATAATTTTTGTAAATATATTGTATAAGCAAATGCCCACCCTTCTTAATCAAATTCTTTCCCTCCTACCTCATTGTTGTCCTTTGGTCTCCCATACTTACGCCCTCAGCTGCCTGACGATTCCATGGGCAGCGCCTGCGCAGATGAACCATATCCATCCAGTGGTCGGCCTCTCATTTCATTCATGAATGAGCACGCCGTCTGAAACAGAGACGCTCATACTCTGTTTGCAGGGCAGACTTCAGAGACTCTGTAAGAACCTTCTGAGGTCACAATATCACGTGGCATCCCTAAATCACGTGGGTCGGCAGCCGAAGCGCTCTGTTATCACAGGCACCGGCCACATGTTTACAGAGTAGGAAGGTCTACAGCACTGAGAGAGGAGAGAGTCTGACAGTGCTGGAGAGGTGGATGTAACTACTGGGGAGGGTCTGAGAATTGTATGTAGGGAGGGGGGATTCTGTGTGGGACTGTATAATGGGGAGAGTGCTGTGTGAGAATATATACTGGGGGGCTGCTGTGTGAGATTATATACTGGGGGGTGATTCTGTGTGGGATTGTATGCTGGGGGGGCTGCTGTGTGAGATTAAATACTGGGGAGCCTGCTGTGTGAGATTATATACTAGGGGGGGCTGCTGTGTGAGATTATATACTGGGGGCTGCTGTGGGAGATGATATACTGGGGGCTGCTGTGGGATATTATATACTGATGGCTGCTGTGTGAGATTATATACTGGGGGCTGCTGTGTGAGATTATATATTGGGGGCTGCTGTGTGAGATTATATACTGGGGGGCTTCTGTATAAGATTATATGCTGGGGGGCGCTGTGTGAGATAATATACTGGGGGGCTGCTGTGTGAGATTGTATGCTGGGGGGCTGCTCTGTGAGAATATATACTGGGGGGCTGCTGTGTGAGATTATATACTGGAGGGGTGCTGTGTGAGATTATATACTGGGGGGGCTGCTGTATAAGATTATATACTGGGAGGGTGCTGTGTGAGATTATATACTGAGGGGGGCTGCTGTGTGAGATAATATACTGGGGGGGCTGCTGTGTGAGATAATATATTGGGGGGGCTGCTGTGTGAGATTGTATGCTGGGGGCTGCTCTGTGAGAATATCTACTGGGGGGCTGCTGTGTGAGATTATATACTGGGGGGTGCTGTGTGAGATTATATACTGGGGGGCTGCTGTGTGAGATTATATACTGGGGGGCTGCTGTGTGAGATTATATACTGGGGGGGTGATTCTGTGTGGGATTGAATGCTGGGGGGGGGGGCTGCTGTGTGAGATTATATACTGGGGGGCTGCTGTGTGAGATTAAATACTGGGGAGCCTGCTGTGTGAGATTATATACTGGGGGCTGCTGTGTGAGATTATATACTGGGGGGCTGCTGTATAAGATTATATGCTAGGGGGGTGCTGTGTGAGATTATATACTGAGGGGGGCTGCTGGGATTGTATGCTGGGGGGGGCTGCTGTGTGAGATTGTATGCTGGGGGGCTGCTCTGTGAGAATATATACTGGGGGGCTGCTGTGTGAGATTATATACTGGAGGGGTGCTGTGTGATATTATATACTGGGGGGGCGCTGTGTGATATTATATACTGGGGGGGCCTGCTGTATAAGATTATATACTGGGAGGGTGCTGTGTGAGATTATATACTGGGGGGGCTGCTGTATAAGATTATATGCTAGGGGGGTGCTGTGTGAGATTATATACTGAGGGGGGCTGCTGGGATTGTATGCTGGGGGGGGCTGCTGTGTGAGATTGTATGCTGGGGGGCTGCTCTGTGAGAATATATACTGGGGGGCTGCTGTGTGAGATTATATACTGGAGGGGTGCTGTGTGATATTATATACTGGGGGGGCCTGCTGTATAAGATTATATACTGGGAGGGTGCTGTGTGAGATTATATACTGAGGGGGGCTGCTGTGTGAGATAATATACTGGGGGGGCTTCTGTGTGAGATAATATACTGGGGGGGGGCTGCTGTGTGAGATTGTATGCTGGGGGCTGCTCTGTGAGAATATCTACTGGGGGACTGCTGTGTGAGATTATATACTGGGGGGGTGCTGTGTGAGATTATATACTGGGGGGCTGCTGTGTGAGATTATTTACTGGGGGGGTGATTCTGTGTAGGATTGTATGCTGGGGGGGGCTGCTGTGTGAGATTATATACTGGGGGGGCTGCTGTGTGAGATTAAATACTGGGGAGCCTGCTGTGTGAGATTATATACTGGGGGGGCTGCTGTGTGAGATTAAATACTGGGGAGCCTGCTGTGTGAGATTATATACTGGGGGCTGCTGTGTGAGATTATTTACTGGGGGGGGGGGCTGCTGTATAAGATTATATGCTGGGGGGGTGCTCTGTGAGATTATATACTGAGGGGGGCTGCTGTGTGAGATAATATACTGGGGGCTGCTGTGTGAGATTGTATACTGGGGGGCTGCTCTGTGAGAATATATACTGGGGGGCTGCTGTGTGAGATTATATACTGGGGGGGTGCTGTGTGAGATTATATACTGGGAGGGCTGCTGTGTGAGATTATATACTGGGGCTGCTGTGTGAGATTATATACTGGGGGGGGGCTGCTGCATAATATTATATGCTGGGGGGGCTGTTGAGGGGGTCTGCTGTGTGAGATTATATACTGGGGGGGCTGCTGTGTGAGATTGTATGCTGGGGGGCTGCTGTGTGAGATTATATACTGGGGGGGGCTGCTGTGTGAGATAATATACTGGGGGGGCTGCTGTGTGAGATAATATACTGAGGGGGCGCTGTATAAGATTATATACTGGGGGAGCTGCTGTGTGAGATTGTATGCTGGGGGCTGCTCTGTGAGAATATCTACTGGGGGGCTGCTGTGTGAGATTATATACTGGGGGGTGCTGTGTGAGATTATACACTGGGAGAGCTGCTGTGGGAGATTATATACTGGGGGCTGCTGTGTGAGATTATATACTGGGGGAGTGATTCTGTGTGGGATTGTATGCTGGGGGGGCTGCTGTGTGAGATTATATACTGGGGGGCTGCTGTGTGAGATTAAATACTGGGGAGCCTGCTGTGTGAGATTATATACTGGGGGCTGCTGTGTGAGATTATATACTGGGGGGGCTGCTGTATAAGATTATATGCTGGGGGTGCTCTGTGAGATTATATACTGAGGGGGCGCTGTGTGAGATAATATACTGGGGGCTGCTGTGTGAGATTGTATGCTGGGGGGCTGCTCTGTGAGAATATATACTGGGGGGCTGCTGTGTGAGATTATATACTGGGAGGGCTGCTGTGTGAGATTATATACTGGGGGGGCTGCTGTGTGAGATTGTATGCTGGGGGCTGCTGTGTGAGATTATATACTGGGGGGGCTGCTGTGTGAGATTGTATGCTGGGGGCTGCTGTGTGAGATTATATACTGGGGGGCTGCTGTGTGAGATTGTATGTTGGGGGGCTGCTGTGTGAGAGTATCAACTGGGGGGCTGCTGTGTGAGATTATATACTGGAGGGGTGCTGGGTGAGATTATATACTGGGGGGGGGCTGCTGTATAAGATTATATACAGGGAGAGTGCTGTGTGAGATTATATACTGGGGGGGTGCTGTGTGAGATTATATACTGGGTGGCTGCTGTGTGAGATTATATACTGGGGGGGCTGCTGTGTGAGATTGTATGCTGGGGGTTGCTGTGTGAGATTATATACTGGGGGGCTGCTGTGTGAGATTGTATGCTGGGGGCTGCTGTGTGAGATTATATACTGGGGGGCTGCTGTGTGAGATTGTATGTTGGGGGGCTGCTGTGTGAGAGTATCAACTGGGGGGCTGCTGTGTGAGATTATATACTGGAGGGGTGCTGTGTGAGATTATATACTGGGGGGGGGCTGCTGTATAAGATTATATACAGGGAGAGTGCTGTGTGAGATTATATACTGGGAGGGCTGCTGTGTGAGATTATATACTGGGGGGGCTGCTGTGTGAGATTGTATGCTGGGGCTGCTGTGTGAGATTATATACTGGGGGGGCTGCTGTGTGAGATTGTATGCTGGGGCTGCTGTGTGAGATTATATACTGGGGGGCTGCTGTGTGAGATTGTATGTTGGGGGGCTGCTGTGTGAGAGTATCAACTGGGGGGCTGCTGTGTGAGATTATATACTGGAGGGGTGCTGTGTGAGATTATATACTGGGGGGGGCTGCTGTATAAGATTATATACAGGGAGAGTGCTGTGTGAGATTATATACTGGGGGGGTGCTGTGTGAGATTATATACTGGGTGGCTGCTGTGTGAGATTATATACTGGGGGGGCTGCTGTGTGAGATTGTATGCTGGGGGTTGCTGTGTGAGATTATATACTGGGGGGCTGCTGTGTGAGATTGTATGCTGGGGGGCTGCTGTGTGAGATTATATACTGGGGGGCTGATGTGTGAGATTGTATGTTGGGGGCTGCTGTGTGAGATTATATACTGGGGGGGGTGATTCTGTGTGAGATTATATACTGGAGGGGTGCTGTGTGAGATTATATACTGGGGGGCTGCTGTGTGAGATTGTATGCTGGGGGCTGCTGTGTGAGATTATATACTGGGGGGCTGCTGTGTGAGATTGTATGTTGGGGGGCTGCTGTGTGAGAGTATCTACTGGGGGGCTGCTGTGTGAGATTATATACTGGAGGGGTGCTGTGTGAGATTATATACTGGGGGGTGCTGTGTGAGATTATATACTGGGGGCTGCTGTGTGAGATTATATACTGGGGGGGCTGCTGTGTGAGATTGTATACTGGGGGTTGCTGTGTGAGATTATATACTGGGGGGCTGCTGTGTGAGATTGTATGCTGGGGGGCTGCTGTGTGAGATTATATACTGGGGGGTTGCTGTGTGAGATTGTATGTTGGGGGGCTGCTGTGTGAGAGTATCTACTGGGGGGCTGCTGTGTGAGATTATATACTGGAGGGGTGCTGTGTGAGATTATATACTGGGGGGGTGCTGTGTGAGATTATATACTGGGGGGCTGCTGTGTGAGATTGTATGCTGGGGGGCTGCTGTGTGAGATTATATACTGGGGGGCTAATGTGTGAGATTGTATGTTGGGGGCTGCTGTGTGAGATTATATATTGGGGGGGTGATTCTGTGTGAGATTATATACTGGAGGGGTGCTGTGTGAGATTATATACTGGGGGGGCTGCTGTATAAGATTATATACTGGGAGAGTGCTGTGTGAGATTATATACTGGGGGGCTGCTGTGTGAGATTGTATGTTGGGGGGCTGCTGTGTGAGAGTATCTACTGGGGGGCTGCTGTGTGAGATTATATACTGGAGGGGTGCTGTGTGAGATTATATACTGGGGGGTGCTGTGTGAGATTATATACTGGGGGCTGCTGTGTGAGATTATATACTGGGGGGGCTGCTGTGTGAGATTGTATGCTGGGGGTTGCTGTGTGAGATTATATACTGGGGGGCTGCTGTGTGAGATTGTATGCTGGGGGGCTGCTGTGTGAGATTATATACTGGGGGGCTGCTGTGTGAGATTGTATGTTGGGGGGCTGCTGTGTGAGAGTATCTACTGGGGGGCTGCTGTGTGAGATTATATACTGGAGGGGTGCTGTGTGAGATTATATACTGGGGGGGTGCTGTGTGAGATTATATACTGGGGGCTGCTGTGTGAGATTATATACTGGGGGGGCTGCTGTGTGAGATTGTATGCTGGGGGTTGCTGTGTGAGATTATATACTGGGGGGCTGCTGTGTGAGATTGTATGCTGGGGGGCTGCTGTGTGAGATTATATACTGGGGGGCTGATGTGTGAGATTGTATGTTGGGGGGCTGATGTGTGAGATTGTATGTTGGGGGGCTGCTGTGTGAGATTATATACTGGGGGGTGATTCTGTGTGAGATTATATACTGGAGGGGTGCTGTGTGAGATTATATACTGGGGGGCTGCTGTATAAGATTATATACTGGGAGAGTGCTGTGTGAGATTATATACTGGGGGGGTGCTGTGTGAGATTATATACTGGGGGGGCTGCTGTATAAGATTATATACTGGGAGGGTGCTGTGTGAGATTATATACTGGGAGGGTGCTGTATAAGATTATATACTGGGGGGCTGCTGTGTGAGATTGTATGCTGTGGGGCTGCTGTGTGAGAATATATACTGGGGGGCTGCTGTGTGAGATTCTATATAGGGGGGGTGCTGTGTGAGATTATATACTGGGAGGGCTGCTGTGTGAGATTATATACTGGGGGCTGCTGTGTGAGATTATATACTGGGGGCTGCTGTGTGAGATTATATACTGGAGGGCTGCTGTGTGAGATTATATACTGGGGGGGCTGCTGTGTGAGATTAAATACTGGGGAGCCTGCTGTGTGAGATTATATACTGGGGGCTGCTGTGTGAGATTATATACTGGAGGGCTGCTGTGTGAGATTATATACTGGGGGGGCTGCTGTGTGAGATTAAATACTGGGGAGCCTGCTGTGTGAGATTATATACTGGGGGCTGCTGTGTGAGATTATATACTGGGGGGGGGCTGCTGTATAAGATTATATGCTGGGGGGGTGCTCTGTGAGATTATATACTGAGGGGGGCTGCTGTGTGAGATAATATACTGGGGGGGCTGCTGTGTGAGATTGTATGCTGGGGACTGCTGTGTGAGATTATATACTGGGGGGCTGCTGTGTGAGATTATATACTGGGCGGGTGCTGTGTGAGATTATATACTGGGAGGGCTGCTGTGTGAGATTATATACTGGGGGCTGCTGTGTGAGATTATATACTGGGGGGCTGCTGTGTGAGATTGTATGCTGGGGGGCTGCTGTGTGAGATTTTACAGGTCCTTCTAAAAAAATTAGCATATTGTGATAAAGTTCATTATTTTCTGTAATGTACTGATAAACATTAGACTTTCATATATTTTAGATTCATTACACACAACTGAAGTAGTTCAAGCCTTTTCTTGTTTTAATATTGATGATTTTGGCATACAGCTCATGAAAACCCAAAATTCCTATCTCAAAAAATTTGCATATTTCATCCGACCAATAAAAGAAAAGTGTTTTTAATACAAAAAAGTCAACCTTCAAATAATTAAGTTCAGTTATGCACTCAATACTCAATACTTGGTCGGGAATCCTTTTGCAGAAATGACTGCTTCAATGCGGCGTGGCATGGAGGCAATCAGCCTGTGGCACTGCTGAGGTGTTATGGAGGCCCAGGATGCTTCGATAGCGGCCTTAAGCTCATCCAGAGTGTTGGGTCTTGCGTCTCTCAACTTTCTCTTCCCAATATCCCATAGATTCTCTATGGGATTCAGGTCAGGAGAGTTGGCAGGCCAATTGAGCACAGTAATACCATGGTCAGTAAACCATTTACCAGTGGTTTTGGCACTGTGAGCAGGTGCCAGGTCGTGCTGAAAAATGAAATCTTCATCTCTATAAAGCTTTTCAGCAGATGGAAGCATGAAGTGCTCCAAAATCTCCTGATAGCTAGCTGCATTGACCCTGCCCTTGATAAAACACAGTGGACCAACACCAGCAGCTGACATGGCACCCCAGACCATCACTGACTGTGGGTACTTGACACTGGACTTCAGGCATTTTGGCATTTCCCTCTCCCCAGTCTTCCTCCAGACTCTAGCACCTTGATTTCCGAATGACATGCAAAATTTGCTTTCATCCGAAAAAAGTACTTTGGACCACTGAGCAACAGTCCAGTGCTGCTTCTCTGTAGCCCAGGTCAGGCGCTTCTGCCGCTGTTTCTGGTTCAAAAGTGGCTTGACCTGGGGAATGCGGAACCTGTAGCCCATTTCCTGCACACGCCTGTACACGGTGGCTCTGGATGTTTCTACTCCAGACTCAGTCCACTGCTTCCTAAGGTCCCCCAAGGTCTGGAATCGGTCCTTCTCCACAATCTTCCTCAGGGTCCGGTCACCTCTTCTCGTTGTGCAGCGTTTTCTGCCATACTTTTTCCTTCCCACAGACTTCCCACTGAGGTGCCTTGATACAGCACTCTGGGAAAAGCCTATTCGTTCAGAAATTTCTTTCTGTGTCTTACCCTCTTGCTTGAGGGTGTCAATGATGGCCTTCTGGACAGCAGTCAGGTCGGCAGTCTTACCCATGATTGCGGTTTTGAGTAATGAACCAGGCTGGGAGTTTTTAAAAGCCTCAGGAATCTTTTGCAGGTGTTTAGAGTTAATTAGTTGATTCAGACGATTAGGTTAATAGCTCGTTTAGAGAACCTTTTCATGATATGCTAATTTTTGAGATAGGAATTTTGGGTTTTCATGAGCTGTATGCCAAAATCATCAATATTAAAACAAGAAAAGGCTTGAACTACTTCAGTTGTGTGTAATGAATCTAAAATATATGAAAGTCTAATGTTTATCAGTACATTACAGAAAATAATGAACTTTATCACAATATGCTAATTTTTTGAGAAGGACCTGTATACTGGGGGCTGCTGTGTGAGATTATATACTGGGGGGGGGGGCTGCTGCATAAGATTATATGCTGGGGGGGCGCTGTGTGAGATTATATACTGTGGGGGGCTGCTGTGTGAGATTATAAACTGGGGGGGCTGCTGTGTGAGATTGTATGCTGGGGGCTGCTGTGTGAAATTATATACTGGGGGCTGCTGTGTGAGATTATATACTGGGGGGGCTGCTGTGTGAGATTGTATGCTGGGGGCTGCTGTGTGAAATTATATACTGGGGGCTGCTGTGTGAGATAATATACTGGAGGGGCTGCTGTGTGAGATTGTATGCTGGGGGCTGCTGTGTGAAATTATATACTGGGGGGCTGCTGTGTGAGATTGTATGCTGGGGGCTGCTGTGTGAAATTATATACTGGGGGCTGCTGTGTGAGATTATATACTGGGGGGGCTGCTGTGTGAGATTGTATGCTGGGGGCTGCTGTGTGAAATTATATACTGGGGGCTGCTGTGTGAGATAATATACTGGAGGGGCTGCTGTGTGAGATTGTATGTTGGGGGGCTGCTGTGTGGGAGTATATACTGGGGGGCTGCTGTGTGAGATTATATACTGGAGGGGCTGCTGTGTGAGATTGTATGTTGGGGGGCTACTGTGTGAGAGTATATACTGGGGGGCTGCTGTGTGAGATTATATGCTGGGGTGGCCCTGTGTGGGATTGTACCCTTACCCATAGTAAACTAACTACACAGATCGGATGCACAGAAATCCATCATTTTATTAATATGCAAATAAGTCTTAGCATACAATCCCACACACAACTCCCCCCCCCCCCCAGCATAATTCCACAAGACATTCCCCTTCATACAATCTCACACAGCAGCCCCTCCCCCCTTCATACAATCCCACACATTTTAGCACCCCAGAAGCGGTTCAGGGAAGACAGATGTAGCAGAGCTGTATTTAAAGTGATTCAAACTCAGTGCTGGTAGTAGAGAGGAAGACAGCTGTAGCAGAGCTCTATATGAAGCGGTTCAGGGAAGACAGATGTAGCAGAGCTGTATTTGAAGTGATTCAAACACAGTGCTGGTAGTGGAGAGGTAGACAGATGTAGCAGAGCTGTATAAGAATCAATTCAGGAAAGACAGATGTAGCAGAGCTGTATATGAAGCGGTTCAGGGAAGATAGATGTAGCACAGCTGTATTTGAAGTGATTGAAACTCAATGCTGGTAGTGCAGAGGAAGATAGATGTAGC